>NW_008794541.1:185486-278032 GCF_000699145.1 Aptenodytes forsteri
CACCCCTCCACAATACGGAAAAATAATAAAAAGAAAAAAAAATTAAAAAAAAAAAAGAAAAAAACCCTGGAAATTCCTGGTTAAAGCCTCTACTTGTACAAAAAGCATAACAGCTTGCATGAACTGCAGCACTATGACTATTGCTGTTAATGCTTCCAATGACATCATTGTTTTCCAAATTACAAAGTGCAAAAGACTGGTTAGGGAAGCCGAAGAGAAAGAGCTGAAGGCAGTGAGGGTTTTAAAGGACATCAAAAGCAAAAGATGTTTCTTTAGATTGTCTTCCTTATTTCACTAATTCCTTTACGTACTTGGCTTTGTTTTTTTGGAAAATGTCACTGCGGCAATGTCCAGATAATTAAAACCTTAAATACCATCAGAGCTACCTCAGATCCCTGTGTGAACTTTGCTGTTACCATTCCTGTTCACACACTCCCCTGTACTGTTACTTTTGGGTGCGCAGTCAATCTCCTAGCTTTCAACCAAAGTGATTTTTGAAGTAAATATTGAGCCATGAGGCACGAAAAGCGTTACTAAAATACAAATATATTACAGCTATTGCATTTTCACTCTGCACTTTACATAAATACAAGGAGCTTTTGTCAAGATTTCTGTTTTAGAAATCCACGCTGTTTACTGCCCGTGCACTTGAAGGGTTTTTTCTCCCCTTCAGGCAGGAGGAGGCTCGAGGAAGACTGGCAAGCTGCTTTTCCAGGTGCTGGAATAGTGCAAAGCAATTGAACCATGCTCATGGATGGGGGCCATCTAACTCATATGGCCAATAGTGTGTTTTCCTTTTTGGCAGTGCTTTTGTTCCAGGTGGAATAGTCTTTCATCCACATAAAGGAAACTCTTGTTAGTCTCACTCTCAGGTAACGGTCTACGACACGACCATGCAGCTGCAGTAAAGTATGGAACCTATATGCACATACATATAGATTGCATGCATGCATGCATACGTGCTTACATCTTTCTCACGCATTACACACCCCCGTGCTGCGTACTAAGTAAAAGTAAGGGCATTTTTTCCTGTTCTGTTAATGCCAGAAAGCCCCAGCGTAGCTGCAGGAGAGAGCACTTTTACAACACAGACGCTCCAGACCAGGTTCCAGCTGTCGGAATTTTATGTCCTTGAGATACTTCTGGAATAACAAAGTGTCATGCACGTCCCTGCCAGTACACGAGATCAGCACATGAGATCAGACGTACAGATGTTGCCTCCACATCCACCCACTGGCATCTTATTATCAGTTTAGTTAGTATCCTCCACCCATTTTCAGCCAACTAGGAAGTCAGGAGTTGTAATTTGTGAGAATGAGCTGTATAGCAACCATTTATCTGAAAAACAAACCTCTGCTGGCAAAAACTTAGGAAGCAAATAAGAATCTTATGGACGTTTTCTGTCTTGGCACACGTAGGTGAGTAACAGGGAATGCTGTGATTACACAGTCCCACGAGCAGTGGTACCTCTTAGAGGTGAAAAGAAGGACATGGATTAACACTGGACACACAAAAACTTGCTTTAATTGACTGACAAAGACATTGTCTTTGGGAAGGAGCATCACAGACCAACGCACCTGACTTCTTCCACCCTTCTTCCCTGCCCTTGTTAAGAAATAAAAGGCCGAGTGTAAATTCAGGCTGGTGGATCCTCCTAGGGGCAATAGCCACGCCGTGGTGGCAGGGAGGCAGAGGAAATGATCAACCTCTGCCTCCTCCCACGAGGACCAGCACTGCCAGACAGCCAGGGCCTTCGGTTGGGAAGCATTATGATGAGCATTAATCACAAGGGCCAGGAAGGAGATCCCTTGATATCTCAGGTCATCAATAGATTTCCAGCAAGAGTATTATTTCTACTTGTTTAACGTGGCAATCTTATCAGCACCGTACACGGCACAAAAAGTTATCTAGAGGGAAACAAGCTCAGGAGGAACGACCGAGTCAAGATAAGTGTTGTATTGTTAATTACTCAGTTAATAAATCCAGGAGGAAGGTAGGTTTGGATTCACTGCCATGCAGACTGGTATTCTGGCAACTGGGGAAAGACATCTGCTCAGCCCAGGCCTCCGCTGTCTGTGTGTATGATCACACCTTTCTAATGAGCATCTTAAAGCACTTCCTGAGCAGAACGAATTTAGCCTCCCGCTAGTCCCCTCTTACAGCTTTGGGTACCGAGAGGTTAAACAGCTCAGAGGAGCCACTGAGCTGGGTCTGGTCAGGCTGAGCCCCAGGGGCTCTGGTCCCCGTGGGGGTCTGGTGCTGCAGCAGAAGGTAGGTCCAGCTCTTTCATCCCCACGCCCCTGCGCTCCCCGAAGGAGGAAGGACAGGAATTTGCCTGTTATGTTTTTCCTCCTTTGCTGCAATTATGATTCCTTGCTTAAGTTTCCAATCTTTAATTGGGTTGGAAAATTACAGTCATGGCACAGGGGGGAAAAAAAATCCCAGCTACTCTGCCTGACTCAAACGTCTGTTTTCATTTACTACACCATGCTCCTGAGATACTTTGTTAACTAGACTAGAATAAGGATATCTTGAATTAAAAAGATGTTCTGCCCTCCCTGGCTGCTCTGCTTCTCCATGTGCATAGCGAGGTGCCCAGGACTGCCTCTGCAGGGGAGTTTGGCCCAAGTAACTTTATGTAGGAGGTGATATAAATAGATAAACGCCTCACTCATGGAATATAAACTTATTTCAACATATACCTTCCTCACTGGCACACAATGTAATGTAATCTATGTGACTCTTTCTTGCCAGAGAGGCCCACTCACAAGTTTTCTCTTGAACGCAGCTATTAATGTTGCACTTGTGTTCCCAGGAAAAAAGTGTCACTACAGAGAAAACTGCTTAAGTTTCTATTGCACGACACACAAATTCAAGCAAACATTGTACTTTCTAATCAAGTCCTCTAGTGCAAATAACCAATCCATGGAGGCTTAAAAGTGGATTTTCTCGCACCTGCCTCCACACTGGCAGGAGCAGAGTTAGAACATTTCTAATGATGGAGCTCACTCTTGCCTGGAATTCAAAGACAGTTCACCTGATGGTAATGAAGGAGGCCAATTTAGCTTAAATCCCCACCCCTAAAAGGGGGGGAAGGGGTCAGGAATCAGCTCACACAGAGCAGTACGGAGCAACCCGGTACAGTTCTACTTCAAAAGGTTTGAAGTGCATCACTGATGCAGAGCAGAATTTGGAAAAATGCAGCCTGGCACAGCTGTACTCTGTGCAGCTCTTTCCAAAAGCAGCTTTGACTTTCGATTCCAGTTCAGATATAGACAATTTAAGGTTAAAATTAATAACAATAACGAGTTTCCTTTTTATCCTCAGAATCCTTCTCTTTTTATTTCTCAGTAAGTTCTGAGAATGCAACACCTTAGAGGGTAAATCCTGGAGTATGCTAAGGATTTGACTATTTACAAGCTATCAAAGATAACAGCCAGGTTTTAGCACCTAAGCTGGTGCTCGGTTCTTTGCAGAACAGTGACAGCACTCAAATGTATAGCTATTGTATGTTCAAGCCTAAGTGATAGTGATGGCTGCTCATACCTAATGCGAAATCAGTCTCTCGCTTATGGCTGTGGACTCTTTCTGACTTCAAATGGCAGCATATGATCCATAAATACTGATGGGTTTCTATAGTTATGTTTAACCTATAGAAGTATAGATAGTTGTTAACATTCATGGGCTGTATTCTGTCAGCTGAAGCCAAAAGGCTTCCATGGTTATAACCTAAGTCTATAAATCCATTACTTTATAAATATCCCATAGTACCCTTAAAATACACAGGCTACATATAAGCTTTTTTTTTTATTTAAAAAGGCAGTTATTTACTGCCCTTTTTCTCATTTTAGAAAATCACCAGACACGCTTGATGACTGATAGACTTGGCTCAGCTATACACATCTCTTGTGGAGTATCAGGGCTGAAGTATGACTTCTAATTCAGCAAAAAAATATTAAGCCACATGCTTAAAGAAATTCAATTTATTTACTGTCTTAGGGTGAAGTCTACAGCGGCAGAGCTAGAGGGATACTACCTTTCTTTCACAGCACTCCAGCACCACAGTTGTAGCTCTACGAGACATCAGAGCTTTTTTGAACACCTTTTTAATGGGCAAATTGTGCCAAATCCAGAACTAGAATATCTCTTACCTTGGTCCCTTGGCAGACCAGTCAGCCCCAGGAGCAACTCCCCCGGGCACAGCTTTCACCTCAAAAATCAAGCCAGTACTACTACCCTTCCCTTTCATCATCATTAAATTCATCCTCAGTTAGGAGAAAATGCAGTTCAGTACTGTGACATCCCATGAAATTACGAAGCACTGCCTCTGAGCTGAAAAAACAGGTAGGCATTAATTTATTTTCGATCTGAGGCCATTGATAATCACCTGTGGGTTAGTATTTGTATAGTGTACTGAAAATAGACAAAGTTCATCCTAAAGTGCCAGCACAGCCTTCCATTAATCTCCAGCTCAGTCCCTTAAAGGAGGAAGTAACAACTCTGTAATGATAAGGCTCGTGGCAGCAGCCAGAGTGCTTGAAGGTCTGTTCTTGTAAAGAAAATTTTTCAATTAGTTAAAGAAGCCAGGAGCATCAGCTTTCAAAAAAAGAGCTTCCTTATGAATCTTTGATCTCTCTCACTGTACCATGTTTCTCATGAAAGACAGTCGTAGTGGCACTGTTTAAATAACATCTACAAAACAGTTCAATTTGCAAATCAGTAGGATTACAGTTTCCTTTATAATCTCTATTTAAATGAAGTAGCGTGAATGAGCTGTTAAATTAAGGGCTTGTCTATGAGAGTTGTGTCCGACTAGAAGTGGCCAATACTTGAGAATGACAGGGGAAAAAACATGATTCATGCAAACTAAAAGCAGAAAAAAGGCCAATGTAAAATGCTTGATCTTAATTTTGGTCCTAGAGTCTCAAAACCAAAGAGACTTACTCAGATACGTTACCCACCTTCTTAACTACCTGTAATTTGTGCTTTTATTTCAGGACATTGCTGTTTATTAAACTTGAATGAAAATAAGCAATTTCTGAGCACACCAGAAGCTGGGCATGGCCAGTTGTCCCTGCTGTGCTGGAGAAGACCTGCCTGCGCTACCTGACAGCGCAGTTACAAAGCCAGCCCTTGTTGCATGTATGTGGTGTTGCAGGTCTCCAACTTGGGCTGTCTGCCCCATGTTCCCCACCCCTTACTCCATCCAACTAGAGAGGTGGAAAAATCAACCAGGGAGGTGTGTGTGCGAGATGCCTCTTTGAGAGGCCAGAGGCAACCATGGGTACACCGAAGGGACGGTGCGGTTTGAGTCCTGAGCTGAGGGCAGGAGGAGCAAGTCCCAGAAAAGCAGACCATGGGAGGCAGAAGGAAGAGAAAGGAAGACCCCTGTCTTGCCCTCGGTCCCCTCCTTGGCTGGAAGATGTTTCCTATTGCCTCAAACCCCTTTACAAGAGATGTCCCCAAAACGCTGCTGCTTCTTCATCAGGGCCCAGAGACTTGTAAGGAGAAATGTTGGTGCTGTATTATAGTACATTCGGCCAAAACCTGTTCCCTGCCTGTGACCTCCAGCTTTTAAAAACCCGGACAACCGTGGATCCACCCTCTCTTCAGCTGCAATGGGAGCATATTCATCTGATCACAGATTTAAGAGCTATTACTGCTACTGCAAAGTGTGATGGCAGAGGTTATGTTCCAAAAATGTAAATGTCACTGAATTACATAATCATCATTTAGCTTTATATATATATATATATCTTCACATGAGATTCAAATTCCTAACATGCTCCTTCAGACTGTCAATGTTTTGCAGTGCTCTTGTGGTTGGTAAAGTGAGCACCAAGAGGTCCTGAGCACCCCGTAAGTGGCAGAAATGCCTGATGGTGTTACCCGGCAGAGGCAGCACAAAACACTCATTCAGCATCTGAGAGATCAGACTTGGGTTTTTTACAGCAAATGCCAACTAACAGTAGATGTAGGATATTTCAGTGTTTATGATAAAAATATACCAGAACATAACCACATATTTCATAATAAAAAAATTGCATCTTGAAAGCATTTTTGACAGGGTTCCACTTTAGAAGTTAATGGCAACATCAGAGGTACAGGAGTCCTAGAATAAATGGAAAATTGGCTCCAAATATTAAAGACAGAGAGCAAGAAACCAAGAAAAGCATAGTCATAGATGGATGATACTGCTTTGGCAGGAAAGGTAAACAGTGAGGAAACATACTGCCAGATGCAAAAAGACTTAGATCATTAAAAGGGAAAGAGATGAAAAAAACATTCAACACAAATAAATTAGAACAGTATCACCAATATTGTCTGTCAACATTTCTGTTATAAATCCTGGTTCACAGGAGTGTGTTCCACAGCTGAAAAAAATATCTCCCGAATGGAACTTGGCATGCCAGATTTCTGGCCTGTATTAGCATATCTTTGGTCTTCACTAAGTTTCGCGAGACATAAATGGAAATTTAATTTGGATTCACGATGATTCAGCTCATACACACAATACAGCCACACCAGTTTGCGTTACCTGAAGTTCGAAGAAGCCTTCAATAGTTATTTTTTTCTCCTCTAGTGAAAGCAATAGACAAGCTATTAGAGTTTAATGTTGGGTACTTTAAATTTTGTAACAACATTTCTTTCAAAACTGCTCAACATGCCTTCAATACAAAGTGTTAAGATGGGACAGGAGAGACCCGATGCTGTCTGTTATGCAAGTAATTCAATTTTGAAAGGGATGTCTGGTCATATACTTCTTAAGCTATTAACAGTATAACATCTCCTTAAGAGAACTTGGTGAAATCTGGTCTAAAATCCAAGAACAATCTCTAATAGACAAGACCAAGAAATAGTAATTTTCAATAAACCTGTGTAGTGTTTTGTAAGGGTTCCACTTTAGAAGTTAATGGCAACATCAGAGGTACAGGAGTCCTAGAATAAATGGAAAATTGGCTCCAAATATTAAAGACAGAGAGCAAGAAACCAAGAAAAGCATAGTCATAGATGGATGATACTGCTTTGGCAGGAAAGGTAAACAGTGAGGAAACATACTGCCAGATGCAAAAAGACTTAGATCATTAAAAGGGAAAGAGATGAAAAAACCATTCAACACAAATAAATTAGAACAGTATCACCAATATTGTCTGTCAACATTTCTGTTATAAATCCTGGTTCACAGGAGTGTGTTCCACATCTGAAAAAAATATCTCCCGAATGGAACTTGGCATGCCAGATTTCTGGCCTGTATTAGCATATCTTTGGTCTTCACTAAGTTTCGCGAGACATAAATGGAAATTTAATTTGGATTCACGATGATTCAGCTCATACACACAATACAGCCACACCAGTTTGCGTTCGTTACCTGACGAAGAAGCCTTCAATAGTTATTTTTTTCTCCTCTAGTGAAAGAAATAGACAAGCTATTAGAGTTTAATGTTGGGTACTTTAAATTTTGTAACAACATTTCTTTCAAAACTGCTCAACATGCCTTCAATACAAAGTGTTAAGATGGGACAGGAGAGACCCGATGCTGTCTGTTATGCAAGTAATTCAATTTTGAAAGGGATGTCTGGTCATGTACTTCTTAAGCTATTAACAGTATAACATCTCCTTAAGAGAACTTGGTGAAATCTGGTCTAAAATCCAAGAACAATCTCTAATAGACAAGACCAAGAAATAGTAATTTTCAATAAACCTGTGTAGTTTTTTGTAAAAAAAACTAGTACTTTAAAAAAAAAAAAAAAAGGCGATTTAATAATCCTCTAACTGCTGAACTCATCCTGGCAAAAATCTGGTCTATATCTCACCCATTCCATTATTAATCCATACCATTTTGTTTTTTAATCTGATCATCAATAGAATAGTATTTGAATTTTTTTACAACAGTCTTTCAAATCACTGTAGGAATCCTGGAGGATATAACATTACCTTCTACTGGAAGCTATAACATTTTAGGCTGATATTATAGATTTTCCGTTGGTAGACTCTTTTGATATATGGATACAAAGGATTTCAAGAGATTTGTCAGTGTAAAATTGAATTAAGTATAAATTGTTTAAATAATTGTATGTGTACAGTAAAGTGCCTTTGAAAAATAAGGCTACAGCTATGTATGTGCTGGTAAAAATGAGAAATTCAGAGCTAGGAACAGGTCATGCCCTATGATACATGGTGCGCATCGCTGCTGCCTTTGGAAATTCAGCTACTTCACCTGTCCCCCTGATGTGATGAAGACAGAGGGAGTAAGATAAATTGCTCTTCATAAAAGATTAGGCCAGAGCAGCAAAACTTTATTATAGCCAGCAGAAGGAAAAACAAAGAGCAAACAAACTATCTAGAAAGCGAGAGGATGTATTTACTGCTGACCATTGCTGCTTTACGGACTCTGCGAAGCGCTCTCAGCAGCCTGTCCTCTGTCTGTTTGTTTTGTCTTCCAGGTGACTTTGGTGTCTCTAAACTATCACCTCTTGTATAAATATGGTCCTATAGGAAAGGGGCTCTTGTGTTCCTGTGCCGGTGACTCAACCGAGTGGTTTGGATTCGGGGTTTTCCTCATCCTGTCATCATAACCCACATTTCTTAGTGAGGCTTTGCCAGATATCTTGACTCACGGGCTAAACCTAGACACGTCTGCCGACACGGCTGTAAACGGTTTCAGCTCCTTACTTATTTATTTATTTACCTGCAAGAAAATACACATCAGGCTTTTACACACTGAAAGGAAAAAAAAAAACCAAAAAACACCTGCCCTGGATCTTACAAGTGAACTGTGAGTGACACAAAACATGAGGAACCCCTATGACATCGGGCACCAGGCAGAGTCCTTAGTCCTGGCATATGGATGGTAATGGCATCGGGCACCAGGCAGAGAGTCCTTAGTCCTGGCATATGGATGGTAACAGCAGGTCCCAGTGGTACGCACAGCAGACACGCGAAGACGTGGAAGTACTGAATGCATTATGCATTCTTCCAAAGAATGTTTTTTTTCTTGCCCATAGCATGTGTCCTGAAGAATGAGTTATATAGTGCTGCAGCTCCAAAGGAGGCTTCGTCCCCACCCGGTGTGCATGTAACACACCTCGGAAAAATATCAGCGCACACTTAGCAACGTAGGCACTAGGAGATCCCACAGGTATATAGAAAGCATATGGAAAAATAAGCATATCAGCATAGCTGAACGCAATAAAGTACTAGGGACATAAACCACTATTTTGAAAGTGGAGACTGAATGCATCGGCGGAAAGAGGAAAGACAAAGGCAGCATCTCACGCCTCTGCAAACAGGCAAACAAACAGAAACGCTTTTTCTCCTTGCCTTCCAGCTTTTTGTTTCCACATACCCCTTGTTTTCCAACTTCCATTGTGTCTCGTTTAAACGTTTTAGCTCTCTGGGTCTTTTAATAAACTCCACACACATCCACGCAGCTATATATAAATAAGAAAAACCTGCTACACATTCAGATCCTCGCTTTATGCTGGGAAACATGACATCCGACTGGGAGCAAACCTGACGGTGAAACATTGCCCTACAAGGTAAGTAAAACCCCAGCTGACTTCATCAGACCAGAATTTCCCAATGGGGCCCCACTGCTCAGGGATCTACCCCTTCTGTCGTAGCCCAGTGGGTCTGGGGAACGGGTGGTCGAGCTACGTCCTATGGCCTGAAGAGCACAAAATACAGAGTTTTCTAATGCATCCACGCCTTAGCACCTTGTTTGTGCTTTCCCTTGGTGCTTTCTACTTTCAGTATTTTGCTTTCTGAATTTTTAAGGCGTATGCCGTATCTCTGCAACATCTTCCGACATCTTCTTAATTCAGCTTAGATGGACACTAAAAGGGAATTCAACAGATTGGTGCCTTGGAAGAATTGAGAAAATTCATACATTATGAAGGTACAGGAATTCAACAGATTCATGCCTTGGAAGAATTATTGAGAAAATTCATACATTATGAAGGTACTGAGAGCAATACCTTAAAGTTACACTGTGATTTGTGCTGAACTGGCGTGGTAACGCTCCAATTTCTGCTCACTGCTGGACACAGATTTTTCTATGCTTACTACTCATACAGCTCAGAGCCTAAATAAGTTTTCTGTGTAGTTTTTGTTCTTTATTGGTAGACATTTATCCTGGGGGAAATGTTTTTTCCCCTCCTAAAATCTCTCATCCACAAACTGTTTTCTGTTGCTGTTACATTACTTCATGTCCCTGTAACATAAATTACAATTTTTTTT
The DNA here is from genome assembly GCF_000699145.1 of Aptenodytes forsteri. Classification (NCBI taxonomy): domain Eukaryota; kingdom Metazoa; phylum Chordata; class Aves; order Sphenisciformes; family Spheniscidae; genus Aptenodytes; species Aptenodytes forsteri. The sequence continues at coordinate 195,726 of NW_008794541.1, forward strand.
AAAAAAAAACCCTCTTTGAATTTCTCTTTAACTTATATTTGCTATATCTCCAAAATGAGTAAAATGTTTTTTTAAAAATAAATATTTTCCTTTAATCTATGATAACTGAACAGACGTTTGCTAAATGAAGCCAACAGACATGAGAGGACTTGTTAAGTATTTGAGTTTTCTGACACTGCAGATTGGAAGGGAGCAGCTAGGGGCTTGCCAAAGACAGGACTTTGAATTTTTTTTTTTCCCCTCATACCAGCAATCTATGGAATTGAGGAGTTACAGCAACTGTACATGTAATGCTGGGCTATTGCAGTATTAAAGAAACTGCGCCTTTTCCCACCGTACACAGCACCCTCCAAAATAAATAGTATAGGTCATAGCTTAAAATCGCAAGCAACATCTTTAAATATTAAAAATTATACACAGCAATAATATTGAATCGATAACATTTCTTTCAACAATTTCTGAACAATAACAACTGGAAAACGAGGACACAGATTCATTTCAGCTTCTTAAAACCTTAAGCTTCTGAAATCAGAGTCTTCATATTAGCATTGAATACAGCAACATTCTGATTTAAATTATTGACAGCCTGAACTAAATTAGTTAGCGTCTCATCTAGTTTCAACAGTCTGCTATTCATTGAGTCGTTCAGATGTTGGATGGATTCCATCAACATCTCCTGAACACACTTTTTTTTTTTTTTTTAAGTCAATCTGCTGCTCTCTGGTTCCTTTCTGACACTTCCATCCCTTTCTAATACAGTGTTCCCTGAGCTATCACCCCTCATTTCCACATGCTTGTTCTCTGTCGTCTTCACTTTCTACTCTTACTTTGCATTTTCCTCCCATCTCCTTATCTTATATTGTGTTCCTTATCAACTCCCGTGACACGTAGCTCGCTGAAATACTGATGATTCTTTTGCTTTTACAGTTCTTAATTGTTTCTTATGGATCGCTATTAGAAAGGATGCACTGTCATTGTCCCAAAATTGAGTTTCAATATGCAAGTGGCTTTGCACTGAATACATGAAAGTATCTCAGAAGGAAAAAAAGGCACCAGCCTTAGGGAAAACCTTAAAGCCACGTTGCTTTTCATCTAGGTACGGGAATTTCCCCTCACTCTAAAGACCATAAAAAAATCGAGTACTTCCTTCGTGGTTACTCTTCTCCTCCTTGTACTTTGATGTCTCCTCACAGTCTTACCCATGTGCTGTGGTTCCCCACAATTTCACTGCTGTACTGGCAGGATGTCACGGGGTGGAAAGAGTGGTTGAGTGGAGACAACAGGCAACGTGGAAGCTGGGAGAGTGGGAAACACAGGAGAAACAAAGCTTTGTGAAGGACGTATTGAGAAATGTGGGAGAATTCTTCTGAGGACCGGGAAAGAAAATTCCCTTCTGGAAAAAGCCTTTCTGACAAGCGTAAAGACGTGTTTGTGTTTAGGTTGATGTGCAAGAATAGCAGAATGCCATTTTTTTCACATCCCAAACTCATTTTCATCTTTGAGAATCAGTGTTAAAAATTATAACCCCTTTCCTGCTCTTTTTTCAAAATTACTGGTCTCCAGTTCCCCATGTATCCTCCTAAGTGACATAATTTCAGCTCCCACTTACACCATAACAGCTTTTTCCTTTGCATAAACTCGCAGTTGCAGATCTCAGGGTAGGTGCAGTGGCTCGGTTAACAAACTCAAACCCAAGGTAGCCTCAAGTGCTAGCCTATCAATGAGGGCCCTGGATATGTTTGTCATTCCCAATCTGCTACTCTTCATTCTAATTGCACGTAGAAATCAACTACCAGTTTTAGGCTAGCAGAGAAGATAGGAAAGTCAGTCTGCAAACCAGATTGCAGGTAAGGAGGAAAGAGGAGGCACCAGTAAGGTTTGTAGATTAATCCTTATACTCCATTTATCACAGAGGGGAAAAAAATATTCTAATCTTAAGGATGTCATATCTGGCCAAAAAAAAACACCATCATACTGCAGAACATGTCAGATTTTACTGAGCTGCTCTTGTATCCCAGTCCTGTCCTCTCATAACCACCCGGGAGCAGGGGACGGTAAGACCCACAAAGGGAGCAGCTACTTCTAGGATTTCCCATCTGACACGTTTGTGATTTTGGGAACGGGCTAACAGCTTGGGTCAGTTTTGCTGACTTAAAAAGGCACAAAGTTGGCTAGGGAGGGACTGAGAATTTGAGCTGTGGACTCTGCACTACATTGTGCCTTCCTTGGCTCTAGCCTAGGGCTTCTTCTTGACGCTGCGTACCTGGGCCCTTCAGAGCCCGAAAGCAAATCTTGCTGCAAAGCTGCCTGATTGAGGTTATGCATATGGTTCAGAGCTGGACAGATATCAAGAATCACCAAAACAGACACACACGTATTTTTAGTGCATTTCTGGACGGCTGCATGATGGTGTCAATCCCCTACATACAGCCATTCGCAAAGAATTCATTATTGTGCCCAGTGCGTTATCCCTCTATTAAACGTTAGGAAGAATTAGCCTAATATTTACAGTCAGTTATTTGTTATGTTAAAGAGGTATTTGCCAAATCTTCACCACCTCCACCACATGCACAAAATCATACTTTAAATGAAGTAATTCTGAATTAAACAAGTGTGCTAGTACTACTAGTGGGATTTATAGTAACCAATAACGGTCTAAGAATGTATTTCACAGATTGCTTCTTTATATTGCAAAATGAATAGAGTTTTATATCTGAAGAAACAAATCTGCACATTAAAAATCAATGTTTCTCATGATACACACTTGGTATTATTTCTGGGAATGCTACAGCTGGCATGCACAGCCTAGTTAAAATATTATAATTTACTTGACTGCATGCATAGTCGATTTGCAGTCAAAACTGCCACTTACTACATGGGAGGAAAAACAATGACTTCCATGCTACTGGAAACATCAAAGGTACTTTTTGCACTATTCCCCCTCAAAGCCTCCTGGGAAAAGCCCTGACTCATAAGCTTTCCACTGGTTACTAGAGTGCTTCTTAGGTTTGGAAAAAAAAAAAATAATCATATTTTGCTACAGTACCTCCACTGAAAAATCCTCAACAAGCAGAATGGATTGAAAAATTCAAGCATGACTAAAAAGTACATTCCCCACTAGTCAGTGAATTTTGCTCCCTATTTGTCACTGCCACCTTGGAGAGCGGTGAGCATTAATAATGCATGGGTGCTAGGAATGTATTAGCAACTAACCTTGCGAAGAAAATCAACTGGGGACCCAGAAGAGCTGTTAAAAAAAAAAAAGGGGGAGCGGGGGAGGGAAAAGAAACAAAGTCGGAGCGCTCTGGTATCCTCTTATTTATTGAAGAGATTTTGGGAGAAGTGTCAGGGATGGCGGCAACTATGTATCACTGTAAACTAAGGCTGAAAGTCTCTGGAATGGGGTCGTAATTGAGTTCATTGATCACATTCAGGAGGAGACCCACCCCCACCCACGGAGCTCCCCGGCAGCAGCCACTCTCCAGCAGAAGAAATACCCCAGAGGATGAAGGATGTTTATGCAAATTGGCGGTTGGAGCAGAAATGTCTTTATTAAACATGTGTTTTTAAGGAAAAGCTTCATTCTGCTATTATTTGTGGTTGCAGCTATTTTGCATATGCTAATTGTGATCAAATTTTCTTGGAAATTGGTCAGCACGCCATGTTTGCCGACCAATTTTTTGCAAGGCTAGGGCCAGTGCGGTGGGTGGAAAGAACCTCCACCTTCACCTACTTCTACAACTGAACCATAATGATCATGGGTTTACTGCTACAGCAATTCAAACACGGTTATTTACATCTTTTATTTTATAGTGACATGATAACATATGGATTTTATTCTCGTTTTGAAACTCTTCAGTCCTTTCAAATCCAAGTACCCAAAGAGATCCAGTACCCAATGAAAATATTCTGCTTCCTAAAATAAAACAGGCTTACCATTACCCTTCTATAGTTTGAAACAATTTGTGCACTAAGCTGCTATATCCCGCTGTTAGACTTGGCAGTAATGGTTTGGGTTATATATTTATGTCCTGCCATCCCCTTTTAATATATATTGTTTATATTCCAAGGCCTGTTTTCTGGTATAACAATCATTACAAGTTTTACATGGAATATAGTTGCTTTTTGTGTTATTAGCCAAAACAAATATTGTGTTTAAATCCACCTTATTGATTCACTTTCTCAATGAATGTACCCAACTTGTCAGCGTAATGGGGAGATAGAGAGGAATATTCGTAAGGTCTGCAGAAAAAGGAAAATAACATGGTTTTTCCTTTTTCCTTCTGCTGGATATATGGACAAAAAAATTGCCATCTATTTGCCTCATCAAGGAAAAATGCCCCAGAATTATCTGTGCAGAGCCATACTCCTTCTCCTGAAATAATCAGGATGGCCTGATGCTCCTAGCAAAACTATTTGCTTTGTAACTCATCAGTTATATTTTTAGTTACCCATTGCAGACCTTCATGCAATTAATTCATTAAGCTCATTATGACTTAATGTTGCATCCCAAATTCAAAGTTCTATATATACAATTTAAGCTTTGGTCATTTTTTATTAAGATGAGCTTTGAATGAGCCATATTCCCCAACAGAAGGATTGGGCCAACTCCTTAATTAAATGCTGCAGCCTGTGGATAAGCCAGAAACCTGACTGTGACACAATCCTCCTGCTTTTCACCTGCTTTCCTAATACTTATCAACCAATTCATGCCATTCTTCTAATCTTTATTTGATGTTGAAGACAAAATAAAGTTAAAAGACACCTGCTGGTAGACAGATTTTCCACTGAACATGTTTATACCGGCCCTTAGGAAAACTAGATTCTGGCATCCTAAGAGGATCACATGATTAAGATCTGAAGATTGAGAGGAGAATTGGTTCAGTACCAGTTTCCCATTCTCATTACAATTGTTCTCCTGAGAAATGAGTAATTTTTCACCATTGTTTTCTTGACACGGCAGTCTTTGTTGAATTTTAGTGGTGGGTTTTTTTTTTGCCATCTTTCTTTCTTTATCCCTTCTCCTTTTCTTCTTCCTTCTAAACCTCCCTATGTATGCCACAGTTGTTTAATTTTTGTTATGGAAATGATTAAAGTTTTATTTGGTTTTGTTTTGTTTCATTTATCTCCCAAGAGTTTTTTAGGGTGACAGTCACTCTGTAAATGAATGTAAAAATGCTTTTGTCACATTAGCTTGCATGTTAACTGGTAAAATGTTTGTTATTTTACTCTGATGTTACATTCACAACAGAATAACAGTTTTGATCCTGCTATGCAAAAATCTGCATTATAAATTAGAAGGCATATTTCACACTTTTTTATCTTGGGCAGATTCCTAACGTAGTCATTAGGTGTTAGGATGAAAAAATTGAGATAAGTCAACTTCCATTAGCTTAGCTCACGTTAGCTTCAGTAGGCTCTAGCTAAGGCCACACATGCTGGTACCTTGCTTATAAGATCTGAATCCTTGTAATGTCTAACCAATCTCAAGAAATTTTGAGCCTGATGAACCCCATCCGTAAAACTCGCTAGTCAAATGCAAAATATCTTGGGCTGAAGGCATTTTTAAAATCCTTTTTTTTTAAATGAAAAAAAAAAGTATTTAGCTAATCAGAGCTATAATTACTAGTTACAGTAAGATACTAGTAGCTAGGCCTTGGAAATTTCAAAAATGTCTTTCAACTGCATCCTAATGTTTCTTAGTTCAAAGGCAGTTTTTCAAGAGGTTAACATCTTTTTCTTCTTTCATCTACTTGTACAGTTTCTAAGCAAGCCTGAAATTAGTCAGATAAACTTTTTATGGAATTCCATTTGTATTATTTCTAACAATATTAGCACGGTGAGGCTTCTTTAATTTTGCAGGTCTGTAGATGATTGTTATAAACTGTGCAATGCAATGGTGCCAAGTTCATAAAGCAGTGGCTACTAAATATGTTTAAGATCACTGTATATTGCAGGTGACTTAATTGTGCAACTTTTAAAACATCTCTGAATGAGTACCACCTTAAGAAGATATCTAATTTGCTTTCAGAAGACTATTTTATATCAACATACCCAGTGCAATCTGATAGGTTACAACAGCAGTCATCAATCAACATGACAAGCTCAAAGGGATGCTCCTATAAGCTAGATACGCAGAGGAATAAAGGTGCCTCAAGTGAGACAAGAGCAAGTTTTGGGAGGTTACGTTCAAAATGCTGATCCTCCATGCTCCTTCCCCATTAAACCAGCACCTAACATCCAGGCACTCACAAGTCTGTACCTGTCAATGTTTTTGACCGGGTTATCCCTTGGAAACTTGCATTTCGGTTTGTGTGCTTGTGGGATCAGACCTCTCTCTGGCCAGTGCTTCAGCGCTCTCAGGGGTCAGCTGCTCTCCCAGCGCTTGCCCTGCGTTTGTGGAGCACAGCTGCAGGGCTCAGCCAGCTCTGCCCCTCGAACGGCACAATTCAAGTCCCTTGGGTGGGAAGGGAGGGATCATCAATGTGAAGTTTGGGTATGGGAAGGGGGATCTGGTTTCCAGCTCTTGACACTGCATCTTGACTCTAACCCCTACATTATTGTAAAAAGGGAGGACTTCTCCCCAAAACATGCTTAGTTAAAAAAAAAAAAACAACCAACCCCCCCCCCCCAAACACCCAAACTCAAAAACAAAGAAAGAAAAAAAAAAAAAAAAACAACCAACCCCCCCCCCAAACACCCAAACTCAAAAACAAAGAAAGAAAAAAAAAAAAAAACACCCACCCCCCCCCCCCCAAACACCCCAACCCAAAAAAAAAAAAAAAAACACCCACCCCCCCCCCCCCAAACACCCAAACTCAAAAACAAAGAAAGAAAAAAAAAAAAAAAAACAACCAACCCCCCCCCCAAAAACCCAAACTCAAAAACAAAGAAAGAAAAAAAAAAAAAAAAGAATTGCACCTCTTGAGCTTAGTTTTATCATAATGGGCAGTAGACTCCCATGTTTGATTTCCAACTCTTTACCTCTCTGTTTCTGCCCAGCTTCAGTCCTTTGTCCTATACACAACACTTTCAGCTCTATATTTGCACAGTGCGCAAAAGAGTCAGGTCCTGCAGTGGGACCTGCAGGCTTTTAGGCTCTGTGTTGATACACATACATATTAAAAATTGTATTTTTGAATCTCTGTGGTCTAAAGCAACGCAAAGAGAACTCTCCTCCATGTTCGTGAGGATGGTTGCAAGAGTCATTCAGGCCTCAGAAAAGTGTTTGTTCAACAGGGAACTTTATTCTGGGTTGTAAGGAATCTCTTTGAGAAGGCCCTTTGAGAGAAGACTTCTCTCTACAACGCCCTGATTTTATCTTTTCAGGATAAAGTGAAGGGCGCTTTCACTCCACGGCTTTCTGAAAGACTCACCATTCCAAGTCTGAGACAAGTCACAGAAGAAGAAAGAACGACTTATAGCTTTGCTTACACGAGTAGGAATGAGAGCTTTTTTGCTTTTCTACCATAGAAAAAAATGTGTGCGTGCATGGGCATGGGTTGGGAGGGATGAACTTGAAGAAGGGAAGGGGCGATCTGTAAGACAGGTGGGATAGGTATGTGAATAAAGGGTTGGTAGCCGTAAAAGCAGCTTTTACTAATGTACTTGCACGCACATACTAATACAGACTAAGTTGCTCCTACAGCAACAGCTCAGAAATGCCCTTCAGGCAAGAACCCCATCGTCCTGGTTGCTCGTGCTGGAGTGGCCCGGTGGTGAATTGCCCAGGCACAGTTCCTGAACGTGTGTATGTTCACATAACAACCAAACCATAAAAAGCCTCCATACAGCTCTTTCCCCTCTCTGCATACGAGCCTCCCTACACTAGTCCAGCAAAAAGACTCCAGATTGCTCTGTTGGGATTTAGATCAGGGCTTTTATACCCTTACTGCAGTGGCACAGCTACATGCGCCCACACATATTTACACATTAAGCAATGAGAAGGGGAAAAAAACCCCCAAAACTTAAAACTTTTGAAAGTGTAACATGAACCCATTTACAAATATGCAGTCTGTCCTGAGACAGAGTCAAAACACATAACGCTGTCTTTTCTCTTGACCTTGCAAAATCTTGCCATACCCATTACAAACTCTAGCCAATTTATTTTTGTAGAAATGGAATTTACAGATTACAAAAATGGTTTGCTCGAGTCATCACCATTCCTTTGAACTCTGAGGCCATTTGAATTTGATCCTGACCAGGCTGACCATAAACCATTGTATTTGGATAATAGAGGAAATGGAACAGTTTGTCTTGAGTAACCTTATAATAAACTGTAGCTCAGTAGTTATGAATTACAACTAAAATAGCAAAAAAAAAAAGTATATGTATCTATGTGTGTGTATACTTTATATACATATGTGCATACACTCACGTAAATACATGCACAACTACCAGGCCAGTGGAAGTAAATGGGTGAAAAACATTTGTAATGCTAAAATTAATTTTATTTTCAGTTAAAAGTAACAAACTTCATCTACTTGTTCATTATATTTTTATTGTATTAATAAAATATTGCTCATTTAGATGAGCATGATAAATAAAAAACCTATTCATAGTCACTATAATTTATGTTCAAAGCTATGTGGATTAGTCACAACTAATAAAGTTCCAAAACGTGTTTTATTTGGATTTTAAGGTTTTGCAATGTATTTTTCATAAAATCATTGAAGAGTGGAGTGCTATACACAACTTTATTCTAAAGTCATAGAATTAATCTGAGCAAAATGAAAAAGCTTTTTTTTTTGGTAACATACTCAGCAAAAATAACAAAAATATGGGAATCTCAAAGAAGCAGGGAAGAAAAAGGTATATCTGTTGCTGTTACGCAGACTTCCCAGTAGGTACCCCACTTGTTTGAGGTCTGGAGGGTTTCCTAGGCTATGAGAAGAAAGAAGACCCGTGCAACCCGTTTCCCTTTGGGAGCCAGCACAGCAAAACGTAAAAGCATTACAACAGCTAAATCCAGTAAGAACAGATTTAATTTAGATCTTAACAGCGTCTTTCATCCCAAAGAAGATGCGCAGCGTCAGGTCCGTTAAAGCACCCAAAAGTCTGAGTTTGCCGACATAGACTTAGATTCCTAAGCCTCAACTTTGGTCCTCAAATGCTTAGCTGACTTCTCAACCTGGAGCAGCTCTGGGACCGCGCTCAGGCAGGGTTTGCCCCCTGGTCCTGGTGCAGTCTGGATGCTGTGCTGCACAGCCCAGAGCTGGCCCAGGCTTGCCGGAGCTGAGTACCTCTGGCCTGGCTCGAGAGCTGGGAAATGCCTCTTCTCCACCCTCGTTTCACCCTTCACCTGGAGGTGAAGCCGAGCAGCTTCACCTCTAACATGCTCCATAAAGGTTAGGTGCCACACAAAATGCACCAGAAGTATTACAACCCAAATAATAATCCTTTGAATTCTGCAAAACAAATACAGAGGCTTCTGCCCAGCAGCAGGAACCAGAGCCCAGTGCTGCTTTTTCCCAGCATCTGGAAGCGGCAATGGGTCCTGACCACTTGCTGGGTAGAGGTGCCTGAATTTCCACAGGACAGGAGGGAATTGAAGTTGTCTACTGCATAAATGGCTTTAGCTACATTAAGTTGTGAAAAGCTGTTTGGAAAGGCAGAGAGTAGTGGAGGCACATGTCCAACCTTTGAAAAATTGTGTATGCTCTGGTTTTAGGGTTCAGGGCTGTGTACGCTAAGCAGCTGAAGGATGAGTGGAAGTGGGATAGGACTTCCCCACTCAGTATTTCCCATCAGCTATCTGGAGACAGGGCCCTTTTCAGCAGACTGATGATTTTAGCCTTCTGGAGACTGTGATTTTTTTCTGTGCACTTACTGTACCAGGAGCTCAAATGCTGGGCAGAGATCGTGGTCCCCTTGGCGGCCACGTTCCTAAATTCAGCAGTCTTTCTGCCAACTGTGGATGAGAGGACACATTTCAACCCGGCTACAGAATAGCCCCGTGCTGTTTAAGAGGACCTCGTAGGAGAGCAGCTAGGAGAGACCTGGTGGAGCCAAGCGAGCAAAGTTAAACCCTTCTGATCCTGCAAGACTAACTACGAAAAGTTTTGTATGGCATCGTTTCCCAAATACAGATTTTAAGCCTTTCCAGTTCTCCAACTCGCTGCACATCAGAGGAAATGAAAAACAAAGAAAAAACAACCACCTAAACTGCAAAGCTTCCATGTGTCACAAAGCAGAGACCCACGGTCCATCAAAACCCGTCATCTAGTAAAGGAGACAAACTGTTAACTAAAGACACGGTCAGAGGCTCCCAGGCAGCTCCCACCCCAGCGCTGTTTCCCAGGTTTTCCAGTAACCACAAAGTTCCTGGGACTCAGGTACAACACACGGAGATATCCAGTGGCTGCGTAACACATTGTAAAACATATTGCTTTAGTCCGTGCTTTTAGGTGATGGTGAGAATAGAAAAACTGAGACACCAAAGCCTAGCAAGAAGAGCTGGAACAACGAAACAGCCACGCTGGCTTTTTTTTTTAATGAAGAAATATGCTGATTTTTCTTTTCTGTCATTCATTGGCCAGCAGCATTCAAGCCCTGCATACACATGTGACCACGAGTTTATGAATGAAAATATATGTGAATTCGGAAGATTGCACAAAATTAACAGATGATCAGTGTCTGAAAATTTGTGCAGGGTGCGCATTATTCATTAATTGCCTTTTCATTTGATTATTCACTAGGCACTATTAATTATTCCCCTCTTTAAAAAAGCTTCAATGATCTAATCAAGAAGAGAGGGGGAAATATCGTATGTCTTAGGAGACCAAAAACGTACATCAAGAATCAAGGATGAATAGGAAATAGTCAAAATGAAAAATATGTGAACACCTACAGCTAATGTTTGTAAAGTATCTAAAAATAACTGGGGCATTCACAGAAATCAGGACTGGTTCCCAAATATAAAAAACTTTTACCAGGAAATTGTTCATAATGAGCAATTTAACTAGCTATTCATCAGTGATCCAAGCAATTCTCTGATTCAGAAAATGGCAATTTGAGCAAAGAGTTATTTGAAGACTGACAAAGAGTATTTTGACAAGGAATATCTGAAAAGAAGCAGAATTTAGTATAAACTTATCTAAGGATATTAGAAAGCTCAGCTATCCTGAGTCCTAGGTGTCTGAGAATATGATGAGGGGGGAGACATCCGTTTCTAATAGAGAGAAAAGGTGGTTTCTGAAGCATCCAGAAGCTGATTCTAATCCCCACTTTAATTAAAGAGGAGCAAGTTCTTCACACTGCATCTGCTAGACTTCCCTGGCACGACCAACTGCTCATCGTTCTGACTTCCATCATCGTAAGGATTTTACCAGTGCCAAGAGGAGACCAAGGGGGAGGGCGGGAGGCAGGGAAAGGATTGTTTTAATTCCAAACTGGAGCTTTTTATAAACTTCAAATATTGTAACTTTTTCTTCAGTTCCTCAGAAACAGTTTTATTCCAAGTGTCTGCACACAACCATAATTCATATCATTCCGTAAAACCTCATTTCCAGAACTATAAACAGGGTTGGCTTTTTTTTTTCCTAGGTTAACACAAGCCTAACATGTCTAATGATACATGATCTAATGAAAAACAATATTGCTGCAATACAGCATTTGCATTTTCATGCAGGCAATACTTATCAGGTAGATAATAACATTTTATGTTGGGAAATAACAAGAAGACTTTCCTGAAGTAAAAAAGCCTATAATCTTCTATAATTCGGTACAGAAGAAAAGACATTATACCAAGGAAATTCTTCTTGGCAAACTAGGCTATGATTAAAGGTAGTCACTGGTACTTGTGATCATTTCCTAACCTTAAGCTTTAACTCTCCTCCAAGTTTAGTTTTCCGGTAACCTAGTAGTTTATGGTTAGAACATATCTTGATAGCAATCCAAAGTCTTCCTGAAACACACAAGTGGCTTGCGTTCTCTAGCAGATAATTGAGTTCAGATACTAGCTTTTCTGTCGAATCTCTACAAAAATGAAATACATCATGAAAACCTAGAGACAGGACTAAGATGACCGTCATGCATACACAAAAACAACAACACAGAGGTTGCACCATAGAAAATCGTATCTCCCCAAATAGTAGTCTATTTAATATTAAAAGATTGGCAAAGGACTCATAATTTTCTATATACTTTGCTAGCATTTATAATTTCTTCTTAATTGGCCAGAAATGCATTTCCTTTCATTGACACACACTGTAACTCTTCCCTGCAAAATTATCATGACAATATACCAGCACAGGCACAGAAATCCTTCCTGTTCATAACCACAATGATAATGTTTCACGAAAGAATGAAACTATTTTACTTGCCTGTCCTTCCCCCTGCACAAAAAAAACCAAAACAGCCTTGCTCACAGCAGCTAGATCAATAGGATTTTGTACCGCTGATAAAATCATCTTTCTACAGGACGTCGCTGATATTAAGACATTAGAGTTCCCCGACAGATTTCACATCGAATTCTGATACCTCCTTAGTTAACAAACAGCTATTGCATATGTTCAGTGCATCTCCTCATGCCAGGGAGATAGTGTGTTACAGAAGCCGTTTCTGTTCAATTTTGCTGTCAGATGGATTACTACAGGACAAATGACTGCAACTGAGAAAAATCTCCTGTCTGAAGCACTGAGAAGTTTGTGGAAGACCTAGAGCAGCTAAGCTATCCTGAGCCGTTTAAAGACAAGGTGAAAAACCCATCACAATACTCGCCGTAGAAAAAAATAAGTGCGCCTATTTAGGATTGCTTTATATCCAACTAATCTAATACAGATTTTGTCATCGTTTTCTATTTGTATACAAATTCCTTTTATTTTTCCTTTTTTTTTTTTCTTTTTGTCAGTCATGTCTCCCAGCTAGGTGTAGTGGCATGGCATTGAGCTGCAAAAGTCAGGCCAGGTGAAATGGAGAGCTAGACTGTGCACTGCATTCAACTAATTCATATTCAGTTTCCCAGAGCACATTAAAGAAAAGCAGAGTCAGAACGGGGCTCTTGGTACCTCCCAGCAGAGGTTCTTCCCCGCAGAGGGGTAATTGCCATCATTCTCTCTCTGTTTACTCTCATATTAAAAGAACTAGACGTGTCAGAGCTACTTCACTCACTGTTCCAAAAGACAACAGAAAAATCTAAGAAGATATAAAGGTCTTATTTAATATCATGGTCATCTTTGTGTTTTCCTGCCCAGATGATGGAGGGAAACACCTTTTTTCTGGATGGTAGGAGATGTGATTTTTTTGGGGGGAGTGAATTGAGCTTGAGTTCCCAGGAGTAGCCTATAAGCTAAAAAGGAGCATCATCATATCCAACAGAAAAACGAAACAAAATAAAACACGCACCCCCCCCCCAATGAAAAAGCAGAAAAAAAATCACACAGAAACATTTTCTTTAAAAGAAGCTTTGCTCAGGAAAGATGCCCAGCTTTAATGGAAGGAGTTTTCCAGTTTGCCTTTGGAAAATGTCTGGGACAGTGGGAAGTTGATGCTTCCCCCCAGCTGACTTTCTCCACGTGCCGACTGCACCCTGTGGCTCAGGGAGGTGAGGCTGGCGACTGAATCTTCGTGTGGTTCAAGATCTAAGTCAGGGGCACCAGAAGAGACGCTGACCTCGCACCTCACTTGGAGGTCCACGCGCCCCACCAGTACGGACTGTCCCTGTGATGGCAGGCATGAATGTTGCCATTGCCAAAGTAACGGGCTCCCGAAAGACCCCTCTCCTCCGTGGTCCCCATAGCAAGCTACAATGGACAACTTAAACACTATACAGCTACAAAAATAACTACATTTGCATGTTATATGCTAACACCACCACGATTTGTCTTATAACAAATTTAACTGGCTTTCAACTAGTTTAACTGTAGCGGGGCATAAGACATATTCCCTCCCTGCACCAGATCTCCATCTCTCCACAAAGGCTGACTTGATGAGACACTGAAATGTTTTTCCTTTTCCGTTTGCAAAACGACTAGCATAGTACAGATATGAGTGGAAATAAACATATACAGGAAGGCACACTTTCAGTACACTTCATCTGCTGTTCTAAAATATCACTCTAACACAGCTGAGTAACTTGTGTTTCACTTGCTTGATGATCTGTACAAGAGGGTACAACATGTTTTGTGTGAGTGAAGGAATATGAGATGCAAATGTATGTTTGAGAACGACTTGCTTGACCATTGTTTGGTGCACTGTCTTTTCATTCCAGTCTCACAGGAGCTGAACTCCTAAAAATACATTCTATTTCGTGCTTAGCTGTAAAATCCATACGCAGCTACAGCAGTGGCATATACTGAAAACAAAGGGCAACATAAGTAAGCACGACAGGGCAAGCCAAAAGCAGCTGATGGGTCTGAGGTACTACCTAAGGTCGCAGGATGGGACGTGCTGGCGGCGGGGTGTCCATGCTGGCAGTCGGGCTGCAGTTAAACCTCCCAGTTTTGTTTTGCTTTGTCTGAATCCTGACCTCTGGGGTACTGCAATTTTGCCTTTGCCAGTTGAGGAGCACATCAGCCTTCGATGCACCGTGGCTGTTGGCTCATCCCCAGCTGGTGGCTGTGGTAATTATTCGACACTCTGCAACCGGCAAAGGTCAACCGTTTTGCATCCACTCTCCTTCCACTGCATTGCATTAAATGCAATTTCTGTTCCCTAAGGAAGCAATAGCGACCGTCTAAACATTGTCTGCATCTGAACACTTCGTTACGAATCAAGACATTTCCAGCACCGGGTAACAAAAAACCCCTCACTTCTCTTGGAGCGCTTTTAGACCAGATATAAGGTACCAATATAAAGCATCGATATAAAATATCTCTACAACAAAAGAAACTTCCCATGTGGCACCCCTTTTTGTAGGCAAAACTTCCCATTGACTTCCTTGCCCTAGAGAGGACTGTACTGTAGGTGCCAGCCCCTAATTTCTTGCTGCATGCAACTGCTTCTCAGATGTCCGTATCAAACCTCTCCAGAACACACCCTTTGTCACTGTATGGCTCTGTATCTAATGCATCTCCAACTCTTTCATTTCAGTAGAATAATGAATCTACAGTAGATGCTGAATTTTCCCTTTAGTTTAAAAACCTACCCCTGCCTGTTGCTGCCGTGCTGTAAGAGATAATATGCTCCATGCCTACAGTATGGTACCGTTAGCCTTATAAATAATAATAATAATTTACACACAACTCACACACTTTTTCGGTATTTCTGCAAGCAATCCAGAGGCGACAGGAACAAATTGATGGAGACAGAAATGGGAGAATCCCACCCTGTCAGAAGATGAATGAGCTGAGCTTGCATGATGTGAACCATGGCTGACAGAAGCGAAGGGGAATCAAAGAGTGAGCAACTTTTGACAACACACGCTTCACAGCTCTGACCACTGAGGATCTACATGATTATCTCCAGACAAAATAACTGTGAGTAAAAGGCTTACATACACTTAAATTAAACACAGCAGGGTTTTAGTAATCTCTGTTTGCATTTTACTTTCTGTTAAGAAGGAAATTGCTTGGACTTGGAACATTTCATTTAATGGCATTTTTAGTTACCTTTTGTACTTCTAATGCCATAGTCTAAATTCACCCCAAATTACCCAGGAAGGCAAAAGAAACTTTTGTCCTTTATTTTTAATTGCTGTAGCTTCCTTACCAATTTTACTAAATTAAATGTGTTTTTAAACATCACCGTATTTGAAACCTAATTATCCCAATCTCTGGAAGAAGAACAGCAAACAATACAAACCCCATTTATGTAATTTATTTTGCAAAGGAAAATAAATGGAATGCAGTTGCAGTAATGATATACATGTTTGCCATTCCACCCTGTTTTTCCTCTTCCCCACAACAACTTAGGGAAGCTGCATCTTTTTTAAACAAATGCTTTAAAAGCATCTCTGCTGTGGCATTTGTTATATCTCCGTACTGTGCTTAGAATGAGGGAAGCTCTGCATAATGTCATGTTCTCTCTAAGTAGCATGAAGGGCTTTTGTTTCGTGTGGTGGGTTGGGTTTTCGGGGTTTTTTTTTTGTTATAGCTGGTCATGAATGCGGATTATGGCCCGTCGCCCACAATAAGTCATGAATGAAGATCATGGCTGGTAATTGTAATGTGTAAAATAAAGAGAGTGGGAGATGCAGGGCTGAGATGCACTGGTTGTTGAATCATTATTCAGCATACCCCAGCAGAGCAGAGTTTAATCTTTTTAGACCACCTAGTCCTGAGAACTTAAATTTCGTTTTTGTTGGATAAGCTACCATTT
Organism: Aptenodytes forsteri; assembly: GCF_000699145.1. Taxonomy (NCBI): domain Eukaryota; kingdom Metazoa; phylum Chordata; class Aves; order Sphenisciformes; family Spheniscidae; genus Aptenodytes; species Aptenodytes forsteri. The sequence goes on from NW_008794541.1 coordinate 211,983, forward strand.
ACTCACTGCATTTATCAATTACTTGCTGACTTCCTGGTACTTCCAGCTATACTAAGTTCTGTCCCAGGAAAGAAAATTGTTCCCAACTGATGATCCCACTGGTTAACTGCAAGAAAACAAGCAATCCGCCCCCAAACAAACAAATAAAACATGGAGCAAAAAGTTATTAGAAGAGTGCACTAGAGCAAGTAAAGAAAAATACTGGCATTTCCCATAGCCGTGTTTTCCATCAGTCAACAGAATTTTGCTGAAATCTTTTATTAGGCTTACAAAAAACTTCTTAGAAATTAATCTGAAAAACAAAAGGTTGTTTAAATTAAAAAAAAAAAAAAGAGATTTATAAAAGACTATATAACATTGATACCATGAATTTAGTTCATATTTAAACTCATTTGCTAGGAAGGTGCCCTCAGGCTCAGTAGCCTTTTCACTGTGAGTAAACACTGGGACATATGTGGTCAAACAATCCAAAATACTTGTTGAAGATTACTTCTACAAATGTGTCTTGGAAATTTGCTTTGCTGTTTTCTGTGGAGTCATGTTATTGGCTCTCTGCAAGTGTTCAGATGAGCCCTGACTGGTGTATTCATACAAATATTTGCAAGACCTTTTAAGTTTGGCCCAAATGTTTATTTGTTCAAAAATTCATATGAGGAAGGACTTTATTCGTTATTCTTCATTCACTTTCCATCCTTGTCATTCCCCATTTTAAAACCAGTCAAATATCCAGTAAGGGAATAGATACAATACCCATGCGATTTTGATGACAAATTGTGTATTATAAACAATGACTGGTAGAAACAATCAGTGCATGAATAAGTCCAACACTTGTTTGCATAAACTATCCAGTAAATATTGTAAAATAACAAATACATTCCTAGAAATTAGAATAGCTGTGTGAGCAAATCACAAGCAAGAAAGAAAACAAAATTTGTGGAATGCTTTATTTGTCATAAATAATTTAACCACCTGTGTCTTAAAACTTCAAATACAAAAATTAAACTCAACCATTTATTTATATCCCTTCTAACACAACTGGCTATAAGCCACTCTTCTAGCTAAGAATACTTTTATGGAATTCTTTAAAAGGTTATTAAGATATTTCTAAAATTAGGTATTTCACGCATCTGTTTATATTTGCTCTTGGACAGCCTGAAACACAATTTTGGTTGTGGTTTTTTTTCTCTTTTCTTTTCTTTTCCAAATGTGTTTCCTTCCTCGTGCACACATGCTACTTTGTTAATCTTGGTTCTTCCTACTTGCTTGGATTCCTGCAGTGATTTTATCCTAGAAGATCATGAAAATGCAATCCTTTTTTTCTTTTTTTTTTTTTTTTCCCAGGGAAAGAAATAGCTTTAAAATATTTAACACATATGGCCAGTGGATAGAAGGAAAATAAACACTTCAATTGTGAGGTCTTCCAGCTTTCTTGGTGTCCCTTTATAGTCTTAAAAAGAGCAGAAATATCAATGTCTACTTTATATGACATAAGTAGTAATGGTAACCAAAGTGTAACTTTAAAAATAGTTTGCCTATTAGCTAGCAAGCATTTATTTATGCAGTGCTGAGAAGAGCTGAAGCTGAAAATATCCTTTCAGGTTTACAGACATTTAAGCACATTATTAGGAGCTGTGGCACACCAACACGTAGGTATCACCCAATTTCATTACTACCTGATTAATTAACCTGTTTAAAGTGTGAAAGTTGGCACCTTGTCATTAGAATCCATGGGAATAACTAATGAGAAACTATGAAATAATTTGTTCCTCAATTAAAAAACCTGAAAGAAAAGGTTTTATCTCATTATTCTTCTTTCCTGTTATCACCTATGCAAAGCCAAGAAGATTTTGTAAAACTTACTGTCTAAAAAAATACACGCTATGTAACATCTTAGGAAACACTTCACAGATCTTTAATAAAATGTGGTGTTATCCAACACCGATAGGCAAGCCAAGAAGTTTTCAGGGAAAGCGTATTCAGTAGACAGCAGGAATGTGAATACGAGTCCTTTCATTTTATAGGATTTATTTGTTGTTCTTTTTTAGCACATCTAGAGGTCAAAAAGACAAAAAGACACCCTTGAGTTATTAATTGAGAATAAATTACATGACAAATATGGACCTTGTTTTCTATTAACAAGCTACCTACAAATAGGTAATGTCTTTTATAAATGTGTTCATTTAGGATTAACAGCTTATGGAAAAAGGAATCTTGACTTTAGAAAATGGTTGTTATGAGCGTGGGTTATTCGTTTTCATTAGTTTTGCTGTATTTGTCACTCTGGTAAATGTTCACGTTAATTTACAGATAAAGGAACAGGTTTGGGAAGACTTTCAGGGAAGCTTTAAACACCTGGTATCACCTGAGGTCTGTAGGCCTAAAGTTTGGGTTCTCAAAATGACTTCTCAAAAAACCAAGTATTAAATAGCAAAACAGTCACTGGGCTACTCTGCGTCCAGTGTGGTTTAGCTGAATATATATATATGGAAAATGTGATGTTTAGTGCTGTGAATTGTGGATTCTAAGCAGAAAGTCAGACACTTGGGGGATTTGGATGCAAAATTATCTATAGATAGCCTGACAGCAGGATGGGTGAGGGTGTTCCCCTGAATAGCAGATGGGAATTAGTTGAGATAAATTGGAAGAACAGTTCCGAAGATCGAACTTGTTGCATTAGGAGCTAATGGGAGAAAAAGTAAGAAATCTCAGGTGGCTTTCTTTTTTTCCTAAAAGGAGATGTGGAAGGAGTGAGTATCCCACAGAAGAGGGGAATGGTTATGGGGTGGTTATGGTTATCAAAGGGGAAAATATAAAGCTCCAATTGAAAGTGTAGGCTGTAGGTTTAGGAAAAGACCCGACCCTAGATCCATTGAGAAATAACAGAAAATGGTCTTGGGCATTGCCTGGCTTTGTGGGAAAGAAAAAAGAGAGGAATAAAAGATAATCCTCCTATTACGGGTTTACATGTCTTGTGGGTATCAGTAGGCATCACTTTTGAGGAGAAACTTGGGAACGGACTCAGTGTGATGCAGCCCTAAGATAAGTTCACTTCTTGCTTGCTCTTCTCCCTCCATCCCTGGAGACTCGGACACTGTCCCCTTGAGAGCTTCAGTCTGGCATGAGGACAAAGCTGTGGGCTACTCTACAAACTCTTGCACCCCACTGGAAAGACCCCTGCCTGGCTCCAGTCATGCTCCTTCATTGTAATCTCAGAGTAGAAACTGAAAACAAAGAGAAGAGGCAAAGCAGTTTCCTGATATTTGTTCCAAAAATAAGCAGATGCTTTCCCATGTTTGGAAACAAAAAAAGAGAAGAGGAAATGAGGTAACTGAAAATTTGCCGACATCTTCAGATTTTTGTTACTGCTTTGGTGGTAGCCAGTGGTGACAGGTGACACATGACTTCCCCCAAAAAAAAAGAATCCTTATTTGTGTTTGTTTCAATTGCTGTCATGGTTTATGGCAGGGGTACCGCAAAGCCCTTCTGTCCCACAGACTTTTAGTCAGAATTTAAAGTCCAGTTTGACATTGGGCTGCTTAAAGCTCTTCACGTAGTCTGCATTTGGATAGGAAATAAAGGAGATGTAGACTTAAAAACGTATGCCAGAACTGGTTGAAAATGCCTTGTCCCAATGGCTTTTTTTGTTAATATACATGACAGGCCTTCACTACGGCAATAGGCTTGTTTTTCCTTGAAAGTCTCATATTTCATTGAAAATCTGGATATTTGAAAAATAAAATATTTCCCCTTTTCTGGTCTTCCCTGACGGGGAGAAAACTTCCCCAAAGCACACAGACACGTGCCCAGCCAGGGAGCACAGGCGCCTGGGCGGCGATGCTCTGGGCAGCCACTCGCCATCCTGCGGTCTCTCTTCATCCGCCTACGTGCAGACATAGGGGCCAGACTCTCAGCGACCATAAATGAAACAGTTTCACTGTTTTTATATCAATGCAAAGAGGATCTGTTTTGTTTCAGGAAAGTAGAAACCGAGTGCAAGGTTTTGGCTTTGCAAGGCAAGCAAAGAAGGGTTTTTTCACTCGTTCTTTCTGTATTAAGGACACCTGCCACTGCTGAAAGGAATAGCTTCCCACCTTCCTCACGTTATAGATAGTAGAGACTTACTCCTAATTAAAAGCAAAAAACCCAGCACGTAACCTTCTTCCATTTGCAGCAAGAAATCAGGAAAGAAAGAAAAAATATTGCCAAACGTTCTTGTTTCCCCAGTATAACTCTCAATGATCCAAAGAGAGAGCGACACAACAAAGGGTAGAGAAAAAAATCATCTGTTGCCACCATTTCACCTCTCCCTTTACACACCCCAATGCACATGCACGCACATATTCATACATGCATACACATCTACGTACACCATTAATGAAGTTAGAAATTTTTGTTTCTTTAGATGGTCTTATTTATTTATTAGTACTACTGTTCAATTTATATTTTGGCTTGCTATTTATTATGCAAAATAACATGCTCATATTTTATTCAGCAGAGCATTTGATTAGTGTAAAGCTTTATTTGCTGGCCTGCATAACAGCATTTTGTCTAGTCTGCAGGCAATATAAGATATTCCAGATCGTTCATAATTTTGACTGACTCCAAAAAAGAAAACTGTTAAAAGGCTGAAACTCTTTTTCAACATGGAGATGGGGCAGCAGGGCCTTTGGTGATACCAATTACAAGTTAATTTTGTCTTTGATGGAAAGACTTGCTACTTTTAACAGTAAATAAACTTTTTTTTTTTTTTTTTGTACCATAGATCCTGAATTGCTGCAGGTATTACAGGATCCTGTGAAAAAAAGTCTTCTCTTTAGTGTCCAGTCTCTGAGGTCTACTGGCCAGCACTTCCATATTCAGAGTCTGTTTCTATTTTTAAGAGTGATCTGCAGTCTTTTTATAAGACCTTTTTAATCTAAATCTATTGCATTTTATTAGTTTTCAGGTATTTGATATATGGTCTTTTTTATTAAGATTAATATAAAGTACTTTAGGATTTGTCTACATGAAAGGTGCTACATAAAATAAATGTTCCTGGTGCGCTCCAACAACCTAAGTCACCAAGCAAGACCAGATGACTTCAAAAGATGCCTTTAGCTATCTGTTTAAAGATAATTTAAAACATTTTCTACTGTTTTAAACTACCAAGTATAGAATAGATGATAAACATTAAAGGGGGGGAAACAGTCTGGGAAGGCGAGTCCAGGAAGCCATAAATGTATAAACTCAATGCATTTACTTTAAATAACAAATTATGAGCTAGATTCACAAGGAAATTATTGGCTCCAGTACACGTACAGAGGAAACATGGTTTGAATGGTTTAAGGGGAAAGGTCCAGGCTAATCTTCCCTGACAAAAGATCCTGAATGAGAAAAAACCCAGTTCTTGCCTTCCACCCTGGTGTAGCCAAGATCCTCTTTAGGGCAATACTGCGTGTGGCCCCCGGTGGGGTGGGGAGAGCTGCGCTCCCAGAAAGAGGGGGAATTTGCTGTTTTCCCCCAAACACTTTGGCTGGGAACAAACCCAGCGTAAAGGGGCCCCATAAAAACCCGAGAGAAATACACATCTCCGTAAAGATACTTTTTAAAGAAAAGAAAAAAAGAAAACAAAAAAAAAAACCCCAACCAACCACCAAATATGAATAAAAATCTTCTTCTCAGGGCAAAGGAAAGCTGTCTCAGCAGCATCACTTTTAAAATGGATAAAAGCCCTTCTCAGAGCTGAAGACAAATCAGTGGCACCAGCTTTAACAAAGAGAGAAACCTTACTTAGGGCTAAGAGACAGCAGGAGTGGTAGGAGTACCAGCTGGAACAGAGATGCACATCAAAGAAATTAAAGCCCTATGGCTGAAGAAATTACATGGATACTATAAACTAATAATTTTAAATATTAAAAAACCCTTTTCAGGCTAAAGAAAAGATACACGTTGTAAGCAGCCAGCCCAAGGTTAGCAAGCACTGAGTGAGCACAGCCCCTCTGAACCGGAGACCTTTACCTTGATGCCTCCTAGGTAACAAAGTGAATTGTTTAATCCCTACTGGTTAAAGACGCAGCTTGCTACGTTTTTTGTTTTTTCTTTTTTTTTTTTCTCCCCATGCTTTTTAGTTTCTGTTAAAATACACTTGTTAATCATACAGCAAAGTTGCACAAAATGTTCTGTTTCAGAACAAGGAGTTATACACAGCCTGTGTTTCACTCTACACTGATGCAACAGCTTGCTTTTCAGCATGACTCTGGCTTTTCCCTTGCCCTAGACATTAGGCTTTACAGAGTTAAATTTAAGGTCTAATTTTCTTTACTAGCAGAATGTATCTCATTTGCTATCAGTGCATGCAGTATACTTTTTGTCAACATGGTAATTCAAGGAGAAAGTCAGGCTCTCTTTGTTATCAGATTTACAATGGTTTCTTAAAAAGACAGCTTGTGTATACCTCCTGCCTCACTAGAATACTTGCTTGCTTGGTTCCTAACAATGGCTCATTAAATTCAGTCAAACTAGTATGAAACTTACCTTCAAACAGTTTCACTTGCTGAACCCCATTCTCAAAGGATTTTCTAATCTGCAATTTCTATTTTAGACTTTGAGCAGGAAATTGGAGAGAAAAGAGCACATAGCACTTTCTGCAAAAACACCGAAACCGAACAAAACTTGATGATATCATTTCAGAAGTGGAATAGATTTGTGTCATTCCTGTTTTGAAGGCAATCATGCTCACAACATTTATTCTTAAAGCAGGAGCATTCACCGATGGTTTTGGCTGTAGTTAATCTCATCTTGGAAGAGGAACCTATAGATTCTAGCAAACTTTCTTTTTTTTTTTTTCCCCTGAAGTCTGTTACTTTGCCGATCTGCACAACAAGGTTCGAACCATACGCAGCTCATTACCGGCCACTATAAAGTTAAACAGCTCATGCGCATTTCCCACCTCACCCCCCCAGAAAAGCTGAGATTTAGCTGGGCAAACAGCAGCACCAGGACAGAATTTTCCTCTTTCTTGTACAAGTGAGAATAATTCAGATTTGTAAACCTTTATAGGAATCTCTTGATATACCTTTTTCTCACTCCCTTTGTTATATAGTATCTTCCTCAGCGTTGAAGCTGTGGCCAAAACACAGATATATATTTTACATGAGCAGCTAAAGAAGGAAAACGTCACAAATGAAATCCCCCAAAAAGACGTTAGGGATATGTGTCTTAAATTGTTAGACATGGGCAATTATATGAATAAAGAAGGAACGTCACAAATGAAATCCCCCAAAAAGACGTTAGGGATATGTGTCTTAAATTGTTAGACATGGGCAATTATACGGAATTTTTTCTTTTTTTTTTTTTTGAGGGGATGCGCATGTTTCAATAACCTTTTATTGTCTGACGCAGTATACGATCAAGAATCTGTAGATGATCAGGTAGTCCAGCTAAGACCTCTTAACTAAACCACAACACTACGGTTGCATAGAGGACACTGTCTTTTGCACTAGCTTTTGTTTACGTCTGCCCCTGGACCCCGCGTGCAAAGCTGAGCATGTAAATGTCACTGCACAGCTAAATACTTCCACGTAACCCTATCGCCTGTCCCTGTCCTGCCACTAGGAAGGGTTCACCACCGCTTTCCAGATAGCAGTCATGTGAGCAGCACATCGCTGCGTTAATACAGGGTTTATATCCCATGGGTAGCTCAGACCACACGTGTAGTATACCAAAAGTGCCATCTGGAAGTAATTCCCCGTTATTACTTCTTATCAGGACTGCTGAGGGTTTTTTATTTATCAAGTATAAATGAATCATAGGGCAAACTGATGTATGCTCATTAAACTATGAAAACTTATTAGGCTATCCTTTTACTGCTCAAAATAGAAGTCTAATAGAGGTAGGCTAGATCATGCTAACCTGCAGCATGAATGTGACATGCAAAAGAAGAAATAGACTGAAATCTGTCTGAGTTATGCCAGGAAATTACATATTCTTCTTAAAGTAAAATAAACACTTGACAAAGCTGTTAATCATCCCTAGTGGAAAGGATTTACAGATTCAATATTAAGATGATGAGCTTCCCACTGGTCTTAGGAGCACTATAGTCAAATGAATCAATTTTCCTCTGAAATCATTTAGATAAAAATTACATTCACATTGAAGAATATGAATGGTTTGAATGCTAAAATGTCACTTTAAAAATGTGTCGGCCCTCCAGTGAGCTCCTATTAGTTCTCAGTTAATATTTAGTATATTTTGAATGAAAAATTCAAAGTCAGTATCTTATATGTAAATATGTATATCTATAAGGTACCATATAGGCTCACGTACTTTTTCCTATACAGAAACAGTGTTGCGTAAACATACATAATCTGCAGAGCCTGAATTAAAAAATATACATTTAAGATGGATTTTTAAATATCACTCGTACCCAGACATTTCACATCAAATCGCACTAAAGCTCTGCTTCAGAAAAATAAATTTGCACATTAAATAGTAGAAGAATAAAGAATACATATTTATCTTGATTAAGATGATCTCATAAAGGCTCTTGACAATTAGGGTTCGGGGTTTTTCAGTAATTTGAAACAATCCTTTGTTGACAACATATTTTAAAATTTACCTGCAGTTAAATTGTATCTGGGGACTCCAGTAAAAGAAACAAACAATTTTTAGAAGTAACCCATTCAAAGAGAGAGGGGGAGAGAGAGAAAGAAAGAAAGAACGAGCCAGGGAGATTATAGAATTTAATGATTAAGAATGTGTGCAGTGCAGTATAAGTACATTTGTTTCCTTGGAAACAAACTAGTACTGTTGCACTGAAGAAATTTGTAAGCATTAAAAAATTCTGTAATCAGGCCCCAGGAGAACATATTAAATTTTTTAAAAGGGATAAATATTTGACATTCCTGGCCATTTTCTGACTGTACTTGTTGATGAGGCCTGCTGTCAATGGGTGGTGTTCCTAACGTCAGAGAAATGGATACGATACGTGAACCTGCACAGCCAAGAACACACTTTTAAACAGCTAATCCATGCAGCAGGATCAACAACTCCGGCATTGCACAGAAAGATTTAGATCTTTTAAGTAGCAAGTAGATGGCAAACGCAGCTAAATGCAAATAAAGGTAGACTACCAAGCCTGCAATAAAGATTCAAAGGGGGAATTATTAAGAAAAGGGTCTAAAGCCTCTGCCTAAGTCGTCCTTGCTTGCAGAAAGCAGCGGGCTGGCTCCCGGGGAGAAGACAGGGTAATAATGCTCCTGTTTGTGCCAGGTACAAATTATAGCCTATTGGAGTTCCTGAGCTCAATTAATTCAAATAAAACAACATGCTCTGATCTCTTGAACCTTCCCCTGTTCCATAACCAAACTCAACACGTTTTTTTTCCAACTGCCCAGGAACATCTAAGTGCTTTTTTACTTCAGTTTTTCCAGCAAGAAACATAACCCAAAGTGCAAAGAAATCAAAAAATATCAGAGCCTTCCATTTACAAGTAGGAGCAAAAATATCCAGAACCTCAGAAGAAATGTTACTTTGGTGAGCTGTCCATTTGGAAGAGTAAGCGATACTAATAAGGTAGAAAAACGCGTCAATTCTGGTTGGGTGGCTATAAGCAAAATCTTTTTTTTTTCCCTCACTTACTGTATTTTAACCTTCAGCCAGGTTGTAGAGCTATAGCAATAATGTCATTTGTCCTGGAGATCCATGCAGCTTTTTTCGTGACATGTTTCAAAACAAATATTCAATCTCCTATTAAAGGTACACAGGGAAAGGTGAGACTGTTTGATCACTATAAAGTAAATTTGCTTCATATCACCAAAGAAACAGGGCAAAATATGCAGATCAGCTCTAAAAATATTAATGCGGTGAGCTCATTTGAGCTTATCCCCATTACACGTGAGACTGTAAGATGTGGTGGATGAGGCTTTATAGTTATGAGGAAACAATAATTGCCAAAATGATCCCTCGGTTTCTCCCAAATGGAAAAACTCAAGACATGGGAAGTTACATGGAACAAAAATGTGGTAAAAAGGCTTCTAGGTACAGGATTTTCATGCACGTGGAAACCTTGAAATCAGTTTCCGGGGGAAATCTTGAATTTGTAAGGGGAAGCTCACACTTTCAGTAAGAATTAGAGGAATATAAAAAGAAAGGTCCCTTTATCCTTCCCTCTATCAATGAATCTGAGCTATTTCTTTAACCTCATCACTTAAAGTCAGCGGATTAAGCCCCCATCTTTTACAAAATTAGAAAAGAGATTTTTTTTGCCTGCTTCGATACTGAACCCATGAACCCATGGCAGCAAATTTGGTGGAGTTTGAAACTGGTTTGAAGAAAAACAGAGCAGAGCTCTGAAAGCCAAAGGATCCGATGCTGCGGGGAGGCATTGCCGACTCTGGAGAGGTGAGGGCTACCTTTGCAACTGAGCGCTATTTAGCAGGATTGCTTCACAGCCGACCTGCTCAGTGGCATTTGCAAACTTCCAGAGTGCAGGCTATGGGAGATACTGGGATCCTCTCTGATTCCAGTGATGTTTTCATTATTTCAACATATTGCATTAATTTCTTTTGACTCGGTGGTTCTCTGCTGCACCTCAATATTTTACAGTGTTTATAAAGAGCCAGAGCAGAAAGAAAAGTTCTTTAATACAAAGTGCTTCTATCAGGTTAATTTAAAATTGCTAAACATGCCTCCTATTATCACGTATCTAAAGGGAAGATATGAGTAATATTTGTGTCTAATAGATAGAAAATATCTAGTTTCACTTTCCTTCCCAAGGACATGCTTGAAGTCATTAAACGCTATGGAAGACCAACACAAACTTCAGCTACATATGTCTGGGTTTGTCACGACTCATTTTGTCATGGAATCACAGAATAGCTAAGCTCGGGAGGCACATCTAGAGCCATCTGGCCCAATCCCCGCTCAAAGAAGGGCCAACCTTAGAGTTAGAACGGGTTGCCCAGGGCCTTCTGCAACTGGGTTTGGAACATCTCCAAGGATAACCTCTCGTAATATCCCCACCGGGCCCCTCTTCCAGTACTTGACCAGCCTCAAAGAGAGGCATTTGAAGCTTGATAAAAAATAATGTTTGTTTTTTTTTTTTTAATTCTTCGCTTTCAGATCCTCAGGCTGATACTTTGATGGGATAGTGTGCTGGTTTTGGCTGGAATAGAGTTCAGATGGGCACACTAGCCTTTCCTGTAGCTAATAACAGAAAACAAAGCCCTTATCACAGCTATCGCAGCTCTTAACACAGCCCTGCTCTCAGTGTAGGTACAAATCAGCTCAGAGAATCACCGTCCTGTTGCTTACAGGGACTTTGGGAGGAAAAAAACCCATCCAAAACCAAACTGTGTTTTCCAAATTACACACCTGGCCATCAGACTTGGCTCAGGATTAACTCTTCCACTCTTCGAGAATCTTAATCAGCCCTTCCTCTACTTCTGTCTGCTTAAACGAGACTTACAGGAAAGGCAAATTCCCATTCCTCTTGACAAGGGAGATGATAAATCCCTGCCTTCTTCTCAAGGACAGGTTCATAATTTCCCTTCAGGTAATAAAAAAATCCCACAAAACACAGAAGACCCTAAACGCAGCTTCTGTGGCGTGTGTTTTCATGCAACAAATTAGGGACTTACATAGCCTTTCCATACACGAAACTCCCCTTGATATCAATGTGTTGCTTTTACATAAAGGCACATTGACAGGTCTGAGCTTTTTATGATATTTTTGTTGTATCGCTTTTATGCAGATTGGAGCTTCCTCCTTTGAATCTTTCTCTCTCTGACTACCCGTCCTATACGTTGCTTTTCCCAAAATTCCTCATTCTTCAGGGTAAATTTGAGACTGGAACCTCTGACTCCTGTGTACTGTGATTATCTATGGGAAAACTAAAACCGAGCCAGCTCTAGGGAGAGCTTTTCCTTTGGATCTCTGTGGGGACCCCAAGGGTATTGCTCCTTTGATACTATTTTTTTAAGAATCTTCAAGTCTGTATGTGTGCAGTGGAAAGTTTATTGTGATATGACCATGTGGTAATAATATATCAAAGTCCAGCATTAAAATATTTCTAAAAACATGAAAAATGGGCTGTTCATAATGCTAAAGAAGGACAAGCAAATTTGCTGACAATGTGGGTAATTTCCTGAAATCAGAGTTCATCTTGTAGCAGACCCGTGTTCTGCAGACAACAGAAACAAGCAAAGCATAAATCACTCACTCACATACACTATCTCCTCTGTCCTGGCAATCGCATGTTTTTTGGATCACAACAAAGGAGACTATGCCTTAGAAGAATAATAAGGGCCTGCTCCAATATCCATTGAAAACAATGGAAAGGCTCCCATTGACATGAACTTCAAGAGACGAATATTGCATCTGGCTGTAACACCACAAAGGTCTTAAAACAAGACCTGCAGCGAGCTTTTTACCAAAGAAACATATTGAAGCCTATGATCTCCTGCTAGTTATGACAGTCTGTACTTTTAACTCTATATAATGAATGCACACATGCGAGAAAATCGTATAACACTGGGACAAAAATTGGATTTATCCATTTTTCACACCTTGCAAATGTGTTGTGGAAAAGTTCTAATTTAATCGATAGTCTTATATGTGCATTCTTATACTCCGATTTTTTTAATCTGTATATGAGTTTAACTGTTGGAGCATAAGTAGTCCCAATAATTTTAAGAACATATATGTTAAAATTATGAATAACTTTGCATTCTAAGTGCATTAATATTTTAGAAATCATTGCGGGAGTATTATGTTTTGAAGGGCATTAAAACTTATCGTACTCTTTGGGCTTTTGCAGTTGTGTATTTCTAAAGCGGCAATTTTGTCTCACCCTTTATATGAATTTAAAAATGCATCATTTAAATGTAGTTTTATTTTCTAGTTTGGTACAAACGCCATTCTGAAATATTTTACAACTTAAGTCTTTCTTCAGCAAGAAAAGAAAATTTTGGGGGGTAGGGGCATGTCCATCTACTAAATCACAACCTTGGATTGCATTACCAAAAAAGAAAGAACCCTTTAACACAGGAAAAGTAAGGCTGGAAAGCAAATAAATTAGATACAGACATGAGATAATAGAAAGCACAGTAATCAGAAGACATGTTTTATTATTACAGGTGGAGATAATGTTGAAAAAAAGTGTGGGAGAACGCCTTGGGCTTGTTTTAAGACCAACATAAAAACGCAATACCTATATGTTTGGTTTAGCATCTTTTTTTGTAAAGATATTTTTCCCTAAAATTTATTTACACTTCACATGTAAACATAGGCCTACTGAAGTACTTAAATGTGCCAAATACTTAGGAGTTAACATGACCATGTCTGAATGCGAGGTCATTCTTTTCCTTACAGTAACATTTTCTACAGCCCACATAAAAACTTCCACTTCTCTAATCTGCAGTGGTGTCAATAAGAAATTCTTCTACTAACCTGCAACAGGTTTCTAGATTTTTCTCCTCTTCTGTGAAATATATGAAAAATTTAGGTAAGAATTTCTGTCCACTCTAAGGTCTTTCTTCAGGGTTCATATGATCATGATGGTTTTTTTCCTGGGAGACTGACGATCTGGCTCATTGAAAAGTCTTGCGGGTATTTTTTTAGGTTCCACTGCTCAAATTGCAAGAGAAATGTATATTCTTGATCCCCTACCATTAGCCTTCGTTTTTTAAGGAAACAGCTTTGGCTTTGTACCAAAAGATGTGTAAATGTTCCACAATAGTTTGCTTTAATGAATCAAATGACCATTGACCAATATAAATAATGTTCTAAAGTACATGCGATACAACTAAGAAGAATTATACAAGCTACGTAGATTTTCTTTTGTATTTTTAAATTAAACTGGGAATAACAGTAATACCCCATAGTGTAAAGTCCACCATTTTAATCAACAAACATCTTGCTAATGCACGTCAGGAAAAGGAGTTTAAACATTGGCTACATTTTGACCTGTGTTCAGCAAGAGAGATTGCCCATTTTACGGGTGCAAAGATAGAAATAGGTAGCCCATTATAACTGACTATAAATGTTTTTAAAAAGTTGAAAGAGAAGGCAAAATAAAAAGTGAATATTAACTTCCCCCCTCCCAGTTTCTGCTTTATACCAGCAGTCATTTGAAGTCATTTCATAGTTTCTGCTTTATACCAGCAGTCATTTGTGGTCATTTCATTGAAAGTCTACTAGATTTTCTAGACTACCACTGCACACCGTGATAGAACAAAATATTTCAGTAGCTTGTAATCTTGTAAGCGAAGATTGTAAAACCTTTAAAAAGTTGGTATCCAGTACAACTTCCACAAAATTATCTTTTTAATGAGTATATGCTCTAAAAATAGTTTCTATGAGAACACCTTCCAGCAAATTCCTTTTTTTAACAATATTCCTTTTTTAATAATATTCCTTTTTTAATAGTATTTTTTAAAGCGAACACAAAAAGTACAAATGCTTTTAGAGCATTTTTTATTTGAGTATTCAAATGAATACCTGTGTTGCCTTTTGTTTTGGCAAAATTGCCTGAAAATACTAGAGTCAGTTCCAGTTCAGGTAATCATAAGTGGTTTTGTTCATTTCAAGTAAGAATTATGCCATATGCCATGTTTGAAATTAGAATCTAATCAACACCCAGTATCCCACAACGCAGAGATATAGACAGTTCAGACAAAACTCCGTTTTCCAACTAACATAGTGATACAATGCTGTTAGCGTCATTGTTTTTGTGAAACTCTGCTGTCCTTCAGTATAAGAAAGAAAAACCAACAGAATAAAAGCTGATGCACAAACCATTTGTAGTTTCCATTAGAGAATGATTACTGAGAAACTTCCCCATAGTTGCACGCAGACATGAGAGTTTCTGTAGAGAGTAATTGTGCGTGTTCAGAAAGCTTCTGCCAGAAGGAAGGACAGTTTACCATCTCCCCTCTCATGACCAGTTAGGAGGTATCCTTTGGTCTCTTGGCCATAGCCAAGACAGAGCTGGACAAATGTTGGAAAAAATGGTTTACGAACCTCACAAACAGATATTATCATCTTTAATCGCACCACAGTTTTGCTCTTGTACTCACAATTCTTTGACAACACTTAATTTTTAAAAGCATCCACGTACACAGGAAATGGATTTAGAACTAACGAATTTCCCACTGGGAACCTATCTCTAGATAGGTTATTCTACACAGGCTTATCCAACCAGCCCAGGAACAGAAACTGAAACCTTCTTTGTCCACTCAAAATTAGCATCCCAGGACATCTAACTTTGGGTACTGAAAAAAGTAACTTTTAATGCAAGTCAAATCTCACATAACCTTCGCTCAGGAACAGTTCAGGAAGAAGGATGGTTTCTTTGGCCTCACTGATAGCATGACATCGAATGACAAAATAAATGCGTCAGCCAAAAAAAAAAGGCTGCAACACTGGGAGGAGAGCTGGGTCGCCAGCTATATCCAGACTTCAGAGGAAGTAAAACAACCGAGAAGGAGTTGATAATATTGTCTGATCTCTTTCAAAGGGAAAATTGAAATGAGATGTAGATAACAATCAGTGCAGAGATGTTTTTGTCAGCAAGGAAATGCAGACCACCATGTCCTTTCCTCCTTTACATCTGACTTCACATCCCCCAACAACCCACCCTCTTTTAAAACATTTCCATGTGAAAATATTTAATACCTGTGTGGGAGCTCTACGTCACTGCAAGTCAGTAGGAGATATTCGGCACGAGCATTATCAGGTCATTCCCTTGGGCAGCAGTAACTCTCTCATACTAACTCCAATGCTGAACCAACGTTTTCATTGTAAAACGTGCTCCTGTGTTTAGAGGGAAAACCCAACATATATTATTCATGGGAAAACTCCATCAAAACATATTGCTCGAGCAGACAATGAGCGTTTGCCTGATTAAGATGTACAGAAGGAGACAGGTAATGTGTATGCAAACACAAATTTTCTAAGTATCAATGAATCACCCTTTACAGAAACATCTACGTTCACGAATAAAACCAGGAGAAAAGACAGGTAGGTAGCAGACAAAGTGGAAGGGGTTAAATTTCTCCAGATAAATCAGGAAATACAGTGTACAAAGCTAAATTTGAAGGAATATATTTGTTTTAAACCTTGAGGCATAATACTCTCATTGAGTAGAGAAAAAAAAGCTAGAGAAACAGGGCCATTGATATGCTGATCACTGTAACAATGCGGAGCACAGAGACAATTTAAAACTTTACTCCTACATCTGATTTAAGGTATTGTTGAATAGCAGTTGCTAGAACGTATACAAATAACTGTTCTTCTAGTCTATGTTTATGATATTTTATTAATCTTTCTACTATTACTATTATTATTAATAATACAAGAGTACTGTTTTTCCAAAGCTGCATTGTGTTCTCACAGACATCCGTGCTTTGAAGAATTTCCTTTCAAAATTATAAAATATTTATACAATAAATCATCAGATGATTTAAAATTAAATCATTCTGGTTGTATTTATGTTCATGAATCAAATGTGATTTTTCTCGCTTTACATAGGTCTATGCTGTTTTCAACCTCAACCTTTGCAAGTGACATTTTCATTTAGAATCTTATCATTTCATAATTATTACCTTTCAGAACTCCTAGGGAGAGAACAAAAGCTTCCTCTTTGTATTTCCATTGTTACGTTTCTTTGAAGAGCAAATTAAATTTCAATCCCAGCCAAAACAAACTTATAAAGTACAAAATAAATTAAATTAGAAATTACGTGAAAAAAATACCAAGCTGTGAAAGCTTAACGCGGCCTTTCGTGAGCCCAGGTACATTCTAGATAATTTATTGCTGTGTTTTCTTTGTTTAACCAGCGGACCAAGCTCAGTCTAATGAAACATGGCAAACATCTCACTGAAGTTGATCTGCACCGCTATAAACTGATGCCAGGACTCTTGTGATGTTAATAAAGGAGAGGGGCTCGTTTATACCTCCAGGGTGATTATTTACTATCTTTCAGATTATTGTTACCTTTTAATTGTCCTCCGAGCTGTCCAAAGAGGAGATATCTGATTATTTCTCAGCTCCCTTGCAAAACGTGGAGCCACGCTTTATAAAATACCATATTTACACAGTTGGTACTAATGGTGATTCTTATTATCATCTGTTTCTTTTAATTTCACTCCAGTGGGCAGATTATTCTTTTTTAGGCAAATGGCGTGGCTCAGATTCATAGAAAAGGCACAACTGCAATTAGCAGCAACAGTAAAATGGAGCAAACAGAATATGTGCGAGCCTGAAAGGCACTCTTGCTTTTTCAGGGAAATTTTGGTTTTAATTAAGGAAACAAACAAACTTTGCATTATCAAAGTGGGAGAGAAAATAAAACAAAAAAAAAAAAAAAATCAGCCTGGAAGTAGGAGGAGGGGGCAGAAATCAAGGGACCTGGAGAGTGTTCAACTCCCAGCAAGGGACAGAAATGTAAGTGGCTCCTGGCAGCCCCGTCCGGATGAAGAGACGGGGTGGCGGCACTCGAAACCTGGCAAGGAGAGCAGCGTTGATGGGAAGGAGGGAGAGAGGCACTCACCTAATAAAACAGTGACACCTGGGCAACGCATCGGCCTCCCTGCCCTCTTTCCCAAGGCTTGGGATCGCAGGTCCTCCAGCATGCGTGAGTATTTTATGAGAGATTCACTAACGCACCGGAGAAGAAGCGAGGAGGTCGCAGAGGAGGCGGTGGGGCCACACGCACAGCATCCCTGTGCCCCAAACAGGTCCAGCGCCTGCTTTGATTAAATGTTGTAAGACCATCACGTTTTAACGTGAGCTGAGCTGCCAAGGCTCACGGAAAGTCACTCATTCCAAGTTAAAAGTAGCTGCGCAGTCCAAAATTATGAGCAAAACAGAAAAAAATATTTTGTTTGGACTCAAAAAATAATTTATTGAAAATAAACGTTACAAATCTTTTTTATTTCCCCCTGGAGCCTTGCAAAAAGAACCAATATCCATCTGATATATTTCGTGTATGACCACAGCTATACATTAATCTCTGTGATTTAAGTTGCAGTTGTGCCTAAATGCCCTCAGCTAGCATGGAGCCCCTCATGCGAGGCGCAAATACGGAGCAGGAATCGGGGTGGGCGCAGGAAGCCCCCACAGCAGAGCTGGGACAGCAAGGGGACACTGAGGCATCGAACCCTCCTCTGCTTGGAAAGGGATGGGGCTGAACTCCGTCATTATCAAGGTCTCCAACCAACCTTGCCCATCTCCAGCAGGTTGTTTTTAAATAGACAACTTTGTCCAAGCCATGCCCTTGCTAAGTCACCGCTGCAGCATCCCATAGCACCCCTGCTATCGAAACCGACTTGCACTTTCCATGCTTTTTCAATTCCCAGGTGAAGCATCCCCAAATTTTCGCCTAATGCAGGTATCAGCTACAAGCCCTATATTACCGTGCTATAAATGACATGGGAAACTGTCCCAAACCGTGTTAGCCAGGGACATAAACAACTTAATTTTTAATCCTGTCCAGTGATATCACTGTTTCAAGGGTGAAAAGAATAAGATATTATTCCAGTCGTTTGATCTTCTTATTTTGGATATACACTGGATTACTTAGGGGTTTTTTAATCCAATTAGGTTTCCCTCTTTCAGCCTAGGTAAAAACCAATGGGGAGATCCTTCTCTGCGAAGAATGTATCTCAACCTAAGTAAAGGGAGAATCTGGTTCATCAATATTCCTCACATACAATTTTAAGCCTGCTACTCTTCTATTTTTCTGCAATCCTGTTTTTCAGAGAAACTTTTTTTTCCCAGAGAGTAAGATGCAAATCTACTGCCATCAACTTTCTGTTATTCAGAAGCGCTAAGAAGTAAACCACCTGGTATTTTTCTTCAGCGCCTATATATGCATATGCAAATCCAACAGCTTAAGTATCTGCCAAACTATTTACCAAGTTTGTCAGTGAAACAGCCTCTGAAACAATCTTCTTTTAAAATAATATTCTACTGCTAAATTCTTCCTTTGAACGCTATTTTTGTCTCTTAAGGAATATTCACCCTCGCAGTCTGACTGCTTGTTAAGAAAAAACAACAAGAAAAACAGTAAAATCTCACTGTTGGCCTATGTTCTAGTGCCAGTGTTCAAACATCAGGATCCCAACAGTATCCCAGCGCCTGAAAAACATGTCCTTTTCTTTGAAATCTGCCCGGGTTGCGGATGAGAAATTGCCAGTAGAAATTACAACATTTGCCATGACTGAGATGGGGTGGGTTTTCGCATTTGGACTGAATGAAACCATGGAAAATGTTGTTAGTAACAACTCCAATGCTATAAAAAATCACCAAGTGACAGATTTCGAGATTAAAAGGAAATATTAAAAATCCCCTTCAATATTTAAAGCTTACTTAACTAGTAGCACTTCACTTGACACTGACTCGTGTCATTTTCTTTCATTCCTCTTTTGATCCATGCAAAGCAGTTACACGATTGCAAATATCTTATCATGTCACCTTCTCATATGGATATGAGATGAAAGAATATTATCTCAAGCTGAGTGATAAGTCCTGTACCAAAACTACGGGTGGAATCTGCGCAATCTGACGCTAAATGGGAGCAGGGAGGCGGCGGCACTGGGCATTTTTTTCCTCGTATTCTGTGTTGAGGATGGTTAAGAAAAAGGGCCCTATTTTAATAGGTTATTCAAGGCTACTGATTAACCATCGAGATTTTATACCAGGTTAGCTGAGCTTTTTGTCAATGTACACGGATCATTCATATCAGTTTTATTTGCATGATTATGAAGTGGCAAACCATCAATATTGTTTCGCCTCTGATTTTAAACATGCAAAGGGCACCAAAAGGCCTATTAACCTGAAATAAAATTAGCCCCCATCTGTTTTATTTTAAAGGGACTCTTCCCTCCCTCCCCCCCCCCCTTTTTTTTCCCCTTTTTTCCCCTTTCTTTCTTATTTAGGGAACTCAGTTCCTTTCCCATACTTGGTATGTAGTACATCTTTTTTTCTCAGAGTTAATTCTCCAAGTCTGGTCTGTCAGCCAGTATAAACAACACTTGATGAATGAGACTCAAGGTGTTTAGTCACCTGAAGCAGCTGTTTGAAGTAACTCTACACACAGCCTGAGGCCCGTGTTTTCACAGCTGTGGGAACTCTTCAAAAGCTTTCCCTCTTGGCCTGCTGCTTTGCTGTGGCTTTAGACTCTTAGCGCAAAATCTGGACAATTTCAAAAGGGCAGAATGAAACTAGAGACAGTAATTTTTGATGACTTTGGGCCAAAAAATGGCCTAGAATAAATAAATGAAGTACATTTGAAAGTGCTTTACCTAGGTGGGCTATATATCTAAGAATCGCTCGCTCTTCATGTGCCCATGCACTCACTTAAAAGGGGAGATGCGGGGCTGAAGTTCTGCTCTCTGTTTACACGGCAGTATTTTCACTTTCTTCTCTGATGCAGCTACGTTAAAACTAAATGTTTATGGGCCTGGAAATACACGTACCTGAAATAAACTCAGCAAGTTTTTAGAAGTTGGAAAGCTTTCCAAACTCATAAATAGACCTGCAATGATTAGCGATCTGTGCTCCCCGCTGGGAAGCTTTGGGGAATTGGCCTTGCAGAGGTCGTATGATTGCTTCTCCTGGCTCAAAGTCTGTGCCTTCATGATATGCCTCACTGTATCCATGTAGGTAGCCAAAGTAGTGATGAGCCCGAAAAAAAAAATAAAAAATTGAGCAAGGCGCTGAGCTGGCAGGGAAATTACAGTTTTGCAAATGTGGGACCCAATCATACAGCTGGGCTGAAATATTATATGCAGAATGAGGTCATGGATCAGAAAATGGATTTTATTTGGGGCTAGGAGTGGACTGCAAGCCTAAAACACGATGATGAATTCACTGGAAAATCATGAGCGATAAATGGCCAGGTTCTACCTCCCCTGCGATGTGCAGCGCCGCCATCGACAGAGGCGCAGCTGCCAGAAGATGAGGCTCCTCGAGGAGTCAGACAGATATTGCTCAATGCCGTGAGTAACGATGGTGCCGTCAGACCAGCCCAAGAAGGTGAGCATCCCACGGGAACGGGAGATGGAAAATAAACTCAGCAAAGCATTGACATGAGCACCAGAAAGGGATGTGAGTAGACAGATTTAATCCGTGAGGCTATGTAAGGTGGATGCTTAATTCACTGAATAATGCTTTCCATTTCCCAGTTCATCCAAAAAAGGAAATACAGATACATCAAACCTCAACTTTCAAATGTGTCCAACAAAAGGCATCAGCAAGCTTGCCAGAAAGAGAGCAAGGATGGGACAAACTACTCCTGAGACAGTAGAACAAACATACCCCAGCCTTAGCTGTTTTAACACCACATGCCTCCCACGCATTACTCCATAAATCGTTCTTTTCTTCCCTCTCATTTTCTCCAGTTTACAAAAATTCTCATGTTAACAGAAAACATTTAGTTTAAATTGATCCTAACTTATCGTTTAGTTAAGGCCTTATATTTTTGGCTTGCTATTGCTCCTTATCACATGATAAAATGTTCCCTCAGGAGGGAGAGAATTTTTATGAATTATGGTGATAGTATAGAAAATAAATGACTCATTAGCACTATGGTCAGGCTATACACGGAACTGTGTTCTTCTAAAGTTTAGGGCCACATGAGAAAGGCGCGTGTGCAGGCACTGGCACTCCCAAGGAAGGAAATTCCCTTGAGGACAGAGTGACCGTGCGGTGACAAGGACAGTAGTGCTGCCTGGTCAGAGGCTCGGGATGAACCCTGTGCTGTCCCAGGGTCTCTGCACAAAACTGCTTGTCCCTTCATATTTAGCACTCTGGTGCATAAAAATGCCAGAAGGTGGTGAAGTTTCCAGATGCCCTGAGAACACCAGGGCATAAACGTTTCCAGAGCAGATAAATGGGATTTGGGCTTAAATAAGTCCTCTTAAATGTCTTCTATGCCATTGCCCACATCTGGATGCCCCCAGGTCTCTGGGTACCCGTGTTTTGCAATGATATTGAAGGTTAGCTGTGCCAAACTACGTCCTGGCCATTGCCTTCACCCTTCTAACGTGCTCTCACCCAGTTCTCACTCCTGACCTGCTCCTGAGAGGCTTCAAGCAGCCAACACCACCTAAGGCTGCCCTTCCTTCTCCAAAGTCCTCTTAGCCCACACGGTGAAAGCACATCTTGTACTACCAGAGACACAGCTGGGCTGGTCTCTTCTCTGCAAAAAACATGACATAAATACTGACACTGGTCACAGAACACATCAACCGAGTCAAACTTTGTTAATGAATTACTACAAAACCTCAAAACAAATAGACAAATCTGCTGCTGAACAGCATACTGTAACTGTTTCCCCCATGTATGCATGACAATTATACATATATAGGCTTGCTGTCTTTCACCTCAGGAGACAAATCAAAGAAGAAGAAAAGTTATTAGGCAATTAAAGATGTTTGCTTAACTCAAACTAGAAAACAAGTTTATATTGCCAAAGTCTTGAGCTACAAAAAACAGCCCGCAAGCAGCCAGAGTAGTGTTCTCCTCAGGCAGGTACTCCAAGACAAAAAATAGGTTAATTTTAACCTTTCAGGTAAATCCCGTTCAAATGAACGAGGGCTCCCAGGCATCATCCATGCAAGGCCATTGACTCTTCCTACCCCTCTCTCGGCTGGATGATAGAACCGTATCTGCCTTTTGGTCTGCTCTTCACAAAGCGATTTCTCAACTTTTGCGTAATAAACAACCGACTCCCAAAACAGATCCAGGGTTTTGTCATTGCCATGGTGTTTTCAAGGGTTCATTCCTTGAAATGAAGGAATTTCAAGGAAATTCCTTGAATTTCATTCCTGGGCAAGCGCCACAGCCAAGGAGGATGCCAACTGCATGGAATGACATGGCCTTCACATGCCCATCATCTCTGAGCCCCTTGGCACAGGTCAGCTGGCCCAAACAGTGAGCCACCTTTTGGGTTGGAATAGGTTTAAAGGGATGTAGGTTTATAAGGCTTATTTTTAAGTGGAAGCTAAAGATTTCATAAAAGCTGAACAGCAAAATCCTAAGCCCCATATGAACAGTAAGGTAAACATTACCTGGCATACAGGGTAACACTTTATGAGTTCCTTCTCACCATAAATAGCAGCATTTTATGACACAATTTAAGTAAAACACATTCAAAAGACCACCTATGCAATGCGATGATTACGGGATCCATTGGTTGTGACAGAGCTGTGCCCTTCCAACCTCCTCAGCTGGATCGTTTGGGGTGATTTTATAGAGTTTGTAGACAAAAAGAATGAAATCTGTGAGGACTGACTTTAAAGCAATAATATACTTCTGTTATGCAATAATATACCCCCATTAACCAATATTCAAAATTGTTGGATGTATAGGTAATGGCAACTATATAGAGAAATACTATTTTATCTTTAAAGAAGTGAAATATGCTAAACTACAGGTGATGAGATGTTACAGGAAGAATCAATCGTTGAGAGATCCTTACTCCGCATACGCATGTAAATAGTTTTATGGGGATAGCCTGTTGAAGATGATGGGTTCCTTATGAGCAACAGCTTCTGAGAGAAAGGTTCCCTATCCTGTAAATACATAAATGTGAGACACAGCTGGGAAGTCTGCCTACAGGCAACTCTTCAGGTGAGTAAAACGAGCAGGCAGAGTCTGATGAAGAGAATCCAGGAAGCCCTATCAGTGCCTTCTCTGTAATGGCCCAGTACGAGAAATGGAGGGAACAAAGAGAGAGAGAGAAACAGGGAAGGGGCGGGGGAGGGAAAAAAAAAGGAAAAGAACACAATTTACTGCCTAACTTCTAAAAATATGGTGTAATATTTCAGGCTGAACACGTATGTATACATATATATATAGCATGGTGGCTATTAGAGACACTACAGTGTAAGGCTTTTCTTCTCTCTGTCTCTAAAACATTTTCCCAGGTTAAGTACAATTCCCATGACCATCATAATCATTCATCTGGCTCTCAGACTGGATAGTGGTGCTGTGCGTTGTATTTGGCTGTGAATACCAGCGCACCCAATGATTTCCTTTTCCATGACATTTCTGAGAAACAAATACTGGATCTGATTCACATCTAGCCACAAATATGAATCAAAACCCAATACAAAATTGGATACATGCTGGAAATTTGATAACTTGTGAATATGAATTTACTCCTGTAGTTGCTGAACTGCTATTGGAAATCTGGAGCATGCTTGGAATTACATTTTTTGCTTTCCAAAAACGTGCATAGTTTGTTCCTTGTAATCATATTTCTGATGAAGTCAAAGACAGAAATCCCACTGAAAGAGCTGGGGAGGAAGGACTTTGTTTTAAAGACATATGCTTTATGGAACCTTTCCTCCTTGCTGTCCTTTCAGTGTAAAATATTAGTCAGTCTAATCCCTTTCTTCTTCTGTACATTAATAGAGACTTGAAAAAAGAGGTTACAATTTTTATAAACTGGAATAAAGTGGCCTCTGTTTTCTAACACTTGCCAAAGCATACGGGGTCAAACCGAAACAGTCACCCACACTGGCCAGCTACATGTCTTATTTAAACAATAAATTAGTGTCAAAGTTTCCAGTAATTAATTTCTATACTAATTTACATATTTCATTCCTTTCATTTTTTTGCTTTCATGTTTTGAAACTGTAATGCAGCTAACATCTATTTAAAGCAACCTCCCCTACCCGGTGATTGATGTTAGATACAACAATTACAATGCCAGTACGAGGGATAATTCTTTGCAGATGTTGTCAAATTACAGGTTAAATGAGGAAAAAAGTTCCTTTCTTCCGGCCACCCACTCTAGTTCTCTTGAAATAGGTGCAGAGTACTGTATATCCTGTGCTGTAGGTGCAGTAATTCCCCATTCAGTCACTCATCTGGTTTAAATGACTTCCATTTGCCATTTCAAAGGATGACAGAACACTGTGTTCAGATTGTTTTGCAGGTATCAAAAACGCAGTAACTCTGCTTTGTGTTTTAGCTGGCAAAGAGAAGTGAGCTGGATCTGGCAACACTATGCTGGTTTTCCCTTTAATATAAATAACATTTGCCATGGTGAACAAAAAAAAAAAGAGAAAAAGAAAAAAAAAAAAGTGAGGTTAGATTGTTTTAACCCTTTGAAAACCTTCCCACTCTTTGAGATAAAACAGGATCCTTGTCTTCATGTTATAATCATAACGGTATGTATTTCGTGTTGACAGAAGAAAGATTGAGCATGGGTCCTGCATGGCTATGTAGTTTGGGGAGAGGTGATGAAACTTCTCCATTACCCAGCCCTTGTAGCGGGAGCCAGGCACAGTCACATTCCCTGAACGCGGGAGAAGGAAGGTAATACACCATAAACAGAATATGGAAAAAATCAAGAACAAATTGAAAAAATGGCTTCGCCTGCCCTTGCGTGTAGTCAGTATTGCGCTGTGCTCAGGAGGAGAGCAGACCGTGCCGCTCTTGAGCTCAGCAAGAAAACCTGCGGCGCTGGTATAGCCCACCGCCGTGCTCTGTAGCGGCACGCAGCGTGGTGTACTGCGGGGCGAGGGACGTCGAGGTGCGCAGAGCGACTTGGCACCAGTCCTAGGCACATTTGTTCCCTGGCAAGCGCCTCGGTTCCCTCACCAGAAAAAAAATCGGACGAACTGAGAGTGGGTGAAAAAGCCGTATGTGCACTAGGCACAGGCCGTGCCGGGCACCAGAGCCCCCGTGCAAGACGGGCCAAACCAGCTCGATGGCACAGATACGCCCGACTGTCTCCAAGCAGACTCTCGAGCTGCTTCTGCATTCCCGGTGCCGGTTTCTCGCAGGCGTGCCATGCTCGAGCCCTGAGGCTTTGAATGGGATTTCCATTTTAATTTTTTTTCCACATATGTTAGGCTATGATCGCTTCTTCTTGCAGTGTACGGGAATGATTTCTGGCCAAAAGAAGGAAAACAAGAATAATTTACAAATAGAAGTTGAAGCAGAGGACAGAAAAGCCAGGCTCTCATACTTTACTTTTGGCCAAGGCAGTGGCTTGCTGTGTGGCCTTATCCTCACTGCATCTTCCTTCCACATCTGATTAACAACAGCACGTAGAATAAATGCACTGAAAACAATTGCCAGGTATGACAGGAAGACAGCCCTATAAGTACCTGTAGTAAATAGATATTCCTCTGGCCAAAAAGATCAGGGACCTATAGGAAACACGTTGCCAGTTATTTGGGTGATGGTGAACGGTCCACACTGCCAATTTGTAATACTGTCTGTTTTGTAATAAACTCCTCGGAGGCATCTGCACAACTGTGTGCGAGGTAACTGTTGCATGCTATTCCCTAAATAATTATGTTCTCTAAATATTCACTAAATATTCCCTCTCTTTTCTTTAAATCACCGCCCCAGGACTCTTTCTCCTCCTGGCCACGTCAACATGCACTGCATCCTGAGGTAGGACCCCCCCCAACGAAGCGGTCCATTTATTTTTAACCTACTAAGTTTAATAATTTTCAGAAGTGAGCTACGGGGTGGTTTGTGAGTAGTGAAGGCATGAGCATGTGATTTGTATGCTGAGCTTCAGCGTCTTGGCTTTCGAGAGGAAAGCGCAGCTTGCTGATGAAGGCTTGTGGTTTTCCTGTTTGTTGTCTGGAAAAAAAGCATGTGGAGGTGAGGTGCAAATGGGCAGAGCGGGGCAGAAAAGGAAAAAAATAAGAAAGAAAAGGCATAAAGATTTATTTCTAAGTAATGAAGATGCTCAAGCCTCATTTGCTTTCCAGGTTGAAGAGGGTGCAGCGTCCCAAAGGTAATGGGATCAGAGATCCTCATCTTTGAAGCACGGTCTTAAGGTCTGCACCAGAGATCCGGATCTTTGAAGCACGGTCTTAAGGTCTGCACAGTATTTGAGCTATGTGCAGGGGTTACGGATGCTGCTAACGCGGCTGCAGCCACTAGAAACTAAAGGGTTTTGGTCTGCTCCAAAATGAAGCCAAAGAGCCTTTGCATGTAAGAATGTTTCAAGCTCTCCAGCAACACTGCTGCCCAGCCAAACAGGCAGTTTCTGTAGGATCTTTGAAGCACGGTCTTAAGGTCTGCACAGTATTTGAGCTATGTGCAGGGGTTACGGATGCTGCTAACGCGGCTGCAGCCACTAGAAACTAAAGGGTTTTGGTCTGCTCCAAAATGAAGCCAAAGAGCCTTTGCATGTAAGAATGTTTCAAGCTCTCCAGCAACACTGCTGCCCAGCCAAACAGGCAGTTTCTGTAAAAGGATAAAGAGCTTCCTGCCAGCCTCCTTCACTCTGTTTTGGTTTATTATACACTTTTGCCACATTAAGTGATTTTAAAACCAAAGGGCTTGCTTTCCTGGTAAAAGAGGGTGGACAGGATTGTGAAACATGAAGGATGTCTAATCTATGACTTTCAAGGGTGTAGGATGTGTAAGGCTCGGTTAAGAATTTGGTCACGGATTGTATATTCTTTCCTGTGCACGGACTATCCAAAACTGGTCATTATTTAGTGCATTCTTTAAAAAAAAAAGTAATAATTAACATGAGACTGATTTTATCCATGGTATAAATTAAACACAACTGTTCAAAAATGCTACTGTGAGCACGCTGCTAACTTAAGAGAATGTGCAAACAGTAGTGGCATAAATATTTCATGGATAATTTGAAATTTTGCTCATATACATTGACAAATTCAAAACCAGTTTTCTGCCACTGCTTTTGCCAAGTAAACTCAGCAGTCCACAAAAAGGAAGCGTGAAATGGCCACAAGCGTATCATCCAGCGCTAGAAAATAAAGATTCCTCAGTTGATAGAGGAAATAAATTGCTTCAATATATGTTGATACTATATACCAAGCCTACAAACGTGTGGATTCCTGCACTGAAGCCCAGCTCTGGAGATAAGTGCAATCTCTGTTTGTATATTCAATAACATATTTGCAGCTGTTTGTGAAAAGGATGCGTTCCATAACATTTTGTTAGCAACTGCCCGTAATAATTAATGAGACTGATTTTATCCATGGTATAAATTAAACACAACTGTTCAAAAATGCTACTGTGAGCACGCTGCTAACTTAAGAGAATGTGCAAACAGTAGTGGCATAAATATTTCATGGATAATTTGAAATTTTGCTCATATACATTGACAACTTCAAAACCAGTTTTCTGCCACTGCTTTTGCCAAGTAAACTCAGCAGTCCACAAAAAGGAAGCGTGAAATGGCCACAAGCGTATCATCCAGCGCTAGAAAATAAAGATTCCTCAGTTGATAGAGGAAATAAATTGCTTCAATATATGTTGATACTATATACCAAGCCTACAAACGTGTGGATTCCTGCACTGAAGCCCAGCTCTGGAGATAAGTGCAATCTCTGTTTGTATATTCAATAACATATTTGCAGCTGTTTGTGAAAAGGATGCGTTCCATAATATTTTGTTAGCAACTGCCCAATATTGATTTCCAATGGCAATAATTTTGAGGCCTTGACCGGGTAAAAAAAGAAATCTTGCCCCCACGGTGTTAGATTTAAGAAGCCAATGCTGTCGTAGTAACAGTATAGTTGTGCACCAAATCTTTGTTTAGATGAAGTCATTTGCTTATTCGAATTTATGGCAGAATTTATATTGCTATCTACAAATAGATATCAATAGTTAAAGAGATTTTATAGCGTTTTGACATTCAATATATTATGCAGGTTTAAAAGGCTCTGGAAAATGGATGAACTATCTAAGCCGAACAACTTTCCACTTGTAAAAATGCTTCTGAAAGTACAGAGGACTCAGATTTAATACTTAGTCTTGCTTGTTTAAGCACATGCTCAGATGTGGACGGGTTTTTCATATTTTAATCCTGACAGAACAATGCAGTCTCCTCAGAGCCAATGCTAAATGAAAAAATGACAGACATATCTTATTAGGGAAGATAATTTAAGTAATACTTATTTTTAATGCTTCACTTAAGCGATACTATTTTATGTCTTCAAATACATACAAAACTCTTCTCTTTCCATTGTTGATTTATATTGCAGCTTGCATTGCACAGATTCTTATAAAAATAAGATTTTGAGTTGATTTAAGTCTCTAACATGTTGTAAGAGCTTTATTACATATCCCCCAAACACGGTGTGATGGATCTTATTTTTATGCTATGTTCCCTTCTTCACAAGAATAATTTCCATTTCCCAGATAGCAACTCTGATAAAAGCTCTAAAATAAAAATAAACTTATACACAAAACTCTTTGAAAAGGATAATTTATCTTATAGAATAGTCAAAAAACTAGAGAATAAACTTTGATTGATACAAATAATAGAAAATTTCCTAAATAACTTTTGCTCCTGGTAAGCTTCCAAGCAAGTAATTCACAAAATATGACTTTCTTCATTGGAAAGGTTATAAAAATTTGTTTGTTGGAGGTAGGGAAGGAAATGTAATTAAAGGCTAAATTCAGGCTCACATTTCATTTTAACTAAAAGAATATGTGTGATTTGGATATAAGTCACCTAGGCACTTCCTTATTTTTTTTTTTTTAAGGCAGTGCACATTGTCAGCAAATCAGATTATCCAATAGCAGAAGTACATCTGGCTGAGCTGACTATGCCAGGTAACCTTAAATAGAAACTCTGCAGCAGTTAACTGTGTTGCAATACTGGGCTTTGCTGGTAATACTTATCGAAAGTTCCCCTTTGTAGCATTTCTATAAAAAATAAAAAGGGAAGAGGTGAAATGAAAACATAAAACTTGTTGGGGTTTTCTGTATTTATAAAAAATCCCTTTGCAGTTGGAAATGCTTACAAAGGCATATATAAAATACAGCAACTCCAGTTATTTTTAACTGCATATGGTCTACATAAAATGAAGCTATAGATCATGGAAGCTATAATGAAGGCGAGCTAAAGACCGTAGCAATTCAAGCACTTTAGCTAGTCTTGAATTTATAATGTCTTCAGGTAATACTTCAACATTCAAAGGACAAACAAAACAAATTTCTTCATTATTGGTCATAAAAGAAAATATTAATTTGTTCCCTTGGTAATTATTTTAATTATACGAGTGGGATCCTCATCTTGGATACATTGCACACACGACCTTACGTCGGTTCCGTCTTTTATTCTCACAGAAGTTGATTTGACAAGACATATTGTGGGTATTTGCACTGTCTGCTACATTTTAGATCAAAATCAAATTCTGGATCCTCAGTGCCTTACAAGTCACTTTTAAACTGAGACAAAGCTTTCGATTCTGGGGCTGAGCACTCAACTTAAAAAAACCCTTCTTTCCCCAAAGGCAAATACAATAGGAAAATAAATTAAACCCCAAATTTTGCTAGTCAGCTATTTTGAATATGTAAATAGGCAGTTTCATGTGAAGAGAAGTGACCTGAAACCTTGGTCCTAACCTTTGACAAGTCTTGGAAATGCCCTTTTTTTTGTCCTTTCTCAAGAAGATTTTAGCTTAATTCTGCCTTCATTATTTCAGCGAGGTTATGCATAAAAACAAGCTACTATACAATATGAATAAAAATGGCAGAATCTGACCCGAAGTGAATTACCACAGGGAAAAAAAAGGACTTGTAAAAGAAAGACACTGCACCAAGAAAGCATGTTTGAACAGATGTGCCATTACATGCCCACAATTCATTTGTAAGCTAAACCATGTCTCCATACTTTTAAAGTCAGTTGTGTATTTTGAACTATTATATCAAATATACGTTTGAATTTTCAACTTAGAACAAACGCATCAATGTCAAACCGAGCCACATATGCAGGAATCTCCTCTTGCAAGATCCCGTTTATTATATAGAACTCATACTCTTTGAACAAAGAAGAATTATATTTTTGGCACACGGATTAAATGTTGTGAGGCTAAATCCTCCACATAGTTGCCTGCATTGATGCATCTTGGGTTTTACTAACCTTAGACACTTTAACCTAAAGCTAGCTGTGAGTTGTGTAAACTAAAAATATGGATCTCTACTCATTTTCCCAGTTATTTCCCTCCAAATATTCCCTTTTGTCTGATCCCTAAGCGAAAGACTAAAAATATGTTTGTATAGAAATTGTAGCGATAATGACCTTGGCCTGTGCTTTGGCCTATCGCATCCCAAGTGGTATGAAAGAACTTCAGCTAAGGTGAGCTGAAGGGCATATGTGCTTTCTCAAACAGTTCAATAAGTTTTGCTAGAGCCACACAGAAACTGCAGAGACATATATTGTGCTGCACACCCACTCTCAATGTATAGAATATTGATGATTCTCTGGCTAGCTAAAAGCTTAAAATAAATGTATGGATACAGCTTCTTCTTGATGCTACAACATACGCCTTTCTAGCACATGCTAATGAAAAGGTAAGTGCACAAACCCCTGAGAATTCAGGTGCAACCGTACCTCGGGAACCGAGCTGTGCTGGGGATTACACTGTTTATAGCACATTCCTCGGGCGGTGGATCATAGCAATTCTACAGAGCAATTAACTAACCCCAACTTAGTGACCACATTCAGAAGAGGTGGCATCTTGTGACTCTGAATTTGGGAACAGCCAACACTGACATTAGTAATCCTGGGCTATTAACCCTTTGAGGACCGGGCACGTACACATAGCTGGAGGCTGGCTCTTCACTCGTGGTGGCGATGTGTTACCTCTTACGCAATCAGCCCGACTGCAGGGGCATGGCATGTAACGTCCAGTTGAATCGGACACTTCTTCTGTTTTATGAGCCTGAAATGTCAGGATTCTGACCACTAAATCAGAAGAAGAGATGTCAATAGATTTGAATACGTCCCGCGACATAGGTGCAACACTTCTCTCAATCTTTTTCGTTTACATCTTACGTGCTTTAAATCATAAAACACATTTTGTAAACCATGGGTCCAGTGTTTGCGTAAGTGCTCCAGCGATCCCACAGTCTAAGATTGGATGTAATATGGCCTGAACAGCCGAGTTTGGTTTTCGTACGGAAACAGGTAATATGGCTAAATGCCCATAAAGTATTTCTGCCTATGCAGAGAGAATTCAGACTTTTCCATGGGTGACAGTGACAGAAACCTAACAATAGCAGTGTAACAGGTGAGTCAGAGAAGGGGGAAAATTTGACCAGAGAAACTGGTACTAAGTTATTTTTGTATGAAAGAAAGGCATTAAATATCTGCTGCCTATGCAGAGGAGGAGGAGGAAGGATCTTGGTCTCCAAAGTCTGATCCACAGGACTCCCACACAGTTAACCGGGTGGATTTCAGATTTGTCTACCTTAGATGGGGCTCTGAGTCACCCTTGCTTGCTGCTGAATCTGTGCCTTCACAGACTCTGGGTGTTTCGAGACTATATCTGTTCTTCTCTCCCATGCAGGGGATCACGAAATCATAACTATCAGGTAGGATATAAAGCAGGGGAGGATGAGGCTGAGTCACAGCAGAGCTGATAAAACCCACTGGCTGCTGGATCTGGGGGAAACACGGTAAGATAAGGGGAAGAAAAGCTTAACTCATTACTTTCCCACCTCCCATAACCCATCATCCAGACCTTTAAGTCTGCATAGAGGCCAAGGAAAAAGGCAAGAATCGCACTGAGACCTGGATGGTCCCTGGACTCCCTGGCGAGTCTCCTGGGGTGAGTCTTCAGCTCGTCAACCTCTTCATTACGTAGGAGCTGCCAAGAGCAGCAATCTGCACAGGGACTTGGAGTGACAACCTCAGATCCCCTGGGTATCACTAACCACCCTTCAAGCAAATCCAGTCCCATGGGTAAAGCTTCAGGCAATCAAGTTCAGCTTCTGCCCTGGGGTGCTTGCTCCTTCCAGAGGTAAGCAGGGTATATCCCCATCTTGTGTGACCTCACCAATTAATTTGGGAATTTTCAGTCTCCAGACAGATTGTTCGTCCATCCCAAATTACCTGCTGGCCTCCCTTGCTCCCTTTCCACTATCCTTTGCTTGTGAAGGACGACAGAGCAGTGATGTCTGAGGTTGCTTTTTTTTTTTTCCCTCTCACTACTATATGTGCTCAGAGATTGCCGTTTTTTTCAGTAAAGGAGACCCACCATCCTTAAAGATTTTAAAATAAATCTTATTTCAAAAGTTAAAAAATGAGCCCCACAGAAATCCGGATGACTGCACGGATTTGTGACCTGGCTTTGTTAAACAACAACTAACCAAAGCCTTGAACCAGAATTGGAAAATATTCCCCCCCCGCCCCGAGATTTGAAAAACACTGGTTTGGGTTTTTTTGCCACGGTTTTTGACTTTTGTATGCTTCTGCGTTCACATGTGCGAATGAAGTGCTGAGTCACAAGAAAGTTTTCCAGCCCAGTTCTGTGCCTCTGTGAAGTTCATAGCTCTAAGATCATGTTCATATAAAACATCTGCATATTTGGGTGCTTCTCTGAGCTCAGTTTGGCATTCAGGTCTTTGGAGAGCCGCCCAGGACAACAACAAAGTTCTGCAGCATTTACATGATCTGACCCCACCTCGCCAGAAAGGCAGAGCGGTGCCGAGGTGCAGCTCCCGCTCCATCCCCGATGCCACTCGTTGCAGAATCGAGGCGGGAGGGGGGCGTCCCTGAGTGGTGGCTGATCTCATTTCACAGGCTTGGGCAAGGAGACAACCAAGCATAAATAAACTGAATCCTTCGACTCTAAATATCCTTGCTTCTCTTGTTTCTTTTTCTCAAAATCTTATCATGCGAATGCAGTGTAGTTTTTTGGTTTAATAAGAATAATAATGGCTCAGGATGCAGGAAAATGACTCACATGGAGCTAGTCCAGCTCTCCTAGTTGGTTCTAGTCAGGTCACGATGAATCAGATGACCCTTATCTTAGTTTAAGACTGTGAATAAAAACCTCTCCCCTCTACAACCTGGCCAATTTTTGTTACATTATGCAGCATATCTCTTTCCCCTCTCGCATTTGCTAGCTCTTCAAGTCTGCCTATTACCTTCTCTGCAAAATTTCCCGTGCATACCTCCCTCCTGAGTTCACCTCTGAGTAAATCCTCGTCTATGCTCTGTAATTTCCCCTTGTCTTATACCATTTTTTCCCCCTCTTTGTCCTGTCTGAGCCTCAGTTTTATCGCTCTTCTAGCTCAAGACGAATACTGCCATATGCTTTCTCATGCGTTGTTACACATGACCTACATCCCACCCAAGCCAAAATTGCTTTACTTGCTTTAAAACCCTCAGTGGATTTGTACCTTGGACCCTTGAGAGATTTCAGCTGTATCTGAAACCAAAGCAGAAAATAGACCCTTTCTTATTTATCACTTTCATAATATAAACTATGGCAACACTTTCCAAACAGGGGATGCAAAACTGCTTTTCCTTCCCTGACTAGACAGTTCATAAAGGTTTGGGTTCAAAACTGCAGTTTTTGTCTGCTTTTCCTTGCAATAAAACCAACAGATCAAATAATAAATCCCACGTTAGTGACCTTTCTATTCCCTTGGTAGTGCATTTGTGGAGACCCTGGCCTATATTACGAAGAAAGTAGTAACTGAAAAAACAGATGAAAGGAAAAACAATATTTAGTATTGTTACATGAAAGAGAAGTCATCATAGGTCTGGCTCCAGAGCAAGAGCTAACCCAGCTTAGCTAGAAAAAGACATGTTCCCGTAACAGGGGAATAGTTTTTGTTTCACATTTCTGCCTTTTTTGCTCA
The DNA here is from genome assembly GCF_000699145.1 of Aptenodytes forsteri. Classification (NCBI taxonomy): domain Eukaryota; kingdom Metazoa; phylum Chordata; class Aves; order Sphenisciformes; family Spheniscidae; genus Aptenodytes; species Aptenodytes forsteri. The sequence continues at coordinate 246,582 of NW_008794541.1, forward strand.
GAGACTGAGGAAAACAAGGAGACTGCAAAAGAACGATTAACCTGCGTTACACTTGAGTAAACTAAGATTAAGAAACAAAGTGGCAAAAAGCATTGGTGAACTCAAGAAAGGATTACACAAGCTTATGGATGATCAGCCTTAAAATTCAGTCATCCCCCAACAGCCGCAAACTCAGAAAGTCCCTAAAACACAACTTACCAAAAGCCAGCAAGGCATACCAAAGTCCTATTCTTATACGGCTTCCCGAACTAGCCACTGTCAGAGACAGGGTACTGGGCTAGAGGGAATTTTGGTTTGGCCTAGAATGGCCTTTCTTACATTAGTAGTTGAAGATCGCTCGCTAATCTTTAATAAGAGCAGTCTGGCACCACCAGGGTGAAGCCATGCAGACCTACTGCCTCCCGCTCTCTTGCTTTAACCTCTCGCCTGCACCGTCTCGCCCTCTGCCACAATTCTGCAAATCTGTCTGAAACACAGGGAAAAAAATATTATTGCAATATACCCCAGTGGAAAACTAGGTAAAAGGAGTGCCACACCTTGCGCTCCAGTCTCCCTTTCCTGCATTCACAGCTTTTAGCGGTTGAATGGGACCAGACCGGGTGAAAGTTTGGTCAGTGCATTGTCATTCACAACCGAAACGGGTGAGCCCCCTCGCTCCTCTCACTGTCAAGGGTGCCTGCTGCAACCAGCATCTCCCATGCTCCCATCTGTCTGCTCACACCACATCTTTTCCGGAGCCATCCACGAGATGCTGGTGCACACACTGCCCACACAAGCACACGGAAGAAGAGCGAGTGCATAGTTGCTTTCTTATAAATATAATTATATATTACCATCTATTTCTCTACCTGCGGATAAGGACGGGAATAAAACAGCTTTCCCCTTTTCTCTGAAGAACCTCCAATTTTCTGCTGTTCAAAATTGTGGGTAGCAGACGATCAAGTTGCAACTACACCAGTGTGAAATTGCCATTGCGTCACCGGCTTGCAGACACTGTTACAAAACTGAGGCAAGACAAGGCTCTGGGAGGCTCATAAATGTTTCAACATAACCTGAACAGACTTACGAGGAAGCCGGGTCTAAATCTGGAGATTTCTGGATTTGACTACGTACAGCTTGAAAGTCAGTCTTGTCGACCCTGAGCGTAGAAAACCTTGTCAGCCTTATTTGATATGCACGGGATGTTTTGTATTGAAGATCTTTGCTGTATTTTTAGGTTCATTCAGTTAGAATTAAAAGACAGCTTCGGGGAGACAAGCCTGCATATATGGAATACAAAAAAAAAAAGGAAAAAAAACCCAAAGCAACAAACTTGCATGAAGCCCCTGTGAACGCAAACTGCAAGCCATGGTTTGCTAGGTTTAAATCCAACTGTAGTTACTAGTTATCTGCAGTTCTGATAAATATTCATGTATCATATGTTCATATCTGACTGCAGGAAAAGAAAAAGGATTCAGAGAGCTTTGTCTGCCCTATGAGCTTTTTATCTGTGCTTTAGTAACCTCCTTATACTTAGTAAATAAGCACGTTTCTTTGTTCAGACTTTAATACTTTTAATATCCTTGCAGATTCAGCAAACCTTTGTTCTAAAATGCTTTGTGCCCATTAGGGCTTTTGATTATAGATTACACCACCATTTGATTTATTTTTTTTTCTCATGGGCAACATATTCTTCTTTCATTGAGCAATATTCAGAAACTTGGAAATCTAACCTGTGTTTTAGTCTCAGGACAGGCACATTCTTATGGTAAAAACCTCCCCAACTGAACTTGGGATGCATTCAACTCTTGTATGGTTGATACTTGGCCAGGTTAATTATGCAATCACCCCAAGTAGAAGAGGACAGCAGGATACATGAGCATTTTTCAAAGACTTGTTTTTAGTACAGAGACAGTTTTCTGGAATCAAATAAAGAAAATGGAGAATGTCTGTGATTTACAGCGAACTGGCACTCTGAAAATGCAAGGATTTAAAAGATCAACAAGGCCAAATTTGCAGTCATTTAGGGAATGATTACAGCATGCGTCTACATATCCAAGTTTAATCGAGCTACCTTGGGTACCAGCAGCAGAATAGCTGTGGCAGCAGTGGGCTTCAGCGTGAGCTGTACGAGCCTGCTTGGGACCCTGGATGTCTTCTCAGGCAGTTGGCCTGAACCAAAGTCCGTGCTGATATGGCTCCACTGCCATTGGCACGCCTGCAAGCCGAATTAAAACCAGCTCGGTTGGGCCTGCACGTGCTGCAGTCACTCTGATGGCTTGTGGAGACCAGGATCAGGCTTCTCGCACCCTCCAGCCACACCATTAGCACGCGCGGGGACACGTGGTGTCAGCGGGAGTCTTCGCCTTGGCATCCTCGCAATAGAGAGGACAATGTCCCGCCTTCGTATGGATTTGTAATGTAATATACGGCCCCGTTCTTTAGTTTGGATGACTGTCATGAAGCTGCCATCTAAAATGAAAACAGCTTAATGCAAACAGGATGCCAGCTCTCAGTATTTAAAAATCATGAGCCAGAATCCAGAAAGTCAGAAGATTGGCTTTAAAATCATGGCAGTTCAAGAGACAAGAATTGTGTTGGTTTTAATTGTTCTGCTGTAACTGGATTCATGATTTTAAGCTTTTTCTTAGTAAACACATGGGCTGGAAACATACTTTAAAAGGACTACATGTTCAGATTAACAACCTTACTCCAGCAGTTGGGGCTTTAGGGAAAATAGCAAATATCACAAGACTTGTGCTAAAATTGCAAAAGTTGCCAATGCTTTAAAAAAACACCCAAATTTGGCTTAAAACATGAACTATTTATGAACTAAATCTTACACTGTCAAACTAGCTGGTGATTCTGGATGCCTCTAAACAAACTACAGACACCTCAGGAAGACCTGATTTCTCAGAGGATGTGTGCTCAGTTATAATCATTTAGGCCAAAACTATTATGAAAAGAATGCAACGATTCCAATTTAACATTAGCCAAAAGGTTTGGAAATTATTTTTCCTGAACTCCAAGATCTCCTCAGAGATCCTCACCGAAAAAAACCCAGTAGGAATGAGCAGCTTTAAATTTGTATTTTAACATTTCCCACGGCCCACGTTCGTGCACGCTCTCTCTCTTTCCCCATTCCTTCACCGTCTCTGCTGGTCAGAAGATAAAGCCATCCTTGTCATCTTCTACTAATACTAAGAAAGGCAGCAAGAAATAAAAAATCAAGTCCCTGTCATATTCCATCGAGCACGCTGGCTAGATGCGGATGTCTCGCCCCCATTTACAATCTGAACCAAAAGATTTGAAGCCAAGAAAGCAGCTGGCACAATAAAAACAGTAAAAGCTCTAGCTGGCACCTCATGCTGACAATGACTAGCCAAATCTCCATGGGGAAAAATGCCAGTATAGATTTCTGTGACAAAAACAACAAAATAGATTTTTGTCAATGTACATAGATTTGACAGGAAGTCAGACAAATCTATCAATAATGAGTGACATATATCTGCAATATTCCCAAACAAAATGGTACATTTGAAGACAAACTGAGAAAATAACTAATTGTGTTACGCACGACACACATTCATCTGGACTTTTTGATCATAACGCTGTAATTCATTAATGCAGGTTATGCTGCAGCTATCCTAGGAACAACTGACCAGATACACCAACATATTTCTAAGTGCTTTCTGAAGCATCCTTCAAAACACTGTTATTTCAGAAAGGGGCAAATCACTTCTGAGGATCTTGCAGTTAAAATCAAGGCTTTATGAGATGGGAACCTGGAATTCCAACTCTGGCACAAACTTTTTAGCCAACATCTCTATTTCCACACTTAGGAGGTAGGGACAATATTAAAAAGTGGATACCAAAGAGTTGCCACGCAGTGTTTTTCCTGAAAGATACGTGAGAGATAGTATGTCGTGCTATGCAAATGAAAATACTGCTAGTGCTCTGCTGTCACCGAACAACACCTGCGAGAAATTACCATTTATTTCACAGCCAGATGCGTACTGTGCTGCATCCACATGAAGCCCACGAGAACCAAGCGGCTCTGCTTTTGGAAAGACCTCAGCTCTGTAAAAACTTCAACAAGGAAAAAAAAAAAATATTTAAGAAATTCCATAGTTGATAAACTGAATCTAACTTAATGTTTATGCATTACAAGCCAAGCCTCTTATCACCCATAGCATGGTGCACCTTAGTGAGTACGTGCTGATGAATTAGGTATCAAAGATCTTCAGGCACGTAGATTTTTGTCCAACTTCTGGCCAAACTTAGGACAGATTCTGACAGAGCCAGAAAGATATGATTGGGTTCAGAAGCCACAGTGAGATTTGCTTAAAGTGAGTGTCTAGCAAGACAGCTATGCAAACAGATGGCAAGACCTAGATAGAAAATGCTTTTTAAGTGAAAAGACAGAAACTCATGAAAAAATGTCTTACTCATACAAATTCTATAGAGTCTTCAAAAACATCTGAAGTAGTTGTTATACATAAATGAACTAGATGAGCCAAAGTCATCTTTACTTGGGAGGAAGTGTGTCAAACACATTGGCCTGTTTTACCATGAGGTGTGCACTGCCCTGTATTTCAGTATAAATTAGAAAAAGTATGAAAGCTTTAAAAAGTGCCCCAGCCACTAAGTCTCAGACATTTATTCTAACAATCAAAAAGCTCCGAAGATTTGGGAAGTCCCTTTTCATACACAGTTCACTGACTGACGGAGAAGACCACAGGACCTGCCATTCCTGTATCCCAGAAGCCCCCAAATCAACAACTAAACCATGGGTAGAGAAGCTTGTAGAAGCTCGCTGAAGGCTACAGATTTTTTGTAATAATTTATGAATATTGTACATTGCTTTGATAGTCATGATGTTTACATCCTGAACAGATTTGCTAAATGTAATGGGAAACCGTAAGAAAAGCGACCAGGAAAAGGAGGATGCAACAGAACCACCATGCAGCAAATATTTTAGGGGAAATTAAGAGCCAATGGCTGAGCCATTTCCAGACAAGCCTACGTTTTGGTTTGGACTCAAAAGGCCAAATGAAAGAAGAGGGAAGAAATCTATAGCAGGTTTAAAATAAGTCTCTTTCTCAAGAGAAGAGAAAGTTTTAGGAGGAACCAGGGTAAAACTCGAGCAGTGACTAAGGAGAGCTTGAAGGGGGCAGGCACTGGGAGTAATAAACCTTGACCTGAGTTCATGCCTGTCAACAATTGTTTCAAAATCCTTTTTTTTCTACTGGACAAAAAAAAAATTCAATAAATAGTTGGATAATTTAGAGTCTAGATACTTAATTTCTGCTGATGCCAGTGTTAACTAAAATCAGTGAGGTAGTACCTAAGTATCTCTGATGGTCTCTGCCCATTTATTTGGACAGAGTTAATCATTACTTCTGTTTCCAGAAGAGAGGTTCCTCGCTTACACCCTGCATGCAAACACGCATCCACAGGCAGAGGTGAGTGGACACAGGTCCCAAGGGGAGAGCTCAAATGCCCGGTTCGGACAGCGGCTGGGGAGCAGTGGTGGATGCTGTGAGCTGTGACAAACAGACCAGCCCTGGATGGGGCCACACCACCAGCTGCACTTGGGAAGTGAAGAGAGTTATGGCTGGACCTGGGATACAATGAGGTCCTCAAAAGCTACACAGAGTTACTGCAGAAATAAATGTGTTTGAGACCATCCTTTTCTGTGAGCATTTTACCCCTTCCTTTTTTTTTTTTTTAGTGGCTTTATCAAAAAATGTGAATCTACAGTTTCGAATACATTGAGTTCTGTAAGGTAATTTCCCCTTCAAAATGAAAAACGGAAAAGAAGTGGGTAATGCTTTAATTTGTTATTAGGAGTAATTACTGTCTGGCCTCGAGGGGTTACTTCTACATTGGTTTTAACAAGAAACCCATTTAACATATATTTATCTTTGTAAATTGTCCTGAATGATCAGCAAATACCTAATCATCTGCAAAAAGCTGTTTAAAACATCCTTACCCTGATAACAGGAAATTATAACCTATGAGACCAAAGAAGCTGAAGTGGTGGTTTAAACCATGATAGACGTTTGCAAGTAGGCAAGAAGTAGGTATTTTCACATGTTTTCTTTGAATCTTTTTCTTTGGTTATTAACACATCAGGAATAGATCTATTGTGTTCTTCCTGTAGCTGTGAATGGCAAAGACAGGCAAGACCCTGCCTCTGAAGACTCCTGAAGTCCTTGAGGAAAGGCAATTTCAGATGTTGAACCACCCAGGCAAAGCACAAACCTTTGGTCTGGATGTTTAGAGGAATTCAGGCCAGGATTAGACCTTACAGGAGGCTCATGAATGCTGCAGATAAGCAAAACACCATAAATGTAGAGAAAATCTCAATACTTGAAGAGCGAGGGGATCCCTCTCAGACTTCAAAACTTTCTGTATTCCAAACAATTGAAAATTGCATTTATTATTTATTGATGGCCCCGTGACGTGGTTAGAGTTAAAAACAGACTAAAATTGGACCTCACAGCTTTGCTTTGATACATGAAAACAGACGTGAATGTCACATCATTCCTCTGCCCTGCTTCCTCTGCTCATGTGAGCAGACAGGGAATGGAAAAATACAATAATTTTCCTCTCTAGGGACTGCATAGCTCGAGGGATTGGTAATAGGACACAAGCCTTTCAGCCCTAAATCAATTACTCAGAATTGACTCAGGTTGTTAGTAACTGAGTTTGTTTGTTTGGCTGCATAAAATACATAAAATATATTCACTCTCACAATGAACGTCATTTTTGCTCAGTACAGACCAGAAGCCAGAAGAAGAGGCTTGAAGGATACCTTCCCACCTTTTCCACTGACTTTGAGAGGCTAATGAGACCAAAATCTACAAGCAATCACTATCTCTTCTATATAGCTAAGAATACCCACACTCTGGACAAAACACTCTCAAAAGTTTCGTTACAACATCTCCCACGTTGAACAAGCTCACCCAAGGTCTGCTGCTACAAAAAGCCTCAGATCAGCAGGTCTATGAGTTTGTGTTATGAAAATTTCAGCAAATCTGCTTCCAAAGCATTCTGTTAATTAGGAACCGGTGTTTCTTTTTCTATAACAAAAGTAAATATAATTTTACACAAACATAATTTTACCTTTCATGAGGCTTAAGAGATTCCTTAACTCCATATTAATTCATATAGGCATGATAATGAGCCAATAAATATCCAAGTGAAGGTAATATTCAGTCTTCACCAACGTCTAACAATAATCACCAGCTCCATGACACTGAGCTGACCATGGATGCAGAACAGGACCATAAAACAGCTGAATATTTGAAGGGAAGTGTTCCCATGAGAGTTACCAACAAATACCAGGCATTTCTTTATGCACTATTTTGCTTTTTCTCTTTCCAGACCCAGAGCACAATGAAGAAGTGCTAAGGCATGTGAAAATTTGTAAAACAAACACAGAAAGTTTTCAAAACTTCCATAAACCTCGGAAAAGTTTATGTTTGGTTTGAGGAATGCAAAAAAAAAAAAAAAGAACAAGAAAAAACCAGTTCTGGTTCTTATTTTTTCTAAAGTGGTTCAACTGTCCCTAGTTCATCTGCATGAGTTTGCTCTGTGTTGACACTCAGCAGCCAGGAGTTTTCATCCCAAGAGTGGACGCTCACAAAACAAAACAAACCCCAAACAAAACACCAAGCAAAAAAACCTCCAAACGACAATAATTTTTTGATGTACTTAGGTCACGCAGAACTGCAAAGGGAAAGTTCTTTCTACCCTTACAGATTTATTCCAGGCTCAAGACCCCAAATTGTCCTTAAAAATACTAATTATTTAAGAGTTCAGTGACAGTCTGCAGTGGAGCATTGTGAACAGAAGCACTGGTGTCCGGAGCAAGACTCATGGGGACTGGGGCAGGTGGAAGAGAGGGATGAGGGAGCAACGCTGCCGTTCTGCCCCGACACGGGAGAGCAGACGATGCACACCTCCTGCTGCACCTGAAATCCAGATCAGCCCCTGGGCCCGGAGCCTGCTTTATCATACAATTAGTACGTTCTGCCTACCAGAATGCAGACAGGAACCTATTAAGTATCTGTATTACTCACAAAACAGCATGAGAGACCATAGACTATCTATATCTTATTTTAGACAGATGAAAAGACGTTTTCTGTAGAGAGTCCAGAAACTATTTCAAAATGTTAGAGAGAGACATAGATGTATGGACACATGCATACCATGGCAGCAGACTTAGATCAGACATATTTAATATTTTTAAAATCTGTGTCCTGCTTCCCTGTTTGCAAGGGCAGGTCTGTACAGGCAGGACAAAGTCAGCCCTAAATTAGTTCAGTAGCAAAAGCGGAGAAAATTGGTGGGACAGATTTCAGGAGCAAGCTGGTGGCTCGGTCCCAAAATCAAGTGAAGAAACCCGAGTATGGGGTGGCATCGCAGCTAAATGGATGCAGATGCGGCCTCCAGGTAGGGATGGAGGTGATCTGCTTGGGTGAAAGAGGTTGGGCAGCATTGACAGTAAGGGAATATATTAACAAGCATTACAAGAACTGGCCACGATTGTAAAAGTCTTTTCCACCCAACCCAGACTTTTCCAGAGCTTTTCACAGTGCTGCTTTAAGAAAAAAATAAAGACTGCAATGGTGCATGGGTTTATAAAAACCCTTTAAAGAGTAACACAGCTGGTGAGTTTGCAGCACACCCAGGTTAACTCTTGTATGCCTTGAGAAATCAAAGAGGAACTTCCAAAAATTTGGAGGTATTAGAAATGGCAAGAATCATCGTTTGGGAGAGGTGATTAGATGGTCAGTACCTTATAATTTCCACAACCACTTAACATCTTCAGCTCTGGCGCAGGGGCTAAGCAAGCGTGGCAGCCCCGCAGAAGAATAACTACTGACTTGCCATCTGATGCCCGCGTTTCGAGGTCCGTTTCAGGGCTCGACTCCGTCCTCTGGTACCGTGGGTGTGCATGGCCAATGTCATCCGCCCTGTAAATCAGCTGTTGCCCTGGTGCATTCATGTGTGGTAATTATTTTAAAGGATTTATGGCGAGGCTTGCTTTCACACCACGGGACTTGCCTGAGCTGCAGGAATGACATTCCAAGCTTTTATTTATTTCTTTATTTGCCAGACCCTTAACGTTATTCCTCTGTAGCTTTTTGGCGCATGAATTTATGGCACTGTCTAAAACTCTAATACTTCTCTTTGAATATACTTGTGGACGTTTCTGATCTCACTTTAATTGGGCATGCTTTAGGCTCACATAAAATATTAACATCTTAGCCAATGAAAGTCAGCGCCCAAAGCTCAGATGGTTCTAAAATTAATATAACCTTGTTTCTTGCTCACAGAAGCCACAAAAGATCAATTCCAGAATAATTTTTTTTTCAGTATCTGATAGCTCATTTTATCTGGGCAAAACACGTCTGTTTCATGACCTTCTGGACATGCTGTGAGGCACATATATTGTTTGTAGAGTTGAAAAAAAGACAGACTGAAGCTTTTGATATAAAGATTATTTGGGGAGAGTTTGATTATTCCTTCAGTTGACTTATTCTTAGGTACACATGCCTAACGATTTTTCCATCTCAGAATCAAAAAGTCTATTATTATTTTAAAAGTTAAATAATGTTGATATAACTCTTGTTTATTAGCTTGGTTTCCTTCAGCAAGGGGATTTATACTCCTGCACTGCCTCTGAGTGCATCATTCCCACCGCCCCACAATATAACCGCATACAAGAGGAGGTTAAGAAAATCCCATTTAGAAAGTACCTACAGGTTTCCTAAACAGAGTTTGACAAGTAGAGGAATAAAACTCAGCGGGATGACCATGTGATGGCATAGCTGCAGCAAGAGCTCAGCCAGATTGGTGGGCACTGAGAACTGGCACAAGAGTAACCAGAGGTAAGAAAGTTTGATGAGTTCTGGTGTTTACAATACTTTTTGTTTACTTTATTTTTTTTAAAGTCCCTAAAATGACCAGTTGCTCTATCGTAATAGGCCTGCCATTGAGTTTAATAAACCAGCTCACACCACAAACCTGCCTCAAAAAATAGAGGTATTCACGGTACGCCCTAAAGATGATCATATGCTGGACAATTCATATCCATTGCAGAAGCCCCTTTACATCAGCTGAGAAAGCCATAGGTGTCAGTAACACTGACCCATCGGGGGGCCAGCCCTGGAGATACTAAGTCTGCTGAAGAGCTGCTTTTCTGGGCCTTGAGGAAGGGTTAAGTCTGCCCCGCGCTGCCTCCTCCTTGCGACTGTTGACAGGAACGTGAATCCACATTGGGCCGGTTCACGTTCCTACTCCAGCCTTGTCACAGCAATGAGCTATTGGCATTGCAATGCCTGAAGGTTACATAAATCATCGCCGTCCTTTGCATTGTCTTGACCTTTTTAATATTCTCTAATTCGGTTGGGTAGCTGTTCTCCGTTACCCCGCCGACTGTTTGGGGTGGCTTCAACGCAAGAAACGGGATGCCAGGGCTAGCTAGCCCGTTGCAGCAAGGGATGTTACAGAGGTCAAGGTTGTACAAAGTTGTGCAATTCCATTCTGCCTTAATCATACCAAATTTTGCCTTTACTGTTTTAATACTTTTTGCAAAGAAGAAAAAATAACGCACTATTTCTAAATAGAATCCTTAGAAACGCTATTTACTATATCATATATACTATATATACTGAGATATTATAAACTAGGTATGATTTGCTTTCAGTGAAATCAGCCTTGCTTTTTACTTTCCTGCAGTAGTAGGAGATGTCTAAACAAAGAGCAACTTACAGGTAATGGTGGCTTTCTTTGTAATACGCAGTCATTCGGAGCAGAATCCAACCACTTTCAATATTCAGAGGGTTAGAGGTGTTTTTGCCACATGGCAACCGTCATGAAAATGTGATCATTCCCAGAGCAGCCTCCACTGAAAGCTGAGCTTGAAGAGGTCGGGAAGTGTACTTCCCTGGGTTTCAGAAACCTTCTGAAGCAGGGATGCGCAACGTACTTAAAAGTATCTCCATTCCTAAAAGTACCACCATGTGGGTCCTCTTTACCAACTGAGTAACGGAAACCAGTCTATTCTTTGCATTTGCTTGAAGAGCACTTCCCTAGATCTCTTCTGATTTGATAGTTCTCTAAAGGAAAAATACAAATCTTTTGGAACAGATAGCCACAAAAAGTCTAATTTGGGGGAAGGGGGGAATTTCTTTAAAAGAAACAGGACTTTTCCTAAAAAGAAAGAGAAAGCAGTGGCTGAAAAAAAGAAAATATGATCACTTTTAACTGTAATAGGAATGAGCGCATAGTAATATTTTAATTGTTATTTTTTATTTCCTCTATCTGAAACTTGAAAAAATGTTTCACTCTGGGAATAACATTCAAAACATGAAAACATTCATCATGTAAACTTCTGTTAACTCCTGACACCTCTCTTGTCCTCCCATACCACAGAAGAACCTCAAAATAAACAAGAAATTAAGTTCTGACCCCTCCAGAGACCTCACAAACTCCTCTGGAGGTTTTGCCATTGCTATTCATTTTACACAGAAAGTTCTCAGATGCCTTTCTGATGGCTCCAGCGTGTAACCCTGAGATAGATAAGCTCGGAGCTGGGGAACCGAGTCCAAGTCAGGAATTTATGGGAAAGCATGCAGAGCAGATGGTGGAGGAATGAGAGAGGAAGGGAGCCACAGCTGAGAGAGAGTGAGTGTTGAGACTGTGTCAGATGGGAGAAGGAGGAAAATTATGCTGATCTAGAAATGTACAGTGGAACTCTTCAATATTGAATTAGTAAATAACTAGGCAAAGACATCTCTTTCTTTCAGGTACTTTAAGGCTTCCATCTTCACCATGCACATGCCATTAACATTTTATTCCTCACTACACCCCTAACAGGAGAAAAGCACTGTTACTGGCCTTTTACCAATCCTGGCATCTTCTTACCTAGTGCCTCCAAACCTCACGTTTCAGGTCAGCTTCAATCCAGTTCTCCCTAACTGGGACCTTTAATTCAGCTCTCCACCCACTGCTTACCATGGATATTGAACTCCCATCAGGATGGTTTGAAGCTCAGTTTTCAAAGAAATTTTCATTCTTTATATTTTGGGGGGCGGGGGAGAAAGGCAGCATATCCTATAAAATAACTCCAAAATGTATTTGTAATTATAGTCATTCTTAATGATGGTTAGTGAAATATTAGTTTCCCTCACTTCTCAGTATACCTGTCCCACAAAACAGTTATTCTCTTTATGGAAGAAAAACAATTACCCTTTGTTTACAAGTTTGGTTATTAGGCACGGATATCATTTTCAGCACACACATCACAACCTGAACTGACAGTGAAGATACATAACCTTTAAAAAGGCTCTTTTTGCTTATATTTTAAAAAAATATATCTGCTTGTCCATTTTCTATTTTCAGCAAATCTATGATTTCACTGAAAGAAATTCCCTTTTAAAGAGTGTCATACTTTTTAAACCCAAGTCCGCATGTGAAGACAGACTGAGCAGCTGAAGAGGAGAAGCAAAGACAACCCCTTACCCCTCACCCCCAAATACACCACCATTGGCGCAGACGAGAACGGCCTCGGGGCTGCTCAGTTTTTCCCCCCATGAGCAGAAATCCTTGCGTTCCCCAGCGACTGGTGATGCCCAAAAAGCATGAGCTGAAATCCTTGCATTCCCCAGCGACTGGTGATGCCCAAAAAGCGCAACCAGGTAGCTCTGGTTTCCGATGCCAAGATACTCCCCACTCCCCTTTCTCACGCTTTCCACCCCCCACCTGGTGCCAAGGGGTGGGCAAGGAAGAGCCAAAATCCTGCTGACGGCAACAAAATGCTCTCCGGGGCCAGGTACAGATGTCCTTGCGCTATTTCAGACTGTGCAATCCGCCTCAGAATATCCCGGCAGAAGCTAAAGGTATCACAGCTGTCAATAATGCCACGATCTCTGCTATTAAGCGTAAGATCAAAGTGACAGAAGCTGTCCTCATTTCTACCCACCGGAGTCTGGTGGTGAGAGCTGGCCTGGCTTCATCAGGGAGCAGGCTGTCACGCAGCAACAAAAAGCAGAATAACACAAATAGTATGATCTTACAGGCTGAGATCTCGTGAAAAAAGCAATGCTGGAAAGCACATTTGGGAAACTCGGGAAGCAGTAGCTTGCGCAGAGCATCAGAGCCCGTGATGCTGCCCTGCAAAATATTCACAACCCAAAAGGACGTTTTCTCTCTCACACCCTGAGTGAATACAGGCTGTTTTTGTCATAAAAGGGCCATTATAGGCTTTATGGCCAGACTTTTAATGGTAAGTTAGGTGCTTAAGGACACAAATTAGCATTACATTTTCAAGAGCACTTTTAGACACCTAAATATTTTCTTTAAATCTGGCTGTGGTTACCATGAGTATCCTGGTCTCTCCTTATAACTCCTGACCTTCAGTGCTAGCCACATCCTCAGAGATGAAAAACAAGCAGGCTTTCTGCTATTATTTTCTTACACTTCTTGACAGAGTTAAAAACATTGAATGATCCTAAAATTAGAAGAAACCCTGTTTCACCTGTGACAAACTAGTTGCTAAAATCCTTTCGGTTTTCAGAATCATCAGAATCAGAAGGATTCAAAACAAAAAAAGTGATGAGTTGAGCAGCACAGCTTGATCCCAGTCTGAGGGTTAGAACTGACAACATATTTATACCCCACGCAGGCAGAGATTACTGGATGGAAGTTGTCATACACAAAAGGCTAGACACCATGTCATTCGGGACACCCGCCAGTTATTTCTCATGATACAACATGATCTTCTGGGAATATGAGGGAGGACACCAGTGACTACTGGAATTGCAATTGCCATTTACCCTCCAGTCCCAATAAAATTCACAAAAAAAAAAAAAAGACTGTTTTAAAGGGACAAACCAGTGAGCAGTGCACTTCAAAACGCTGGAAGAGCTGGTATGAACAGCAGTCTGTTTTTAAATGACATTCTCAAACTTTTGAGGTCCGAGCTCGAAAACTTCGAGCAAAAATTTCCATTGTCTGAAAGCGACGTTTCTCTTGCTCTCTGCCCTGCCATTTCAGCGCTTTGATTTCAGCGCCCAGACAAAAGGCAGAAATGTAAGTTATTGAAAAATAGCAAGATCGGGACGGAAAAAAAAATCCCAACAACATCCCACATCAAAATCCTTTATAAATATTAAGAAAAATTTCCAAATGCCTAAAAAATTAGTTTGCATTTTGGACACAGTTTTTGCTTGCTTCCTTTTTTTGTGCAAGCCAGTTTGCCCTTTCCTCATATAATTTTGTAGTTTTCAGCCCAAACAGAGCTACCCCTTCTTGCCCACGTGTGGCCACATCTGGTTCTGTGCCAGCCCACTCACGTGCGTTGTCTAAGAGGGGCAATGAGAAATAATGGTGGGGCAGTGAGGGGTAAGGGGAGTGCTTCTTTTGACTACCAGGCAAAGTCAAGATTTAAAGTGTTTGCTTCAGAAAAAGCATCTCTGACAGGTGTAGAAGTTTTAATTCACCTGGAAGAGCGAGTACTACTCTACGTAGAAGGACTAGCAGAAGACAGTGGTGGGAAAAGAGAGCTTATGCTAAAAATGAAGAAAAGGTCTTTGCCCGTTTACCCCAGCAAGAAGCATGCTGAGGGCTATGACTCAGCTATGCTGAGGATACAGCACCAAAGATGGGGACCATCCACCGAAGGATGACGTCGGCACCAGGACAAATGGGATAAGCACAGTTTGCCATGGAGAAGTTCAGATGCAAAGTAAACACAATGTTGTGTATTAGAGGAGTGAAAGGCTGGAACAACTGGAAGCAGTAGGTTTTAGGTTCGTTAGTTTTAAGACAGGTTTTGATAAACCTAGAAAATGGATAAGAACAGGTGGTTGAAATGACAGGTCAAGAACTTTTTTCATGCATATTTCCAAGATATGTTCAATATTAACCCAAAGAAAAGTATTGGTTTTGTTGCTCCCCGCTTCCATTCCTTTTTGCTTCCATTAACTGCTAGATTTCTCATTAACTCATATCTTAGTTTAAAATCAGTGTTGCTGGGGAAGGGTCATCGACTTATCTATTTACGTTTTACAGTACCCATCCATAGGGGGCCCTATAAATAATTAAAAAATAGCAATAGCCATAATAGCTTTTTAAGAGCATAAATGAAGACACATTCAGAGTCTTAAAGACCATGCACTCTATATAAGAACAACGCACCCAGTCTTCGGTATTGGACTCTTTCAACTCTGCAGGAGTGCTGTTAAAGGAAAATGGGAAAAAGAGCATAAGAGATTTCAAGGAGGAGAGTGAGGCTATGAGGCAAACCATTTCAGACTCTATAGGAAGTGTGACAGACAGTTGGAAGATAAAAATGGGACAGAAATTGGAAAACAAAAGAAAAAACACTTTCCCATTTGTCCTTACCATCTACACAGGTGAATAATAATGTTTCCCCAAATTACTTATATATCAGATCACCTCATCCACTCCTCAGAAGATTAGGTGGGCAAATATTGCTGTTCATGTGGCAGATTCAAAAGCGTGCTGATGAACTACCTCGCTAGCTTTTTGTTGTTGTCATTATTTTAATCAGTTTACAACACAGCTACTTCTGTAGGTTTATATTTGTTTACCCATTCTGTCAATGCTTTATAGGCCAATTGCTTAAACTAGAAGTGAAATCACTGGTATGAGTGGTGTATTTTCTAATCACATTATTGTGTTGTAAATGATCAACAAGCTAAGTTGAGTTAAAAATCAGACAGTCATTTTTCAAGCTGTTTCTTTAGCAAGCAGCATGTATCGCATACCTTACACTTTACAAACCAAGAGATTTTAATAATTTATTTCCCAGTGGAGTTTTATGACCCTGGGGATAACAAATTTAGCTGTCTAATTATTAGCGCGCTTAAGTATAGGAACAGATTATTTTTCTAATATTCCAGTCAGTATCCTCATCAACACATCAGTGCTGAGATTTAACGCACTTAGTGTGGCAAATCTCTGCTTAAAAGCACTAACTGAGGCTGCTGAAGCACTTCATAGCCGTCATAACACAGTACAGTAACAGCAATAATCATACTCTTTTTTAATTGTATCCATCTGAGTTATAGTCCAACACAGTACAGTTCACAATAGCAGCACTGAACTGCTTTGAGCTATTAATGTCAAATTCTACAGTAGTGTATTTCAGGGGGCTTGTAACTTTTTCTAAATGTACCAGATTGTTAAAACTCGTTGTTACATGTTTATCTGCAAGCAAATAATGAAGGGCCTGAGAGTTTTAAAAAACGACTTTTGCCATTACCGAGATAGTCTGGTTGATGTTTAACAGTTACTGTTATAATCCTTCCTGTGTCAAAAATTATAGCTAATGTTAAATAAGAAAGCATATAGTTTTACAAGCTCCCAAGTACCCTGCCTTTAAAAGTCCCCACATGTCTCGGCAAGACGAGTAATTGTCCATCAGCCTATGGTTCATTAGGGACCAGAAATCAATTGAGTGGGAGGGTTCATCATAGCAGATTACACAAACGTTGGCTGTGCTGGATTCCTGATGAATAGAGTAGTTGGGAAAGAGAAACTTTTATCTGACGGCTCCAAGGTAGTTAGGCTACTGACAACTATGTAGTATAAGGCTAATTGGGCCGGTAAGGAACAGAGGTAGAGGACAGGGTCCAAGCGGAGAATCAAATGCTCCTTTGGAGCTCCGGGCCCAGCAGAAAGCTTGTCTGGGAGGATGACCTACTGTATAAATGAAAGGCTCACAAAAATTAACCAAGTAGAGAAATGCTCCTTAGACAAAAAATATGTTTTATAGCTGTGGTTAAAAGTGTGCTGCTGTAAATAGCGGCTGTGCATGTTACAGGCTAGTTTCAGCTTGGATTTTATCACCGATTAAAATTAAAATTATTTTGGCTGAATCCTTTCTCTCCATGGATGATGCTTCCTCTCACATTCTCCCTCCACGGCTTCACTGTTTTGGAAAGGTAACAAATTATCAAACCGATATGATTTCTTCCCTCTTCCAGGAATCACAGCTCCTTCCCATTACCTCCTTATAAGCAGGCTTTTACTGTAGTCATCCGAAGACAGGGTACGTGAGAAAAGTTCAGCATCCATTTTACTGCTCTGTTATGTACAAAAGGAGTCATGAAACAGGCAAGTATTATAAAAAGACAACAATTAAGAAAGACATTTTGGGGAGAGCAGCGATCTTCAGCAACAGATGAGCTCTCTTCCTGGTGCCGAAAATACTTGATTTATACTCTTTTCAGTGGAATGAATAGGGTGAACTAAAGTGTCTACATCTGCTCAAGACTGCATGGCTTTAATCACTGCTAGCCTTAGTGGTCTGCATATGCTTGCAGAAATTCTTACAATGAGATGAATAAATACATGAAAGCATTTGCCCGCATGACGGCACAAAGCAGAGGTTCTGAATAATGATGGATGAACCTCAACGGAGATCATAGGTTCCATTTAGCTGAGCGCTTGCGCGTTAGGGTAAGAGCCCTAGCTACATAAACCGCTTAAGCCTGCAGAAGTGGACTGCAAACTGATGCGAGAACTACATCTCCACTGCTCCTGTCTGAGTTCAGGTTAGAATAACGGCGTCAACTTTTCTCTTGGCATCACAAGTCCAGCTATATCAGGATTTTAAGAACTACCTCCAAACAAACAAACAAAAAACCTTAGTTAGGGAGACTGGAAGAAACTCAGGTCAGTTGTTATTGCATTGATCTACCTGTCGTTTACAACTTAAGCCACGCAGAATGACAGGTATTTCTAGTGCAACTTATACTGTATGCATGAAGAGACCTTTAGGGCATGTGGTTTTCCACCACTGTGTTGCCATCTCTGTGGAGCAATGAGCGTATCTTCTTCATGCTATCATCATACAACACTGATTTCCTATATTACTACAGCCATGGAATAAGTGGAAGGGGCAAGTATAAAACTCATGGAAGTCTATCAGAACTTTTTCACTGAAAAAAAAATATATATATATAAAAATCTTCTAAGGTTGTTTTCGTGGAGCTCCCAGGTGAGCTCAAAAGCAATGATTTGTAACTCTTCCAGAGGAAATTGTAATGAGTGTCATTTACCATTTTGAGGTTGCAAGTATTCTGCTTCCATATGGGACACAGCCAGGAACTTGTTTGTGATTACTCCATTTCTCTGAACTAATACTCCAAGCATGCAGCATCTATGCACATACTTCACTTTCTATGAAAAATGTTACTTGATTTACTCATATGAAAGATGTTACTACATCTTTATTTGTAGGACTAAGTCTATAGATTGCATCCAAGAATACTGGAATACTTACAAAGCCTCGCCATGATTTCAGCAAGGCCTGGATCTGGCTTTATATGGGCTGTATCTTTATTACCCAAACATGTACAAGAGTAGGTAGACTTCTACGACCTTGTGTAGACAGCTGTGATGACAAAAAATGAATCACATACACTGTCCTTTAAGTAATTGCTCAGATTTTCCTTTTCTCGTTCTTAAGGAAAAAAAAATAAAAATTCTAATAGCACTAGAAGTGCTACTGCTAATTTTTTTTTTTCCTCTATGGAGAAGAAATTTCTGTTTTGTGTAAGTCTTCTTTGAAGTGACTCTCTGTAAAGACATTAATGTGAGGGGTTGGAATGCTCACTTCAGCACAGCCCAAATCTAGAGCTAGACAAAGACATTCCTGGTATTTAACTTTTTTTTTTTTTTAAGTTGTTGTTTTGAAACTTCCATTTTTATGTGAAGCTTCATGACATCCTGAGTCAAAGCAATAAATGCAGCACATTTTCTGGGTCATAACACTCCCATCCCCTTCAAGAAATCATGCCAAATAGCTATGTCTGTATTCAGGCAAAATAATACTTCCTCTAAAAATGCATGAGTGTCTGTATTCACTCAAAATAATACTTCCTCTAAAAATGCATGACATCTTATATGATTTACATCATGTTATGTTGCAGATTAGGTTAATGACTTCTTGTGCTTCTGTGAACCATTCAAAGTACCACGGACCAGAATATTATTTTTTATAAAATATAAATAGAGTATATTGCTGCAGTGGTGGGTTATTTAACACGTGTATTTCCCTAATATCGTAAGGGTCTAGAATGAGGGGTGGGACCAATGTGTAACGAGCTCCTTCTTCCTGTGTAAAAACAAATGTATTATACTGCTCTTCAGGGCTAACTGGTCTATTTATAGATGAGAATTAAATATTTTTCTAGCTTTGTTCTGGGGGTTTTATTTGGAGTGTGTGTGCGCTTTAAATACTGAAGTGCTTCATTTCAAACACAATGGCAACTGTAAGAGTAACAGTTAAGAGAATTTTTTTGGTCAGATATTGCAGCCCTCTTTGGATGAAATCCAGGATAGGGATAATATTCGGTTAACTAAAAGATCAGTAAACAGCCAGATCACAGTAGTGTCAAAGGCATCCTCAAGAGAACTCCATTTGAACAAATAGTTGTTATTTTATTTCCTATATGAAACAATTTCAAACACATCCAATGACTTTCTCTACAGGATAGGATGCATTTAGATAATATCACAGGTTGCCACCCTAGAGAAAAGTTTTGGAGTCATTAAGTCACTAATGGGTGGCAAATAGGTGGCACGTCAATGATCAGTTGCATTCTGAACGTGAAATAGGGCTAGGAATTATTAGGAAAGGAATAGAAAACAAGCAAAAACATCATTCGCAACATTTTTTAAGTCTACGGTGTGCCCATATCTTGAATAGTGAGGTCCCAGTATTCTGATCACTCTCACTTTGAAACATATGTAATACACAGAAACAGAACAAAGAAGGACAATGAGGATAATCAGAGTTTAGACTCATTTGTCAAAAAGAAAGAAAAAAACCCAAATAAGTCAGCACTGGAAAGATTTGAGAACAGTATGATAAAATCGTACTGAAGTGTCTATGGTTCAACAAGTTGTCAAAAAAACCCAACCCCAAACCTGTCTAATAAATCTAGAAGTTGGCAACAATCAGGCAAGCAGATACCAAGTTGCAGGCTAACAAAATCAAGTACTTCAGGCACAGAGTGCATAACTGAGCCGTGGAACTCGTTGGGAAGATGTGGAGGCCAAAATGCAAGTTTTAAATGGGATTAGATGAATTACTGGCGTATTTATCCAATAAACAGTAACAGTTAAGTAAACATGATGCAATGATATGGTGATATTCACGTCACCTCTGCTTCAAGAGGTCTCTAATTCACTGGCTGAGGACCGGTGAGGATATGCCGAGGGGACCCTCTCTCTCTCTGGCCTATTCTGGTACTTTTCCATAACAATCTACTATTGTCCAGTGTTGGAGACAGGCTACTGATCAGCTTTTGGGTTGACCTTTGTAGAGTCACATCTTACACAGAAGCAAAATCATATACTCACTCGTACATGTAATATAATCATAAAACTGACAGGATTTGCTCTATTATGCCATTAAAAAAATATATTATTGTAGGAATATTGGGAAAAAGAAAAAAGCTATTTCTGAGCCAAAACCACCCTTTAACGTAGAAGTGTCATACCTCTATGGAGATTCTGTGAAACAGGACATGCACTATAAAAAGATTATTATCCATCTATTAGGTGGAGAGTGCTACTTAATCTTTGGAAAATAACAAAGACTGCTTTAATACTTTTCTGAGTCCTTTTATCACAGTCGATTGTAATTCACCACAGGAATAATCCACTGAGAGGAAACAGGGATGATCCAGTCCCTGATCACTCCAAACGATGATGGGGTGATTTCTCCAAGATATTCCTCAGAAAAACAAAACTTATTGGGATCAATCCAGAGGTAACTCAGTGAAATTTAATGGATACAGGAGGTCAGACTAGATGATCTAATCATTCCCTTTGGCTTTAAGCTTTATGAATCATGCTTGAGGTGGAACTGGTAATGGGAGTCATCTAATGGGAGTGGACATTGAAGCAACATCCCTGGTGCTTAGGGGAGCAGAGAAAGCTCACAACATTTGGCCTGAGGAAGAAGAAACCAATTAAGAAGGCCTCTCATAACAGGGAGAAAGAGCCAAAAAGGTTTAAAGGGAGAGGTGTAGGCCTTGGTGATTTGGCATGAAAAAGCTGAGGCCTGAGTTAGCCTAAGTGAAGAGAGAAATGAACATGGCCAAAGTCATGCTTGACCTCAAGTCTTTCAGGCAAGAGCAATTTTTCCTGTTCTGTGCATCCCTTTACCCGCTTCACCCTGAATGAACCCACTGGCTCCAGCAACTGCAGCCCCTTTGTTGCGTGATTTGGGGATTTGTGATGTGGAAGTTGGGGTTACCAGTTCTCCCTTGTTTCTGTGCCTCCTCCCTGGTGGCTCTGGCTTTGGAAAGGGTTACTGCACGCAGGGCTGTTGCTTTTGTAGTACTGTGGTCTCCTCAATACCACTCATGCAGCCCATATTCTCGTAAAAGATAGCTTCAAAGCACCGTTTGCGTTTGTTATTTTCCTAGCCCGAAAGTTACAGTCTGTAAATTAATCTGGAGGTCTTCCAGCCACATGATGAAAAGGAGCATTCATATTAAAAACAAAAAATATGCATTACAGCGTTGACTTTCTAATGCAACTACCAGTGACACAGCGAAAACTGCTGTTTGCACTTGAAGGGGGGGAAAAAATGTGTAGCTATTAGATATAAAAACCTGTAACTCATGGGTAGCTTTGTGTTTGCTGAGAGTTAACATATTAACAACAATAGTAGAAACTGCTGCTCTGCATTTTTAAGTTTTACTTCTAAGAACTGTACATTATTTATAGAAATGGCCTGATTTACATGCGGTCCCTTTACAACTGCTGGACTGCGTATCCAGCCGTTTACATGGCACTGCTACATTACAACTTATCTCCTGTAACTATCTGTTTGAATGGGAAAATGAATATCAATCTGATCAAATATACAAGTCTCTCTGCATGAAAATCTATCCTCTGCAGAAGACATATTTTGAAGATTTAAGTGGGGTCTAAGTACTGCTTAGTCCTTGTGCATGCACAAGAGTGAATACCACCCACAGGGAAAAATATGCCATGGAAAAATTCATAAATAACTTTGAATAACAAAGACATTTGAAAATGTCATGATCTTCTTCACATATTTCATAAACAGAAAATGTAGTATAAATTCAAGGAAAACATTAATAATTACAAGTTATTTGCTCAGCCTTACCGATCAGCAGCAGCCTAAAATATACTGGCAGATGTCTAGGCAAAATAAACACAGTAGCGTTCAAACCACTTTTTAAAATTCTAGGGTGAGATTTACAGGCTTTTTGGATCTTGTGACTCTTCACTGTTTGTTTACTGGTTTAAAAATTTTAAAAGAGAAAAAAAATTGTTTGCTCTGTGAATGCAAACCTTAACATCTTTCTTTTCAGTTCGGATGCTTATTCAGATCAAAATATAATGTTTGAGACATTTTCCTTCTGCTGAACATACCACTGTCAGAATAACTTTGCACACAGTTTATAGTTATTGTATGTAAAGTGTGCTTTGTACCAGAGATAAAAAGTTATACTCCTTTTATTGATAGAGTGGCTGTGGGGGGGGTTGGTTTTTTTTTTTAAAAAAAAAAATTAAAAATCCACAAGGCTCTGACCTACACAACCAATTGTTGATTGTCTATAATGCAGGAGATTGTTCAACTATGAAGATATGGTTCATGAATTAGTAGGGTGTGACTGAATATAAGTGTTTTCATTTAACAGATCATTATACTATTCCATTTTTTTAATGTACTGACCAGAAAAGTCCATATCCAGCTCAGCTTCTCATATTCAGACATTTATATCATTGCAGAAGGAAGATATTATACAATAGAACAGAAAGACTACTGGTATCACCGAAATCACTACATTTGCTAAATCCACATTGCTGTCTAAGGAATAGTACAAAGGCACGTTTTTCCATCTCTCCATTTTGATGGAGGCTTTTCAAAGCTGTTGGTTTTGGATTGTGAAATTTCTGATTTCACACCTTTTTCTTCCTTTGAACGTGGATTATTTTCCAGATAATTCTTGGGAAGTCAGCATGCTGAATGTACTTCACATCCAATCTTTTATTCGTAAAGTAATCCTCTGAAAGGAAATAGGAATTTTTCTTTATTTTAGATTAGGTTAATTTCTTATGATTTTTTTTCTTAAAAGTGCAGTTTTTAAGAAAAGGTTTGTCATAATCAAATCAGAAACACGGTCCAGAAAGTAGCAGGGTGTGACACCACATACCAATGACACATCGGGGCAATGATGAATATTATAACCTATAAAGTATCACATTTTGTTTGTTGCAAACAGAAACTTGCTAAAGACAGCGTGTTCTAGCTAGAGCTGTGAAAAAAATTGTTAATCTTTGTTTCCAAAGATCTGCATGCAGCCATGGCAATTTTTATGAATATTTGCAAATGGAAACCGGGGTAAAATTTCAAAAATCTAATTTTTTGGTATGATAGCTTAAATATTCTCCAAACAGATCAGAAATTCAATGAGGTCTGACAAATACATTCCCCCACAGCAATAGTCATTTTCAGACTTGCCTTTTTTTTTTAATCCCTTCTGAAGAAAGAAATGCTTCCTGTTTTCATTTAGAATAAAAATAATAGCGAGGCAAATTGTATTCCAAATGTTTAACTTTTCATGAAACAGGTGAAAAGTTATTACATGCTGGTGAGATTTTTTAAATAGGATCTTTATTCCTAGCTTAAGGGGGGCAGAGAGAGAGAAAGAAAGAAGAGATGAATGGCAGTGACATCTGAAAATATACAACTCCTTTATATTAAGAGAGTTTGGTCATATAAACCTTCTGTCTTGTTGCTTTGAGACCCTTTAATAATGTTTGAGGCCACTAAAGTTTATTGTTTTTATTCATGAAAGCAAAGAAAAAAGAAAAATAAGAATTTTAAATAATAAGCCAATCATAAACCTGAGCTCAATGAGTGATGAAGGAGTATTTTCCTCTGGGGAATTACAGTAGTTGGAAGGGTTTGTTTGAATGTAACCACAAGTTAAAAAAAAAAAAAAAGAAGAAGAAGAAGGAAAAAAAAAAGGATTAATGCTTCAGCAGGTTGAAGGGGAAAATTATTTTCTACATTAGTCTTGCTATGAGCCATCCTGAGCGTTAGGTACTACTGTAATAAGTCAAAGTACTACAACTGAAATAATGTTCTTACACGTAGTTTCAGGCTATTTTATGGCAAAATATAGTGGTCTTTTTAATTAGAAGAGGTATAAGAAAAAACAAAGTTCATGATTCTAGAGTCAAGAGCTGATTTACACTTTGCTTCCATGGAACAGATATGATTTTTTTTTTTTTTACACTGTAATTGAAGAAATTATTTTTAATTATTTTTATTAAACAGGTTATAAGGTTTGAAAGGCAAACAAATTATGTGTGCAATAGAAGAATGACCTATTTTATCTAATTTTTTCATATATAACTTTCAAAAGGCCTCCAAATTAGGATACTGCACCATTAAGCTTTTGACATTCGTCCAGTTAAAACTATTGACTCATACTTTCATTTTTTCCCCCTCAAATTACTACAGTGTCACAGCTGATCTAACTATATTTTCCATTTCTTATAAATAGCCACAAGAAAAGTATTAATTATCCTTGTACGATTTAATGCACCAACTGCCTTAACCTTTCAGGTTTTCTTAAACGCCAGCGTAACAAGGCATATCCATGGTAGCAAATGTGATTTATGACAGGAATCTTTAATTTCTGTTTTTAAATATGTTACCCACCGATCTGCATACATTTAAATTCGCCTGCAACACTTTTCTCTGTCTTGAGGCTGTTGTTTAATGTTCAAGGATGATTTTTGTCCACATACATTTTGGTCTATGTCACCTCAGATTAAATTATTACTGTTTGCAGCCTTTTTGGAGCAGGCCTCAGGCCCTTATTTACAAGAATCAATGAAACAGTAATGAAAATCCATTTTTCATACTATCAGCTCTGGCCTGCTTTTATTTAGTTAGCTGTGTCTAAGCAAGCAATTCATTTTGTGCAAATGTCACGTTGATAAAAAAGGGGAAAGCAATATTTTGGGAAAATGTCACGTTAAAAAAAAAGGAGGAGCCACGAAAGGGTTAATCATGAAATAAGGCCTCCGCTTTCGCCACCCCCCCAATAGTAAAGCACATCTGTAATGGTAAAATTAAAAAAATATTTTCTTAATGTATGCAAAGTAATGTATATTGACACATAAGCAAGCCTTTTCATGATGAATATTGAAATATATATGCAAAGCACAGGAAATGTGTAACATGTTATAGATCTTTCAGTGTACATTTAGAGGAAATGAGCCATTTATATTCCACAATTTAGTGAATACCTACTGTTTATTGGTACAGAGCACATAGGAGTATATTTGTCTTAGTAATTTATTTAGGTAAATATATTTATTCTTCTAGGGGATCTTGTGCTTTTTCTGGTTCTATAGTACTAGACATAAATATTTAACAATGCATTGTCTCAAATGTTATTCATGTAATTTATCAGGGGAAACAGTGGAGCTGTAATAACTTTTAAGCCTGCACCTTCACTTAAACCTGAGATTGATTTAAAATGTGGGAATCCAAGATGTTTCTCCATATACAGTCAGAACGGGGATCGTTCCCCTGAAGGAGCACGGAGTGAGTCACACCAGCTCGGATCCCAGCTTGGAGAGAGGGCAACGGCAGGCGATTCACTCCTCTCTTCTGGGTTGTCTTCTCTAATCTCCCCGTAATAAAAACATGAGTGAACGAGGGTTTTTTCAAAATAATTGCTCTTGTTACATATCACCTCATTTCCCTCTGCAGCCTCAGTTGTCTTCACGCCGCTGAGGTCCCTCTCACGCTCCCTCGGCTGGGAAGCCAGCTTTTGACTTCTTCCCTCCATCAACAAACCATCATCAACCATTCAAAGGTCTCCTGAACCTCCGCCTGAGTTCGTTAGACACTCCAGGAACCTCAGGTGGGAGGGATGGTTACAGCAAAGGGTATTTTTTCCTCCGTCACCTAATTCCTGAAGGCTTTAGCCAGCCAGTTTCTGGGAATTTCAGGACAAATTTTCCCTTACTTAATCGCTGATGCCTGAACATAGACTTTATGAGTGGGCCTGCTAGTGTCTATTAGCATCCTCTGTCTCAGCGTGTGATCCTGAACTCCTCAGTGAACATATTCACACCACTGAGAGAGCATTTTGCTACTGACTCGAAGGCGATAAGGATATTAACTGATTATCTCTTCTCCTGGCTCTGCTTTCTCCATGTCTATAGCTCCCACCCTGGCAACTCAAGGGGGTTCGGAGTCATTTCTTCCTCATCTCCTATTCAGGCTGGCACTGCTGTAGCCTTTTTGGTCTGTAAATTCAGGAACATTTCCTTTCAGACTATGCACCAAGTACTTAAGCACTTGTCAATACCTCTTTTCTGCGATCGCTGCTGATGCAATGCATACAGGGTTGGGTTTGGTTTGATTTTTTTCCTCCCTCTGTCTCTCTTTCTCCCACCAGTTGCAGACCAGTTGCACAGCCCACCCGCGGGACTTCACAACCCCACGGAGGAAATGATTTTCAGCTGAAGGACAGGAGAAGGTGCACGCTCTCCTGTTGGCAGCTTGGCACGGAACAAATGTTAAACACACAATGTTAGGAGGTGCGAGTGGGAGAGACAATAATGCAAGAGAGATTTGCAAGGGAAATAAAGGTTCTTAAGAAATAATTATTCATGGCATAATCTTGAAAATGCAATACTTACCACTAGACAGGCAACTGGCCTATGTATCCAAACCCAGAGATTAAAATAAAAGACACCCAATAACTCAAGATTCATTTAGAGGGAAAAAAGAGAGGGAAAACAGGCAGCAGCTTTCTGAAGAAAATACTGCAGGAACTGGGTCGGTTAAACTTTGGGCAGAGACCTGGTCTCCCCAGAGGTTTCAAATACCTCCCATCCCTGGAGGTATTTAAAAGACGAGTAGATGAGGCACTTAGGGACATGGTTTAGTGGCGGTTAAACTTTGGGCAGAGACCTGGTCTCCCCAGAGGTTTCAAATGGTGAGAAGGTGTGGTGCAGCTCTATGTGGAAAAGCTTATGGTAAACTGAACCTTTTCCCCAAATCATTGCGCAACTATAGGCAAAGAGACTGAAATACAACTTAGGTTAAATGTGGAGGTTGGATCTTAGCGCTGGCACAGAAAACACAGACACTGTAAAATTGGGCTTGGGCCCGGGAAAGTGGCACAAGACCACTGGTGGGGCTACAGAAATAAAAACTGTATTTCATTTGGACCAGCACTACTCTGTAGGACCACATATATCAGATTAAAAAGTACTTCTTTCGTCTTATCATAATTAATGCACGGTAGAACGATACCCACACTGGTTTGTGTCCTTCAGGAAGGGGAAGAGATTTGAAGAAAAGCAGAAATGCCCTTTTTCAAAGGACAGATGTTCATATACGTATGGTGAACGTTATCATAATTTCTCACTAAGGTAATGTGGGAATTCAGAACAGGACCCAAAGCTACAAATTAGAGTCAACACTGGCTCCTGCAAGTTGTGAAACATTTTCTATGAAGATGTGACTGTCAGTATCCCAACATCAGGACCTCAAGCCTCCTCCATGGCAAACCCAGCATTCATCCAAAACAGCTCTCTGACCTGCCAGACAAAAATCTCCAAAGAACACATACTATTCTTGAGTACTATAACCATGATAAAGGTTGTTTGCTTGCTTGTTTGGTTTTTTTAAATGACATGTATCCTTTATTTTCACATGCTAAAACTCACTTATACATCCTCATCTCTCTCTGTCTCATTTCTGGAGCTGTATGCTGAAAGAGGAAAATGATTTCAGTCTTTTCACAATAAAGTATATGAAAACTAGGTGAAAGTCCTGAAATTTCCATTATAGCATAGGCTATAAACTTGAACTTCATAAAAAAAATATATGAGGGCACTAATAATAGAAAAAAATGTTGTTACAAGATCAATAGCATATTACAGAGGTGCTTTTGCTTGTTTTCAGCAGGTCATCATTATTTTTGGATATGCATGTACTTAATACATTGATCAAAATGTATATATTCACATTTTATCTCATCTATCCTTTTCCTGTTGCTTCCTTTCTGGCTAAATATCCATTTCATTTTTCATGTTCTGCAATGTACTTTGGTTAGCACCAATAAATTAATTTTCATTCTTTAAATTTCAAAATTTCCAGCTGTGTAAATTTAACATCACAATCGTGAAGAATGCCCGCTCTTTATATTTTCCTCTTTGGCACTTTTTTAGATTACATTAAAAAAAATTAAAAATCTCAGCTATGGTACTCAATGCTTTCAGTTAATAATAACCATCACTTCTTCGGATTATTGCAATGAATAAATGACAGCATTATGGCATATGTGTTAAGCATTTATCACAGTACATGACAGAACACTACCTTCAGAGCACAAATATGGGTGATTATGTTTCCGCTATTTTGTTTTTTTCCTGAGAAAGAGTCCTCTTGGCTCTACCAGAGCATATTAAGGCACTATCTGGCCAAAATTATCAGCTGCTTGATGGGTCATACAGTCCTGGAAGGCCCTGGATGCAGTTTGCATAGCGGCTGACCTATTTGCTCTGATTCAACTAAGTATATCTCTAAAGGAACCCTTAGGGTTTACAGTGTCAACAGTCCTGTTCTGTTTGTTTCTCTTCTCAAACCATTACTTACTTAACAGAAGCAAAATAAGAGATCAAAAGGGCACTTAATTAATTCATACCAAATTTTGTCACATAGCATAAAAAAGGATGAGAATTTTAGCAATATTGCCAGAACTTGTATATACCCACGGGAAGATGCAACTCATACGCATCAAACGTGAGCCCACAATGCCATTTTAGCCATTATATTTTTCTACCTTCAAACCCAAATCACAGAATTGTAACACCACTGATGCAAAAAACAGAAAAACACTACCACTGATGGATGAAGTTTTTTGCAACTTTGAAGAATAGGAGCCTAACAGTTAACCAGCTGACAGTTACCTTTAGCTGAATAAAGCCTTTATATTTAGGTATTTCTAATAACAGAATAGAAGCAAAAGGAAAAGGGAAGGAAAATAAGATTTCTCATCTTATCCTGAAATCTTGAGCTATGAAAAAGAGAAGTCCCATCCCAAGCTGGACACAGTTTCTTGAACATGTAATGTGAGAACAAATTCAGATTGTTCCAATCGCTCCATTGCATTTAGATAATTTCGGAACAGAATATTCCATATAACTTCAAACTTTCTAATCCTATTTTTTTTTTTTAAATATAACTTAACAGAAAATAACACACCAGTAAGTGGCTTCAAACTGAATATTTCCAGTCATTTAACAAATACTTTTCCCCTGTTTGGCTCCAAGAGAAACTTGGAGTAAGCTGACAGTGGGGGTGGTTTTTCTGCATTTTATTTTCATCGGTATGTGTTCAAGTTAGAGTTTGATCACTACCTCTTTTCTGTACATCCTTAGGGATGAGGGTAGAATTAAAATTTATTCACTTCAAGCCTATGTTTTTATTTCCTCCTCCTCGTGTTTTGTAAATGGTGGTGAGAGCTTCAAATGCATTAATATTTGCAGCAGGAATATTTTACTGTATACACCCAAGTACGTACTGGGAAGAGTCACTGCCTGTCAAACCAGGGGAACAAAACTCTTGCTACGAGCACAAGTGTTAACTCCCTGCTGTGAGCTGGGAACCAAAAGAGGTCAAGGAACCCATTATGGTCAAACAAAATATTCCAAAGAATTGATTTTCCAATAACTGACATGTAAACTGTTGAAAACAGAAAAGGAACTAAAACTGATATAATACAAATATGGAATGACAAAAACCATTCTGATAGTGTAATTCAGAAAGCATCACAGAAAAGACAGTCTTCATACTGAAATTCTTATAAACTTTTAAATATTAAGGAAAAGAAATAGATGGATAACCTGGTAGGGATAACTGTTGCTCAAGTGTCACATGTGACTCGCAAGGAAGTCGAATCTCACTGCAGCTGTAGACGAGAGGATCACCACCAACATAAGTCCAGTGGAGAGGAAAACTATAGGAGCTTTGAAGTGTTCCTTTACCATCTGTTCATCAGGGTGCAGATGTGCTGTTGCAAATATGACAAATGGTATTTCATTTAACCTTCAGCCCAATGACCACAACTTGAGATTACCTGCACTGGTCCGATGTCCTTGTGTGCTCACTGCCAGTGGCCTTCTGCAGCTATTTCCCCTCATCCTTTCTTCCTTCACATTCTTCTCTGGCTTGGTGCCGGTATACGTAGTCCATCCTAAGGTCTACCAAAGCTTATTAACTTTTCTACGCTCCCTCTGGCAGTCTCCATCTTCATCTATTTCACCTTCTTTGGACTGGGAGGAGTCCTTTTACCTTGTGCTTATGCAGCACCTACCATAGGAGGGTCATGGGCTGGGGCTCAGGCTCTGGGGTACTAGTCTTCACCCCAGGGGCTACTGAATACACCGTGCTGGCAGCTGACCGCACAAGTAAAGCTATCCCCAAACAAGTAAATACGATGCCACATGACTATGATAAAACTCAACCTAAAGTCTCTGCATAGTTATTACATTTCCTGAAGTATCCGCTTTTTTAATTGCTTTTTTTCTCTAGGGAACGCTTTATATGAGCAAAAAAAGGAAAGATGAAGCAAGAGTCTCAGAAACCAAGGGATTTGAATCCACAGTCCCATTAACAACAGAGAAAGTAGAAGTCCAGACCTTTCAGGCACTTAAATGTTCTTTGATGCTCCCTAATTCTACTGATCTGGTATTGCTCTATAAACTTGCTCAGAAGTTCAAAGTTTCTTCAAGTTCTTCTTGAAAAGCCCTTCGAAGGAATGAAAGGAAACAATATCACGTCCTCTATGTCACCAGCAACAAAGTGTGGACATCAAATACTAACCGTCACCGAAAAACCATTCATGATTACTGAAAAACAAATAAATAAAAATCCATAACCACTAAGGAAAAGTATCATTTGGAAGTTGAAAAAAAATACAGTAAATTGTTGGGTAAATTATTCTGTGAATATTCATTATTTCAGATAAAAATATTCACATTCCTTTCATATTAAGGCAGGTGTCTAGAAATAGGATGTTGAACATTTTTGTGTTACTTCACAGCAGGATATGCCAATACGGTACCTGCCATGTTATCCCGCAAGTGCAGAGCACAGAATTAGTATCCATTGACTGGAACACATATGACTCAACTGAAACATATTTCAAACAAGTCTGCTTTTGAATTTGTGTCAATTTACCAGCCCAGACTCACACCTGTGCTTAGCACTTACTTGCCAGCTGCAGGTAAACACAGAATATTTTGTAGGCAAGCAAAGAAGGGCAAATAATCATATGGGAGACCTCAAAGGGAGAAAAAAGTAAAAGGGGGGGGGGGGGGGGGGGAGAAAA
>NW_008794541.1:278084-300400 GCF_000699145.1 Aptenodytes forsteri
AAGGTGTTAGAGGGGGGGGGGGGGAGGGAGAGAAAAAAAAATTATGAGCATGCTGCATTTCTCACAGATTTGTTTTTGGGATACAACCATGCATTTCCTCACCCCAGGCTGACCAAACTTGTGTTTTGATTTTGCTGTTCAGCAGATGGATGCGTACAGGGTACAACTAACGGTTCAGTAGAGGAATTTGGTCATTGCACCACTGACCCCCACCAGGTCAACTGTCTTCCTTTTTACTCTGAATCAGTGGGATTTTTATTGTCATAAATGTCATATAGCATCATTTCCTTTCTCTGATCGCAGAAGCCTGAAGATGCCTATAGTTTTCAGCAACAAACCTGTGTCCAGTCCTGAAGCAACATTTGTGCCTTGTGATGCTTAGTTGCAGCTGAACATCTGGACAGTTATTTCTTTGCCCATTTTCATAAAGACCTTTGAGTCAGTGCTGTTCAGAAAGGCAAATTATAACCTGCATTTTTCTGCGTGTTATCAAAAGTCCTTGTCAAGAAGCAAAGAGCGAATGCACCCAGGCTGACACTTAGGATGCCACATCTGCATCGTTGTTCTGCCAAAAGCGTCAAGGGACATCCACTGGTTCATAAATCAGTGAAAACCGGGCGATATGAGTACACTTTATTTATTTTGCATGCTCCCTTGCCTGCCGAGCTGGAAGCCATGTGGATGCCATAGGTGCTAGATGCAAGGATTTCTCAGCGAGGCCTGAAGGCTTGGGTACAAATCAATTCTTCACAGCAACCAACCAAGACAGTGGCCTGCAAAACCAGCTTTCCAGGAGTGCCTTTTCATTACTTCACCATAGCCCCTTTTTAACCCTATTACCAAACTCTCACTGCAAGGTGAGCCTTAAAAAGAGAATTAACAGAGCCTGCACAGGCTCTTTTCGTTATCTTCTCAGATGCCCAGTTTTACCCCCTGTATCGAAAAGTTTGAAGGCTCCTCAGTCTAATGAGCATTAAAATCTCAGGAGTACTTCTGTCTGCGCGCTTACAGAGTTCGCTCCTCCTTTAATCCTGGTGCCTCATTAGTGACTTCTGTAAGGCAGAGGCCAAAGGATTGAGTTTTACGAACACAAGCGTGAGCTCCGAGGGCACATGGCAAAAGAGCGGGTGAGGTGCTGTCACTGGAGACACCAACAGTCCTACGCACAGAAGACCGGTTACGTATGAGTTACAACATTTGTGACCTATTTAAAGATATATGCCTAATGAACGGTACCAGAGGTGTGAACTGGGGTGGATTCCCTCGGTACATGAGCGCAGCTCCCATTAGTTTTAACGGGACTTAACATGAACGTGTCCTCTCGCAGCAGGGACATGCGACACAAGCACCTTTAAATACCCATCATGCTCAAAATTTGTTTTTAACTTGTTTTGTTAATTTAAAATATTTTTAATCATATCTTTATCCTAATATCAGATCCTCAGGCAAGAGACTGTTGTGTGAAATGGATACACATAGCTTGTGTTTAAAAAAATTGTGACTTCATCCTTGCTTTTATAGGCCCACTAGATTCAAAGGAATAGCCCCTGGAAATAGTAACTGCTGTGATATGCTTATGGCTCCATTTACAGACTTTCTTATAGGTTCATAAATGGAGACTAGGAGGAGGAGGGAAAGGAATAAAATTTAATAACTGAATAAAAATGTAAATAAAGATTTGCCTAAAATTACTTGTCCAAGAAATAATTCTCCCTCCCCCTTAAGCTAATACTTTGATAAGCTCTGAACAGTGATCCTGATTTGGAGCGTGACCTTTGAAAATGCTCTCCAGCTTGATTAAAGATGTATTAAATTTGTTTAAATAAACCTCGTTGTAATGGCACATCATTTGTAAGAAGCTATTAGGGGGCTGGAAACTGTGCTGCTGTATTTGCATGAAAATGTGCCCTGCTCGAATTGAGGATCTCTCCTGAATTAACTGCAAAGGAAAGTGACACTTTCATAATTTTTTTTGACAAAAGGGAAAAAAAAAAACCCCACAACTTACAAAACTTTATGCTAAGCTCTATGAGAAAGGAGGTAACCGCATATCAAACAGGGCTATGTACACACCACGCTCTTCCCTGAACCACTCTCCCTCTTTTTTGTCAAGGTTTGCTTGACTTAAATTTCTTTCTTTTTGCCTGCTTTCCCTTTTTTTCCCCCTGAAAAATGTCTTTGGAAAGAAAAAAAAGAAAATGTTTTCCAGTGTAGTTTTTCAGCTGATTGAGAGAAAAACAATCTTATGTTAACAGCAGACAAAAACAATAATACAAAAACTTAAAAGAGACTGGTTGACATTGATTATATTAAAAAAATAAAACTTTCAGTGGGGTTTCAAGCAGTCAGTTTTTGCAGCAGTTCAGGAAAGGGAAAACGTAACGCTGGATGTCATGTATTTTACGTGATTAGGCAGAAAGGTGGATGAAAAGATAGATAGATCCCATTCCTGCTTGAAGCATATAGATTGCCAAATGTACTTTAATTTCTTCCAATAGCTCCCAACTGAGTGAGTAACTGCTACGCTAATGAAAAAGTCTCTCTCCCTTAAATCAAATTTTAAATTAAAACCTTTCCCATTTCCCAGCTAAAGCCAGGACTCTAGGATACGTATGCGTACTCGGGGGCCTGGATTCTTTGTGCTCCCTGTTCCTCACCACCTATTTCACATGTCAGCCCTCTACAGCCATCCTGGTACTCGCATCCTTCATCGTACTCTCAATGACAGTGGCGCAAGGCAACGCGAATTCATCTGCACGCTGTGCTCGGTGCTGAGTGCCGTGAGTGCTCAGGGAGCCCGTGTCCACGTGCCCGTGTCAGCCCCCAACCCAAACCACAAGCTTACATTGCAGAGCACGAGACTTCTTCTGAACTGATACGTTACGGACTTTCATTTTCCTACTTCTTGTTGTTGTTTAATCTTACAGATCTTATTCTCAAACTCTCCTCCAAAACCACAAGGGAAAAAAACCGTGCAAAGTCATGAGGCTCTCAGTAAATCACAAGAGTCAGCAGCACTGCATGATGCAAGAGGCCATTGGTATGGCCAGTTTGCAGAGCAGGGAATGTCTACCCTTTGAATGTAGAACATTCAAAGAATGAGATTTTGAGCAATTATATTTTTGTTTGCAGCCATTCCTCCCTTTCTTTTCCCCAGCCACTAGTAAAATCTACAAAGAATGAAAACTTGAGCTTTGCAAAATCTACCAGTAGATTATTCATTGTTACCGAATATCAAGCACATGCACCCACATATGCCAACAACTTTGCTTGGTCGCAGCCACGTTGCTTGCAAGGTGAGCTGGGACACCATTAATCTAGAGTCTGTTCAACAGGAACTCATACGATTGGCACAAATCCTTTAGTGTTTGAGTAAAAGGTTTACCAAGTGAATACTGAACCAGAACTGAAGAAAGATGAAATATCAGGAACAAAACCTGCCAACCCAGATTATAGGAATAGTCAAATAGTCTAGTTACTCTGATAGTGAGACACCAAATACCCTTAAGAAAGACGTAAGAAATTCCCCTTCACTGGATGATATTAAAAGAATGCATCCAGAAATATCTCACTTAGTAGACAGCCTAGGTTCTGAAAAGATTATCTGGTAGCTGAGTTTCCCAGGCTAGTTCTAGGCTGTGTGATTGTTTTTCCTTCTGACTGACTACGTTTCTAAAACAAAGTAAGAAGAATCACCTATATTATGCTTAGGTCTACTTCTGCCACATTCCTCGGTATTTACTTTCTGCACTAAGCTGTCATGACCTTATAAATCTATCTGCATATGGGAGTTGTGCTAATCAGCCATCTCTGAACTCTTCAAACCTCTGTTATACACAGCTCTGCTACTCGTGGGTGGATCCACAAATAGATGGAAGGATCCAAATGTTATTGCAAGTAGCAAAGGCCAACTCTTAACTTATTTTGCATGGTAAATCCCGGGCAACATTTTTCCACTTTTCCATCCCGCATTTCCTTATACGATGCGTTGACTAACGGCTCGCTAACAATTAGCAAGAGTAAGTCACACTCCTTTTACTGAAACCATACCACAGTGTAGCCAGGAACACGAGTCGGGAGAGCAAGCCAGAAACCTTGCTTTCCAGATTATTCAGTCTCTTTTCTAATTGAACACTAGTGCAGCGCAAAATGCATGGGTGTTTCAGGAGGCGAGATTCACATCCTACCCCTGCCTGATGGGTACCCAGCGGTGCAGGGCACAGTCAGCCTCCTACTTCTCCCGTGAGTTCTCTGCTCATCGATGCACAGTGACCCAGCTTGACCAAACCCTTTGTGAGTTTTCTTCTAGACCTGGATGGTCACAACATTCCCTGGGAAAGGAAAGGGAGATGGAAAACATCCTCAGGAAGGGGGAAGAAAGCTTTCTCCACATACACCACGATCTCGGTGAGGGCTCCAGAGCTCCAGCCACAATGTTCTCATGCAAGGGGTAGGAAACAGAGCCACCACCTGGCAGCTGCCCACGCAAGAACTGCCACCTCCTCCCCTGTTCCTGTGGACTTGTCCTCAGTGGGTGTGGATGTGGGAGCTGGGCTGACACCCAAGCCCCAGGCAATGCAGGGCAGGCCGGCACACAGCAAAGTGGCAGAGACATTGAGAAAGAAGAGAAAATTCAGAGGTCCACAGAGCAGAGCCTTCAGGCATCACAGTTTTTAATCTACATCCCTGCAGCCAGCCTAAACCTGGCTAAAGTCTTAGACAGACAAGTCACTTTTTATTTTGGGGACTGGCCATCCCATCTCAATGGGAGTATCGAGATCCATTAAAAAAATGGTCTGCTTGGCAGCAGTGAGCTGCTGCCAAACAGAGGAGCCCAGTTTTCTTAAAGTCTGTGCCATCTTCCTGTGTTAAAGAACCATATTTTCTTCTTCTGACATGTTCTCTCATCTCTTTTTGGTTTTAATTTACCATTCTAAATTGAGATACTAGAGCAGGTGGAAACAACCCAGCTCCAGGCTAATTGGTTCATCATGCACGTTACGATAATTTTCATTCTGGATTTCGATTAGGTCAGTATGGAGACTGCCTTGGTCAGAGTCTGTAATGATCTGCTTATTAACTCTGTTGCAGGGTCCTCGACTGTAGTCATGTTATTAGAGATTGCAGCTGCCTTCAGTTCTGTGAACCATGTAGTTTTATTGGACTGTCTAATGTCCTGTGCTGGACTATCTAAGCGCTTGGTTTCTGTCCTATCTGGCACCAGGATTTCGTTTGTTCCTTTAACATACCTCCAACCACACTGAAATTATGCGTGTTATTCTGCTGGGTTTTATTTCAGTTCCACCAATATTCATTAAATACTGCGTTTCCTACTGCAGCACCATTAGGGAGGGTGTTTTCTTCACTGAATAGATAATCTATTTATATTTTTTCCATCAAATTCTGGTATGGCAATCTTCTAGTTTTCAAATGCTTTGAAATTTAGGCTCGGAAAACTTTTATTAGGGCTTGAACAAATCCAAAAAAGAATGGATCACTAGTGATTGGCAGAACGTAGAAATATGGTTGTGACAAGGGGCAATACTCCTTATTTGTGTTGCAACAACAAGTATCTTGCTATTGGGGTATTTTATTAAATCTGGGATCATTTTGACACTAGGCTTTCCACATGTGAGCACACTACTAGCACTTTCAGTATTTGCTCTTCTAAACGATGTTTCCAGAGGACGACGTTTTCTTGCTTAACTGACACAAAGATAGTTTTTAATGCTTTTATTACAATCAGATTTGATTACTGCAATGCATTTTTCTGCTCATCTTCCTCTTGCTAGTGTTAGTTCCTTTCAGTGGTTCAGCAAAACTTCTGCCACTGCCTAAAACTGCTGACAATAAATATCCCGTTTTCTATTATATGCATTATTCTTTGCACTGCTTCCCTGTTTGTTGGTATGTAACCCTTAAATGGTTTGATTTTTAAGAATGAAACTCTTTACTGGGTACGCAGGCAGGATCTTCTGATGTGGGTGGGAATGTCCCAGAGGTGCTGGGTAACTTCAGGGTGGTGGGAGAAGGGCATGAGAAGGAGGTGGAAGGGTGTTTCATCAGTGGGAAAGCAAGCCTTGAGGGAGGGTGCAAGGTTACTCTATGCGTGGAAGGAGTGAAATGTAGCCTCAATATGTTGATCAAGTGAAAGAAGTTATAATTTCCCTAAGAAAAATGTTTTTGTTAGATAATCGCTTTTCCCTAATGAAAGTTCCCTAAAGAAAGCAGTCCGAAGGTGTGCAATCGCCCTAAGGTTTCTGTGTCAGGATTTCAATTCAAGAGCTCTTGGCCTTCGGACATATTCCTGATTTTCTTACTATTTCTATCCCCACCAGTTCCTCTCTTGTTTTCATTCTGGGAGGCATTAGTTCTCTTAATGTTTTCAATAAAGGCATCAAGGGCATTTTGATCAGACAATTGAAGGGATCAGCACTGGCCTAACTCAACTCCAACTGATGGCTGTGGTTAAATTCCCAACAAATTTATGTGGAATGAAATCAGATGCATATGAATGAGCATATATGAAAAATACCTCCCCCTCAGCTTTCATTTTCACAGAGAACTATGTCTTAAATTAAACTTAGTTTATAGAAGTTTACCATGTAACATTCTGGACATCAAACTGCCCAAGTCAGAGATTCTCTGACCCATCTAGTCGTGACAAGCCTTTGCTCAGTTCCCAATTTAAATGCAAATATTTGTTCAGTTCATTTGTCCAAATTACTCTGTGAGCTTCACTACAAATTTTGGTTACCACAGTTCTCACTGACTTTTTCGGATGAAATTCCAACCACTCAGTGTTTTTGAGCATATTGGGCCTTCATTTTTTGTAGTGGGCTGGGGTTTTTTTTGTTTGGTTTGGATGGGGGTTTTTTTGAGAAGCAACAGATCGTTGACTTTTAGTGAGGTTCCCATAAAAATGATAGAAGGTATCCTTCACTGAATATACAGATTGGAGGTTAAATGGCAATATGCAAATTGATACCGCCAGACCTAAAGTAAACAAAACTGGACACATTTTATTGGAATCTTTGGATAAATGACCATCTCTGTCTCACCTTTTAGCCTGTTGTTGTTGTTATAATGAGCTTGGCTTTTGTTTTTTTCCCCTCTGCACCTCCCTCCCTTCCCCTAGCAATCCCGATGTCCCCAGACTCAACATTATGTCACTTACTGTAGGCTCGTTTCATTTCTCCTTAAGGACAACCTTTCTCTCAGCCTTTAGATATATTTAAGGGAGAGAATACCTTGCTGAAGATACGTGCCCAGTTGCTTTGGAGCTATGGGTTGCCTGAAATCATATTTCTTCATGTATTCAGAGGCAGTGATACTTCATTTAGGAAACCTGACATACTGAGTACAG
This sequence comes from Aptenodytes forsteri, assembly GCF_000699145.1. NCBI lineage: Eukaryota > Metazoa > Chordata > Aves > Sphenisciformes > Spheniscidae > Aptenodytes > Aptenodytes forsteri. The sequence goes on from NW_008794541.1 coordinate 285,451, forward strand.
CTGCCTAACTAATAGTCAAGGAACAAATTATAAAGCATCCTAAATGCAGTTGGCCTGCTGAACTCTTCCTTGTCCATCTTATATGGCATTTAATTAAATATTGCTCCATTGCACACCATTAAAAAATTATCAGGAAGACATTCTTGTAATAAATATCTCCTTTTAAAACTGAGGATAAGATCTAGTCCCTGACCAAGATAAAACCCTTCGGTGTATGCCTCTGGCACTGGTATTCACTTCCTGGTTTACATACTTATCTCTACCTAATATCTCAAGGATTCCTAAAGCACCCATCACAGTGATATCAAAGGATCTATAATTTGCAAAATAAACTTTGTATGCAATAAAACTATATGAATCATGTCATCTGCAACAAATTTACTGGGAATCGGTATTCCAGAGCTACTAAAAATTTACCAACTTCACACCTCACTTCTGTTTCAGTTATTTATTTTTACTTGCAGTTGACTGAGGTTTCATGACTTAATTTTCTCCTTAAGTTTCTGCTTCATCACACCATGTATGGAAGAGGGAAAACACCAGCTCGAAGTTTTTCCTTAAAGAATTTTTAGGTAATCGGGGAGGAGTGAGAGGAGGAAATTAAGAAAAGCCACAAAAGGTGATTTATCCAGAAGCATAAGAAACTTCTGATTCAAGCTTGATTCAGAGGTTTCAATCCCAAAACAGTGATTTCCATAAAGCTCCGTGTTTAAAACAATCCAAATAATTAAACTGTCCTAAATGTGCATGCCTTTAGAGTTAAAGGAAAAAGTGCAGGGGGTCATAGCTTACTAATTACCTGCAGACTCTTATCAAAAAGTATCAACAAAGTGCTCCTACACAAAGAAAAAGAGTGGGTAACAACATGAATCATAAGTATACCTATGATAACTCCTTGGGCAATTTTTCTAACACCTGTAAAATTCTCCAATAGCTTATCTTATTTCTCATGCTCAGTCGTTTAAAAAAGTTTATATTTAAACTTTACTGATTGCACTGATAGTTATCACAAATTTCCGTGGGATAATCACAGAATAAAGTACTGCGTAAATGGACTGTAATTGTAAATTGTCGGTAATAACGTAATGCTGGCATTGGTTAATTATGGGCTATATTTGATCCATATGTAACACACTGGTTGCTTCAGTTTGAGTTAGTAATAGCCCGGACTGATTTTAGATGTGAAAGATTTCTACTCCCGCAACAATAAATCATAATGAGGGTTGTTGGACTTTATTCTTTTAAAGCTCACAACAGGCCAAGTATTTCAACTTTACATGAAGTTAGAAATCGAGGGATAGGTCCTTTTTGGGGGCGTGGGTGTTCCTTTGTATATTATAGATGCACTTCCCTTGGTTGATGCAATGTATGCTGCAGAGAAAAGTACTTTCATAGCTTTTTGTGTGTCTATTTTACTTAAGGAAGGCAGAAGACAGCTCCTAACTGTCCCAGAGCAAGGAGCAGGAGCTCCCACTCGCAGACCCACCCGACTGAGTACAACAGGACATGCAACAGGATTGAGTGTAAATGAAAAACCATGCTGCACTGCCAAACATTTTGTAGGGTAAACTCTGTGCAACAAGTAAAACTACATTTCTAGGCAGCAGCAGACATTGACCTTTTAAAAAAAAAAAAGAAAAAAAAAGGTACAGCTCAAGCAATCATACTGATCTAAACTTTCAGATAAACTCTAAAATTTAAGACATGAAATCTCAGTTCAGTTGAAGGCAATGGGAAAATACATCTAGGAAAAATAATCAGATCTACAGCTTCCTTAGCACAACAATGTCTTTGGGCCCTTTTTTTTTTTTTTTTAAGAAAAAAACAACAAAAAAACCAAACTTATTTATCATTACTATTAACATGTGCCTCCCTTCTTTCCTTGCATGCCAAGGTGTTATTATCCAGAGCCTCATTTTCTCAGATTTGTCAGAAGAGCTTTGGCAACTTTACCAGCAGTCTCCGAGAGAAAGGGCCACAAGAGGTCCTGCCACGCCACCCCTCCAGTCCAGATGGAGGTTATTCCCCTCCCTACTGGACATGTTGATCACTGGGTCCAAGACCTTGAAAATTCTCACATTAGTTACTGTTGTTCAATTTTCAGAATCTATTTCATGAAGTCAAAGTTGATGCTGGCTGAAGCTGGGATCAGTAGAAGACTTTCTAACCCAAAGAGTAGCCCTCAAGCCTTTAAATAACTCATTATAAAATCACTGTAGAGTCAAAAGCAGCCAACGTAATGCCACAAAGCAGAGCAGGAGTTGTGCCTGCTGTGAGCTGCAGCCTTAGCTGGTACGGGACAGGGTAGCGTTGGGCGTGAGGGTAGAAGCACCACTGCGTTCGTCCCTCTACATTTCACCAAGGTGATGGCGCTGGAGGTTACCAGACAGGAATATAAGGCAATTAGCAAACTGACAAAAGGTATTTTCAGCATTTTGATGCAAAATGTAATGACACCTGTGCCATAAGAGCTGCCACATGATGTTTTACATCATGTCACGATGATGTCACAAAACATACTGTAGCCTTTCAGATGATGTGCTATCTCCTCTTACACCACTAGGTCACAAATGATTTAAACAGCCGCTGTTCATTTTGAATTAGCGTAACTGTTTGCAAAGACATGTGAAAATAAAAACAAGAGTGTAGTAAGAATAATATTACTTATGGCCATATTATGGCTATCAAAAAAATTACTGAAAGCGATAGGTGACCCCTGAGTAATGACTTCAGGAGAAGTTACAGGTTAGCACTTGAGTTGTGGCAGGCTACCAAGAAACGCCTGGCAGGCACGTTATCTTTTTAAAGAGTCAAAGAGGCAAAACTTCAAAAGGTATAACACAGCAAATAAAACACAGGTGCCCTACAACAACCACTGAAAGTCAAGTGATGCTGAGCACACCTCACTGCCAGACAGCTGGAGCAATACCAAGCATGTTGCTGTCATTCCCAGAATTGCTCTCTTTGGAAACAAATACCTCCAGGAATGTATATTAAAGGACTGGAAATGCTAATTTGCTGGCACAATTTCTCTCAAGAAATCTCCTGCTAGTGGGAAAAAAAACCACAAAACCAGCAAGATCATAGAAATGTGTGTGTTCCTTTTCATTTGAACCCCAAATATGGTTCGTTTGGGTTTTGATTTTGTTTTTTTATTTTATTTTATTTTGTGGACCAAAAGTGGCATGCTAGGTTTCTCAAAGTTATCACTTACATGAGCCACCCTGCGCACACGAGGGTATTTCATTTGGTCATTACCTTCCTTGGTGTGTATTTGAGAAGTTAAAACAAATTGCAACTGATCTGCAAAATGTACATAGAACATTTTTTTTCTTCTTTATTCCTCATGCTGAAATAGCTAAGACTAATAATAATCTGGTTTCATTTGCAAAATATATATCCTTAAGCTTATCATATGATTCATAGTGATTGCAAAATAGAGATTAAAAAAAAGAAGTATTTTAGTCGCCTGGGTTGTGAAAAATCAAGAAGTTACTTAACATCTGCAGCCAGAATTAAATATCTTAGGTACACAATGTATCGGGGGAAAACACAACAGCTCCTTAACTTGCCTGAACCTTGCTGCCAAAAGTTTGAGAAGTTTGTCATTGGAAGATTTACAGTGGCGCTGAGTGAGGGGAAATTTCTCACAGCACTCGTGCAGAGAAGAGGTGGCCAGCGAACCGCAATCCCGTGGTTTGGGGACTGAACGGCACACATTTGGGCTGATCCTCCGTCCTTGTTTACTGACTTTGAGTCCAAAACAGATGTTCATGCTCTTTATAACAAGGAGGTTGGAAAATACTGCTTTGTTATGGAAAGACAATTACATCGGAAAAAGCCCAAATTAAGCTACGCCTCGGAGTTACAGGTGCTCTCTGGAAAGGAAAAGTGACTTTCTGCTCTGGCATGACGTGCTGGGCATCACTGATGAAGAGCAATAACATGCAAACAGGTCCGCAAACCAAAGGCAGCCCCCCGCGGCGCTCATCCCAGCCAGCATCCAAGCAAAGCCTCTGCGCTGCTGGGCATGCCTCAAGCAGCCTCCAGAAACCAAAAATAAATCCAAAATATCTTCCAGAAGACCATACTTCAAAATCTCCCCTTCGTATTTTTCCACCACAGTTTTACTAACGCTAGGTAAGACCAACAACATCATCCACAACACCGTGCTCCGTCTGCATCATTCCCTGTCTTCTTGCTGCTGTGATGTAAAGACAGCGGTTTCGGATGCGGCCCTCGCTCTCTACTGTGTTATTTTGGGATTTTTTCCATCAGCTGGTGTGCAACGATCAGTAATAAGCCCAAAAGGCCAAATTGTCCAGTCTGCTTTCACTGGCAAACGAATTAGTTCTGCTGGCCTTCTGAAAAACCAGAAGTAGTACAGGAAGGTGAACGTTTTCATCTCAGGTACTATAGACTCTTTTCAGTAACTCCCGTTACTGCAAAGTTAAATAACAAATTAAGCTGACAAGACTATTAAGTGGCTCTTTCGAGGTGAAAAATGGATTTCACAATTAAGAATCAATTTGATGCAATCCCACACTTCGATAAAGCAAAAATCCTTTATTTTCTAATAATTATTCATTGAGCACCTCCTGCATTGACTTATGCTGTCCACTATGCTTAATCATTTATTCAAAGAAAATTTCTCTCACCGACAAGGAGCCAGTGCCAGTGTTGGTTTTAATGACATGAATCTTGTTTCTGCAGAGTTTGCTGTCTGCCTTTTGAACTGCTGATGATTTGGTAATAGCAAAGTCAAGGTTACAGATCCTGGGATGCCCCAATTTTAACTAATTACCAGATATTAAGGTGTTAGTAGACAGAGTCTTTTCAACCTCATTTAACAAATCAAAAGCATTTTATTGTAGGTATCACAGAGGGATAAAAATGAGGTAAAAGCTTCTGCTTGTAGCGCTGGCATCAGCTGCAGTCAGTGGGGTTGTCCAGGACAGCACAGATTTCACCATTACCCTTTGCTTGTGATGCCTGTTTGGTTTTTTTAAAAAAAAAAGGAAAGGGAAATAAAAAGCTTTCCCATGCTATCTTAGAGACAGAGAAAGGAGAACTGACCTGAAATGGTGCATCTCTGGGGCTAACACTGCTCCCGTGCTCAGCTGCAGGGCTGCTCTGCTGAATAAAACAGCAAGAGCTCCAGGTACAGGAGCAGAGGACCGGAGTCGTCCGGTTGTTAAATAAGTGACAGGCCAAGGGGGAATGGCTTGGAACTAAAGGGGGGTAGATTTAGACTAGATAGAAGGAAGAAATTGTTTTACGCTGGGGGTGGTGAAACACTGGCCCAGGTTGCCCAGAGAGGTGGTGGATGCCCCATCCCTGGAAACATTCCAGGTCAGGCTGGACGGGGCTCTGAGCAACCTGATCTAGTTGAAGATGTCCCTGCCCAGGGCAGGGGGGTTGGACTAGATGACCTTTAGAGGTCCCTTCCAACCCAAACTATTCTATGAGTCTATGATTCTAAGTGTCTCCTCTTATTTCTGCTGAAACTACACGCGCTACTTCACTAAGCAGTTTGCCATCAACCGGCTTGCCCTTTCCTTAGAAAAGGTATGGTATAATCAGGGACCGAGCGCTACCGGCTGCACGAGAGCATCGTGCCTTCATCACCAAGTAAAAGAAATTTTGGGGCAGCACCTCACGTCCTGCCTGTACGTCTCAAACATACAAATAAGCGTCACCACAGGCCACATAGCTGATACTTACAGAAGTAGAGGTTTATATAATGTTCCAGAATATCTGCTAGAGTAAATAAGTACCACTAATACAATTGCACTGTAGGACCGTTTTGAGATGAGTGGGGTTATAATGCATCTGCAAAAATCAATTTTTGTATCTTGATTTAAAAGTCTAGCCCAAAGCGATTTTTGTTACTTTGAAATTTTTGTCTTTTTTAAGTCTCTCCAACAGTTGATAAAGCCCTTGAAATATAGTTATGTAAACCTGCCTTTTGTGTTTGTCTCTGCAAAAGAAAAGTTAGCACTGAATGTTGCCCTTGCCTGTGAACTGCACTTCTGGGGAGAAAATTCGGTCCCTTTCATTTGAGAAATGAAATTTGTTAAGTGCCTGGGCCACAAAGCAGCAATAAGACTGTTGGCAATTTGAAAGACCAAATTAAAAACAACAAAAAAGAGCAAACAGCTGAGACACTGAGTCTAAAAATTATCTACAACACATGCATAATAAAATGATTTTACAAATTCTCCAAAGGATTTTTAATTATTACAGATTGTATTAATTAGGTAATTATGCAATAGATTGTTTTGGAACCATTCCCATCTATTATGTATGCAATGTTATGTATACATGTTTTTTAAAAACTTTCCAGCTTTGTAAACCTCCGCTCCACTCCGATAGTCAGAGGGGTTACAAGGGTGCAATAAAGCACAATTTTTGCCGTGCTCTACACCTCCTTGGAAGCAGAGTAACAAGTGTGCTAAAGGAACAGTGGCACAAAATTTTTTTAAAAGCTACAAAATATTATCTTTATTTAAGCAATAACGAGCAACGTACAGGGCATCTCCTGAGGATTAATGACCATCTGGGAGGAGGTGATGGCTCAAAGCCTGGCTCAGGGCCGTTACACTCCAACTCATCATTAAAGGGTGCTAATAAGGGGGTTTATACCTTTGTAACACTACACAGATAAGAAAAGCTCCTGGGCAGTTAAACATACATCTAGTTGTTTCAAATAACAATATATACTTATTACCACACTTTGGACTAGACTCCCTGGGCTGGGAACAGAAAAAGATTCAGGGAAGATAAAAAGAGAAGTTGGCAACGCTTTTTTGTTTCTTTGCTTTTTTTGTTCTCCCCACCTCTCTTCCTCTCTCCTTCTAGTTTGCCACTTCTAGTTCGGATCAACAACAAAACTTATAACAATCTTGAGACCGTCCCAAGTAGTCACAGTTTTTTTAATAGGCTTCTGCAGCTTTTAATTAGTCTGGAAAAGACAAAAGCGTGCTCAGAAAGGCCTCCTCTTCTTCTTGCCCTTGCAAAAGCCATGCAGGTATTACTACTTATTTTAGTGAAACACAGACACAAAACAGTTGGAAAGGGGCAGGATGAATGGGCACCACCACTGCTGTCTAATTGAAAGGTCTTTCCCTTTCCCTGGTGATAAGCCCACATCCCAAAGTTCATGTAAAAATCATAGCGTGACTTCTCAGCCCTCACTGCAGTAGGCTGAAGAAGATAAAGGAAAAAAAAAAACCTCAAACAAAAAAAAAAAACCCACGACTGGTAAAAAATATTTAGCAAGAGATAAGAAAACTAAAGAAAAAAACCCAAAACCAACCAAGCAGTAACATTCTCCAGGAAAAGATCTGGTGAATATTTCACCACCCCTTTCCACGTCCCATTCCCCACAAAGCAGGTACGCTCGGACAGCAACTTGTTTACAGCAGCCGCAGGCTGGAGGACAGAAGGGTAACAGCCACACATCTCTACACCAAATATAAAAACAGTTTGCAATGGACTTTAATCAACAGCGATTAAGAGCAAGAGGAGACTCCGGCCATGCCTTGTGGGCAACGTGCCTGGGAGAGACCTGCAGGGAGCACGGTTCTGCTGGTGGGAAGGCGGTGGCCAGGAGGGCTGCAGAGGGCCTTGAAACCCTGCGGGGAGGGTCGGATGGATACCGAAACCTAATATGAACTGAAAGCACTAATTGAGCCTGGAGAAGAGAGCTGGAGGGTTTTGTATGACATTTCAGGGGGCAAGGAGGGGGAATAAAAAAATTAAAAAGACGACAGGAAAAGCAGCTAGTTTTGGAACGTTTTGTAGACTTTATTTAAAAAAAAAAAAAAAAAGGAACATGCAGTTGAAGACGGCCCACAAATTACACTAGTCCTGTAAAATCCCAGTCCTTACCATAATACTCTTCTCTAACCCAGCCATCAGGTAACATAATCTCTTCACCACCTTAGTGCTTCTACCCAAGAATACTTTTTGATCTCATCTCTTTAACCCCATTAACACCGTTTTAACTCGCATTCTTTCCCTGTACCATCCAAACTTGATACCCCCTTGGACTGAGGAACCATGTTAACCACATGTATAATGTTAGACCATGCCTCCAATACTGGAACTTGCTTGCCAAGTTTTCAGATGCATTAAATCCTCAAATACATAAAATAGAAACAACAAAAAAAAAAACCCCACCAAAACCACCCTCACCTTAGATTTTCAGCCAACGCTTTATAGTTTCACTCATTTAAAACCACCCTCACCTTAGATTTCCAGCCAACGCTTTATAGTTTCACTCATTTTCTGATACATCGTTCATGAAAGAGGAATTCTGGTCCACCCCCCCTTCCTTTTGGCATGTTTAAACATTTTAAATTGTTCCTCCAGTAGCCCACTAAATGATTTTGTTCTACTTCACCCACATTGCTTCATTTCTTGTATCACTGCTTGTCCTTTGATTACAATTGCAAATGGAAAATGTTTGAAAGTTGGTTTTGTTCTGAGAGCAGCTAGAAGCAAAGTGAATTAGTAGATTAGCCTATTTGGCAAGTGAGACCCAAGCTCAGAGGGTACTGTAATAAATTTAATGTTCACATACTAAAGCTCCAAGTCCATATTGCACAATCATCACCTATTACAGTGTCTAATTTAAAGATAGTTGGCGGCCTTTGCCCAAAATTTGCAACACCTAAATAAACGGGGCTATTCTAGTTAATCAAAACATTTTCTCAGCCCAGCTCTCATGAAACGAATTGGCTGTTACCCTATTGCAGGAATAGGGGACATATTTGAAATCAAAGCAGGGAGAAGAGGCTTGGAGGCTATTTTGTCCATGTGTCACGTTTTGAATGTGCTTTTGAGCATCTTTAGAGACGGTATTGGCATTCCCACTGCCCAGAGCAGAGCTGACATGGTGTTGGAGGATTCCCTCCCTCCTCGACCCCCCTTTTTCTTTCAACTACCTTGAAATTCAGATTAAGTGACAGTCCCAGAATAGGTTTCTTTTTCTGCTGCTAGTAACACAGACTCCCTAAAGTGTTTCGACAGTCTACAACATGTACTCGTGGGTAACCCGAGCCAGAAGCCTGGTGACAACTCGCTGGCACCGGCGTGCTGACGCGCAGACCGATGGTCCATCTGGAGCACCGGGCAGACGAGCCCTCGGTGGGGGCACGAAGTGGTGAGCTGCCCCCCTCAAGCAGAGGTGTGAAATCCCGCACAGGTAGCGGACAGCAGGTCTCGTGCCTACCAACAAATGCCGAGCCCAAACGCCTGTTAGAAGGAGGAAGCAGTTCGTTAACACATCTTCTTCCCAACCAGATGGGTTCGAGCTTTGCAAAACAAACACAAACCATACGCGGGCACTTGGCAGAGCTTGTGGCGTGACACCGTTTTGTGCATGACGTCATTATTATCCTTACTCCACACAACGCATCTGGAGCGCTTTAAGGAGATGCAATACTTGCGTTACCTACCCCTCGCATACCATGCGCGAAGGAAAGAGATGACGGTTTTGACCTCAGCAACAGCCACTCCCTTAGGCAAAAGCGATGGGCAGTTTATTACAACCGTAGCTCCGGGATGAGGCGTCAGCACGGCATGGGAGGTTCAGCCCTGCTGAAGAACAAGTCCTGTTCTTTTCCTTTCACAAAGCAACAGTTTCTGGGCCTGCAAAACTCAGGGGAAGCAAGGAGCTTCCACTATGCACAGAATGAAGGTACAGGCAATCAGCCAGTCGGTCACTGGCACCTTGTTTCTCCACAAGGCATTAGTATCTCCAAGCTCACAGAGAGCTCAAGGCTGGTGCCTGGCATTACAGGGCTACGCCCAGTGCCAGACCCACCACCTTGTTGCAGGAGCAGCACATCGGTGATCTCTTACCTCTACATAAAGCAATGGCTCCTGCCAAGTTCCTACACCCCTTTGAAATGCATCCATTTGCCTAAAACCGGTGATATAGTGTTTAAAAAAATCATGGCATATCACCGTAAACAGACCAATGTGCTCCTTCTGTAGCATGTTTTATCAGTAGATCAAAACATTTTAGAGTTGAAGACACAAGTACAACTTCTCCAATCCAGCATGGGAAGAAATATACCCAGAGCAGCATGATATGCTCACGATCATCTGCAAGGGCAATATCAGAGGTAGGAGCATCATGTCCTAGATCACAAGGTGTGTTGTTCCAGACACAACATGCAGAAACCTCCAGAAACCAACGTAAAGAAATAGTACCTTTCCTCCAGTCTCAGTGGCAGGGCCTGTTTTGCAGACCATGCTGCAGGAGAGAAATTTGGGGTTCTGCAGACACAGCTATTGCATCTGTGTCTGTAGAAATTTAAACACCATAAGAGAACCACACTGCACTATTACACTGAAATTGCAGACCAGTAGTGGTATCTTCACACTGCTTCTCTTCTCTAGAGCTCGTATGTTAAGCTTAGACCCCATTTCTGTGTGAGCTTCAAACGTTAATATCTCCATTGAAAGGTGGGTTAAAGCTGGAGAAAATAAATACCAACTTTCCAACCATTGCATGGGCATTTTATAGCCAAAATCCACCAATACGTACACACTGAGACAAAAAGAATGTCTTTATTTACTTAGTTTCACCATTAGAGAATTGAAATAAGAAAAGCTGTTATAGAAAGATCCAAAGCACCCAGAGTTTTTGCTCTACAACAAGATACGAAAAGATATCTTGTATTTGGGGATAATCAGCAGTGGGGTGGATTATTAATTACCAGGCAGCTTAACCCTACATAAAATATATATGCTGCATAAATTCCTGGGGGTGCTCATAACCCTCGAGAACTGTTACAAACAGCAATAAATGAGAAGTGCAGGAGGACTGCACGTGCCTTTAGTATATGCAGTGACTGTTTCCGAAGAGCTCCAAGAGCGATACCAGATTTAGGAGCAATTTGAGGGTGCAAACATGTGACTGTTAAGGACCAGCAGCAATAAAGAAAGTGATTCTTCTTTTACCTGCCAGCTGGGAGCAGGTGCATTTTAGCAGAAAACTCGCATGTAAAAAAAGTCAGAGTTTCTATAGCATTCATATTTCTCTCTGATACCTTAATATTTTTCGGTAATAAATAACTGAGGCTGTACATGCACCATTAACAAACCTTTGGAATCATAAAAAGGAAAAATAAAGTTAACCTAGTATGGCTGATTAAAATTAGTTTGTCGGGAGTTTAATCAATTAGCACAGAGTTTTCAAGGCAATATTGCTGCTATTCACGCTCAGTGGAAACACTTTCAGGCAGCCCTTTATTGCAACATCTATGTTCAGATGACCTTTACTTCATAAAGCACTGAGCTAAACATTTTATACACAGGGCAAAATCTGTTTATTGAAGGATGCCAGGGGACTGTCTTTAGGAATGTGATTTGGCCTCACTTGGGTAATTTACCAAAGACAGAAGAAAGTTGCAAACCTATTTGTAGCCTTCATTTGAAAGACATGCCATTTCTTTGTAATACTCCCTCATCTCAAGATTTGCGCTGTGGTTCTGCAAATAAACCTCCTCCCAGACAGATGCTATAGTGATTGTCCTGGTAAACCAAAAAACACAAAACGCAGGACAAACAAACAAACATCCTTCCACACAGCAGATGCTTTCTCAATTACTTAATTTGACTTAATTTGACTTTTGTGTAATTCAGACATGATTTCAGGGAATAATATTTTCCAGACAGAACTTACTTATTAAGCAGTTTGTGGTCAGGCATCAGTTAACCAAAATAGGCAGCACATCTTTGGGAGGCTTTATTTTCCCCATTCAGAGAGGAGCAGAGATAAGGGCGTTAACACCGCCACCGGGTCCCTAATTCAGAGGTCGGTACCCTCTGCGAGGATCCACCCTAGTGCTTGTGAAAGACCAACTGTTGAAATAGCACCTGACATTTCACCCTGAAGTCCCGTAGCCTTTGCTGATTCACTGCCCGCACGGAGGAAAAAGCACATTTACAGCTAACAACAGTACCCTGCCTGGACGAGGGACGTAAAACAGATTTCTGGGCTTGTTGTGGAAATCCCAGCTTTTTTTTTTTTTTTTTTTTCTTTCTTATTTGCAGTTTAGTTATTAACTTGGCTTTTCCGCAATGAATGGGACGAGCAAATCCAAAAGCGTATTCAACTCAAAAAGGAAGAAATACTTAAATACGAAGATAAATAGTGTGAGCTCATCCTATTGTATTGCTGTGTCTTTGCTGTATTTTTCCAGTTAGATTTCTGCGGGCATTTCGGCTCGTTGCACAGCACAATCGCCAAAGCCTGAACCCGGGCAAAGTTCTCCTATACGAGATCGAGGAATAGCTCACGAAATGGGAAAAGAGCTTCAGCCATACCATGGTACAATCCCGATCTCAGAAGCTAACTAAGGTCAGGCTGTGCTGTGCTCAAGCAATAGGCTTTTGAGGAAAAGCCTTTTGGCCGGGTAGCATGCACGCAGTTTGGCAGGGCTCCCCACGCCCGGCGGAGCAGATACCCTGGCAGGGTGCTGGGTGTCCGGCGACATCTTTTGGCGGAGCTGTAAAATGAAGTTGTTGCTGGGCGTTGCGATGCCTAAAAACCCCATGGTGCATTTTTCCATAATCCCGTGGGGACACAGATCTTCCCCAGAGTCAGCACACAAGGTCATGTTCTTTTCCTGGCAATTGCTTTTTCTAAGCTAAGGTGAAGAGGGAACCACAGCTAAATCGAAAAAAAGTTCTGTAAAAGCCCCAGTTCTTGCCTCCGAGTTACACATAGGTCTGGATTTCCTTTCAGAAAACCAGGATCTAGTTATAACTCCCTTCATAATCTTTCCTATATTAAACTGTTACTGGGTGTTGAAGCTGATTTTAATCTTTAAATGAATACCAAAAAAGTAGGTATTTTGGTAACAAATGAACAAGTTCGGTAACAAATGATCTAGTTTGTGAAGTTGTCCAAAATTAATTGGGAAAGAGATTGCAAATATAAAATGTTGCTTACTCACCATAAAGAGTCCATCCAGGACACTCACTGCTTTTACTATCAATGGGAGACCTAATTTCCCCCCACCTTCTTTTCTTCACTTTTTACTGCAGTTTCATGACTATTATTTTTTTAATGAAATGCCTTGTACATACTCAGCCATAAGAGAGAAATATCAAGCCCTGTTTTTTCCTAGTTAGTCATGACTGCTTTGTATACGTTCTTGAAGAAACACCACCACAGAGATAATTTCTAGAGGTAAGAAGAGTTTCTACTGAAATACAAGTATTCTCCAAACCATATTGTATTTATTTTGCTCTTTGATAAAGAGGTGTTCAACCCAATTGTGGTTAATCTGAGCTGCTTAAATTACTCGCAATGCACACTTTCTGCAAATTCTGCATCTTCTCTTAAAAATTACTTGCTTACCAATCATTCAGAAATTCAAATCTAACTATAGTTTTCTGATGATCAAGAATAGCATAGTCGCATTTGCCAACTCCTGTAAATGATACTTTCCTATAATCTATCAACTAATATATACACTTTCAGGAATGGAAAGCTATATGAAATGATATTAAAAGGCTACCTGTATTAAAAAATATATACGTATCTTAGAATAGAGTAAAATTCTCCATATGAACAAAAATCCCAGCAATAAGTGGAACCTTTTTTAGTGTAATGAATAATTTCTTGACAGTTCCTTTAAGTTTAAAGGCTTGAATGCAACCAAACTTATATTCACATTTGCCTATAATGATAAATATACCTATTCTTCAAGTCATAAAAGTGAAAGCACAAGCAATATCCTGGAAAACAATCTTAAAAAAAAAAAAATGCAGTTGTGATTTATCCTAGAAAGTAAAACAGACTCTCATAAATTCTCAGCTAAATGTTGCCAAACCAAATTGTATCAGTTTCTCTCATCCAAACTTGTCATTTGCCTTCCTTTCCTCTGTTTTTTACTGAGACCATGAAATTAGGAGTGTTTATTCAGAATCACATTCAAAAAGGCAAGGGCTGGGAAGAGAAAAACTCCTTTTATTTATCAAATTCAGTAGCATCAGATAGGAGAGGTTCCCAGAATCCATTGTGAGATAAAAATCATTAAGTTATGTTTCATGTAAAGTCCTATCTGGCCTTTGAAGTTTTAGATTGGTGGGAAAGGACAGAAGCATGTCTGCAGCTTTTCCATAAGCTGTGAGACGGCTCATTTTTGGGAAACTAAGAAACTTACTTTTTTTTTTTAAATGACCCAAGTTATATCCACACACACGTATATATGCGTATGCATATATATAAAGGAACATGAGTTATTTTGGTGATTTTGGACCAGCATCACATAAATAAAATTTAAATGCATGAAAGTCAATATTTTCCTTTTTTACTTCTCAGTCTTTCCCATCAATTACACTATAATAATGAGGAATTTGGGGGGGTTGTTATTACAACTCTACAACTTCAATTACCTTCATTCCAAAGACATTTTCAAGCCAAAAAGAATTAAATAAAAAGAAGCAATTTCTTACAAGGTGTTGAAGTTGGTCCCTGTCCTGGAGCAGGTCCTCATACTCCTGGCCCCTTGGAAGTTAATTCTCTCTGCTGGCAAGCGTCCAGTTTTTTTAATCCAGTGAGAACCGAAAATAGTCGGAATTGAGAGACACAAGCAGAAATTCAGCTCCTGATGAAGGCACAGGTATTTTGATGTCTGCCTGTTCACTGGGTACATACATGTCCACCGTGGTCAAAGGAGAGTGAGTCAATGGAGTTCATGCAGTGCAAAAAGCAATTCAGAAGGCCAAATGCAGGTATCTGGCTTAGGTTGGTCTGAAATGCTTTCTCAGCTCCATTTGTTACATTGACTAGATCTCACACACCTAAATCATATGAGGTATCCTGGTCTGGAGCAGAATCCAGCTACTAGTTTTCTAGAAAATCCCAACCACAACACTTAGATTTAGAAAAGAAAAAAAAAAAAAAAGCTTTATAAAACTT
>NW_008794541.1:300584-351306 GCF_000699145.1 Aptenodytes forsteri
AGAAAAAAAAAAAAGCTTTATAAACTTAGAGGATGCAGGTTTTCAGTTGGAAAACAACTACAAGAAATATTGCATTTAGATTGTTTCAGTAATATTTTAAGTCAACACTCCTAACTACGTAAGGGTTACTGAATTCCTTCCCACAGCTTGTTGTTGACTGAAAGCTGCTTGCATTAATTTCTACAACTCTTCAGAAGACCCTAAGACCAGCATTTTCTAAACTAGTAACATGGACTCAGACTCTTAATTACATACGTAAACGCCAAAGTAAAGGTAAGACAGTTTTAAAATGTACTGGGCACCTGCCATGGACCATGATGAGGTCCGGTATGCGTGGGTATTTCCATAGGCAGGTCCTGTCTGGTCTTCCAGGTTTCTCCTGACTAATACCACTGTCTCTCTTCCAAAGCAAAAGGTCCTCAGGTCCATGAGCAGAAGGAAGGCTCCATCATCTCTATTTCATAGAAGATCTCAGCCCACAAGTTTAATAGTTGTTTGTTTAAGGTCTTGCCCATGTTCCTGCTCTTCGCTGTTTGGAGATGCTCATAGTCCATCCCCTGCTCCTAAGCTTTTCATTAAGATGTTGTATTTTCACCTAGCTTCATACTTTCCAGCTCATTATGTTTTCAGACCTGTTCTCTGATCTCGAGGAGTTTGAGACATCTGAACCCCTTGGGAAATACATCCTTCATGTTTGAAGCCCTCCAGGCATCAATTTTATCTGAGATAATAAAAACAGGCTTTCAGCTGAGAAAACATAGAAGATGATCTAGATTTTTGTCCATTCTTTACCATACCTAGCTGTATAATCCAGGAATTACTTTTACCCATAGAATTCAAGAGAGTTAAACTCAAGTAATTGAAAACTGCAAATCAAGTTCTTCCACCTCTTCTCTCCTTCTTCAGCATCGATTTTAGTATGATAAATTGAACAAAGGCCTAATTTTCAAGTGTTAAACAGAAACTGCATTGACATTTAAGAATATTTCAGTTACCACTTTGACATCTAAATAAGTAGCGAGATTTGCAGACGTGCTTAGAGCAATAGGAGCAGCAGAAGGCTGAGAACAGTTGGAAAGCTATCCCCGAAATTCATAAAAATTAGCAAGACTAATTATAAGCAACTTCACTAAGCTTGACGCTTAAACTTTTCAATTGCCATCAGGAAGGTGAGCAAGGATTTGGAATTTCTCAAGAGCACCCAGAAAATTACCTGCTCATCTAAAATTCATCCACTTGTTCTAGCTCCTAAGCCATTTTTCAACTCGTGCGGTTAGGAGTCAGGCTTTTATGGTGGTTACAGACATTTCCACCACAGTGCTCAAGATCACTGTCCCTTCACCGATTAAAAGGTTTTACATGAAAGCTACTGCTCTGCTTCAGCGTGGCTCAGTCCAAAGCGCGACTGAAGGCTGCTGTGAAGGAGATGTCCAAAGCGGACAGCGGCAAGAAGTTGTGGACAGCAGCAAGGAGCTACTTACAAAGAATCAATGAGACTTTGATGCTGTGGATACTTGCATAATTTTGAGAACTGCAAACATTAGCTGCATGGTCTTGTATTTGCCACAATTATACTGGGGTCTTACCATCTTTATACACCTGTATTTCCATGACCACAGTAATCCATTTAACTTTCATCAGATACATGCCGAAAAACTGATTTCCCTGCAGTTTTCTTTGCTTATTTCTGTTCCTTTGTTATTTTTACATTTGAAAGCTTGCCACTTTATTCCAATTTATGAATAAGTCCGCCTGAAAGTAAGCGCTCAAATGTTTTGCTCAGCTTTATTGATCGTGTACCTAAAAACTTACAATCTTCAGTAATTGGGGAGTAGATGAATGAACCGACTCAAAAAAAAAACTGAAACAAAAAAACCCCACCACCTCAAGGATGAATAAATGGCAACGCACTCACAATTCACCACAGCAGCCTGACCTGAAGATCCTGAGGGAGAATCATTTTGTTAAGAATGAGTACGGCATGTTTGGGAAACGGTGCATTGTCAATATAATCTTTACAATTACAGTCACATGATCAGTACATCTGGAAAATAACAGTCAAGTGATTAGTCTGAACTTCGTCTGGATCAGGCAATTTTTACATGGCTCTGTCAAATGTCAGACCTCCTTCTCCCTCACCAATTTCAGAAATGTTGCACCATGATTTCAAGCAGTGAATCATCCTTCCCTGTGCCAACCATCTGTTTCGTCTGCCCCCTCAGTGTCTGAAATTAGATGACGGAGGGCAGGGCAGGCTTTCTAGAGTGGCCATTAATGTTAGAGGAGGAGGGGCTCTGGCGACAGATTTTCCATCTGAAATCGTAGACTGTTAAAACTGGCAAGGACTGGAGAGGAGTGAGTAGAAAAATAATGCGAGGAAGAAGAATTAATAACGGAACAGGGAGAAAAAATAGAAGAGAGCAAGGGACTGGGAAAAGGAAATGGGAGGGGAAAAGAGGGAATGTGATGATATGAAGGAAGAAAAATTTAAAAAAAAAAAAAAGAAAAAGATTTTAGAAAAAGAAGAAAGTAGAAAAACGCCACAAAATCCCCTGCACCTTTTCTGTTTGTTTGATTGTTCTTTTAATTGAAGAGCAGTGATTAAAAAAAGAAAGTGTTGCAGTGCCCACTAAAAATGTCAGCAGTCCTGGTTGAGGTTACAGGAGGACCAGAGGAAAAAATGACGAGCAACATAAAAGGAGTAAGAAGACTCCCAAGAGCTACACTTTAACTCCAGGACTGGCTACTTCCAGAAGGGAATCTGCAGAAGAGCAGGGATTAAGAAGAATACTGGACCCTGGGAAGGTCATGCAGTTGCACATGAAAACAACAGAGAAGTGTCTCTTGCAGACACCCATTTTACTGGCCACGGCCTACAAATTCGATTTTCACTCCAACACGTTTCTGAGAACCCTTACAGCAACAAGTCTAGACTGGCTTTTGATAGTCCATTCCCCATGCCCAGGAATATCTGGATTGGGAGAGTAGAAGATGACATTTTTGTAGTGTCCCCACCCTTTTTACAATAATAAAATCTCAAATTTAGGAAAAAATAAAAATCAATATTTTAGGAGTAATGATGCAAAAAAGAAACAAGGCACAAAACGAATATACAGACTCTACTTTTGCTTTCTGTTTTTTAACTCAGATCAAATGTTGCCCTACATCATCCCATGTGCATTGTAATACTTAGCACAACATGGAGGCATTAACTACGCCAACTATCTCTGGTCTATCTTTCATCAGGGCAAGCATACAATGTCCCTTAGCATAGAGAAGGGGTATGAATTGCATACGAATGAAGAGAGCTAGATCAACGAATTGGTCCTCTGCTTCAGTAATGAAAGAAAAATATTGCCGGAGAAGTGTATTGTGCTTTTTTATAGTTATCAAAAATACAATATGAATCTTAGTTTATAAAAGTAAAAGCCTTTCTCCAAATACTAGTTTTCTGAAGTAGACTCTGGTTGGGAAATCTTACTTACCGCTATCCAGAAATTAACTACTTACTGCTGTACAACCTAAGTTATACCGACTGCTTGATCCGTGGTTAGAATATTTGACAGTCATCTAATATAATAATAATAATAATAATAATAATAATAATAATAAGCACTTCAATCATATAAGGAAGCAGACACTGAATTGTATTGCTTGGCTAGCACAGGAGTATGGTTTTGCCGAATTTGGCCAAATATAAATAAGTCATGGACTTTGTCAGAAGTCTGAGAGTTTAGTATTGCCTACAGGTCAATGACCTTTCTGTAATATTGCTGCTACTGAACAACACGTAGGTTTATACACTGTCTCTAATAGCATCATCAAAACATTTGTTAGTACGTGTATTTTGTCAGATAAAAATGTAACATCCAATTTGCATAATATTCATAGCTTTCTAGGGTGGCTATTATTAAAAAAACCTTCTTTTATGTTTATTTCCATGACAGGTTGTTTTGGTGGGTTTTTTTTTTTTAATACTATTTGTATACTCTATTAAAAAAAAGATTTAAAAGAAAAAATAAAAACCAAACACCAGCTTATTTGGGATAAGTGGAACAATGAGTTATTTTTTTAGTTTTTGGGGAAGCTAGATAAATGCTATAGAAATAGTTTATTTAAAGTAATATAACTTATTTGCATTCAGTTTTAGATTATAAATATAGTATCCGTTTGCAGGTGGATTATTTATTCCTGAGAGTAAATTTTGGTGAACAGCTCCAATCCTGAAAAAAATCCAAAATATTGTATTTTACATGACAGACAGAAGTTAAAGGCTTTCAAACGGTAATGGACCAAATTTTTAAGCAATCGTCAAGTTGTGCTCTGATTTTGCATCCGCGATTCTGCACCTGCAGTCAAGCACAAAATTGTGGGCACAGTCAATTGTAAGAGCGTCTAGCTGTTTGATTGTACCAGCAAATTAAATAGTAACTGTTGATGCCTGGCTGCTATCTGCTGCAACCATCGTGAAATTCAAAGACAAAATTAGATTGCTTTTAAAATAAAATGGTGTTCGTATCTGAACAAAGTTACCAGTATACTTCCTGCATTTAATGACACATTCACAGGTTAGATTTCCACTTTCAGCCAAAGAGCCTTCTTTGTGAACTGAACCTGCGCTGAGATCATTTTGAAAAACAAACTTACTTTTGATTTGCAGTTATAATGCATGTTTTTCTTCCGCGTATGGTTCAGACCCCTAGATGATTTTCAGCACCACTTTTCTGTTGTGATCATACTGTCCTTTCTGCCCTCAGGGTTCACAGCAAAGGGGAGTAAATACAGATATCTCTTTGGCGAGATATTTACCTACCTTCTGGGAGAGACAATGCAGTAAACCTGTTTAATTTGCATTTTTAAGACTGATGGACATCTGACCATTGCTATGGCTCACCCTTGGCTAGCTGTATATTCAATGCTAGATGCTATTTTCTTATCATTCCCCCAAAGATGTACTGTTCACAAACAGAATAAAGTTTGCCCATTAGTTCAGCTTGATGTTACACTGTACAGCCATCTCTTTGTCACCGTTTTTACTTTATGACAGCTTTCAGGGGAAGCCATTACTACTCACAGCAGTAGGTTTGACAGAGAAAAATATTACTTTCATAATTAATGTATGATGACTTTCTTGCTCTTACAGAAGAGCAGAAGTCTCTCTTATTTTTATCCCGTTGCTGTTATCCCATAACTGATATTCTTAGCAGTCAGGAGCAGCAACAGGCTACCATTAATAGGAAAGGGGACCTCTTTGAGGCCTCTTTGCCGTCCCCATCTGTTTGTCTTCTTGCAGTTTTGGGAACATTTAATTTACTCTTGCTTCCGTTTGGAGTATGGGCATTCATTGTGCTCTGACGCCAGGACACTTTTACTGCTTCCCTGTAGCTTCTGTACCGATTCATTTCTTCAAGACCCCTGTGTTGCTCTTCAACTCTCCCTTCCTTTTCTCCCCACCCAAAAGGAAGAAATACTTGAAATTCTTGCAACTTCATGGGCTGACACTTTGGTGACAGCTGTCCCCTGCATGCATTCATAATGTTTCCTCTAATTTTGTTGGTCATTCCCAGAAGTTTATAAATCTTCACAAATGAGACAATGGCTTTGACTGCTTGCTCAGTGCCTCTTCCACTGATGCTGCTACAGTTCATCAAGGCCAGACTGGGGTATAGAGAAAAAGAGGACGATTTCATTTCTATGGAGCAGGGAAGAGAAAAAAAAAAATACCAGAGGGAAAGGTGAAAGATTATTTGGATCAGTAGGACCATGAGGAGATTATAGTGCTGTGGGAAGACACGCTGTCTTAGGAGAGAGTAATCAATGATACCTAAAATGTAATTAAGATGGTCTCTAGACTTTAATGTACAACCAGTCAGAGTTCACCCAAGTCTCATCTGGCTTTAACTGAATATCATGTATCATTTGATTCATATTAATAAGAAAATAAATTTCCCTTTCCACCCAGAAAGATCAAATAGCACATAAAAGTTATTACAGATTCTTTTTATTATTATTTTGTGAGTAAGACTGATGAGTTTGCTCTATTTCTAACATTAGCCAGAAGTCTTAGTGAGAAGAGAAAGATGCAAACATTTCCCAGAGAATTAAAGTTAGTCCAACAAAACAGTAAATAACCTTAAAACATTGTTTTGTTCTTCTATAGGTTGAAAAAAAATAGAAAAAACCTTAAAAATTGTTTTGTTCTTCTATAGGTTGAAAAAAAATAGAAAATTCTTTCCTTTCTTGTCCCCCTTTCAATCTCTGGTGGGTGAGACTACCCATGTTTGTAGTTAGGCAGCTGACTAAATATCACCAATAAAAGCAAATGTTGTAAGTACAAAGCACAGAAAAGCCTAAGTCTTCCTTTAATGCTTTACTAGCACTTTACTAATGGGCCCATGGGGTGCAGTCAGTCAATAATAACCCAATAAAATCAATAACGATAAACAAGAGTCAGTGTTCTAATAAAAAGAGAATTTTTAAAATCCAAACCAGCTGTTTCAGTGTTATGTACAAACACAGGCCTGGTACTAGGGTTCACTCTGTTTCCAAGTAGCCGTGTTCCCTTCCCTGCCCCGCATGCAGTTTCCTCGGAGGAGGCCGAAGTGATGGACAACACACAATCACGGTTGATTGCCAAGGTGAACACACACTTTTATTCCTTGCTTTCTTCTGTGATTTTATTGATACTCTTGAAGGGGTTTTTTGTTTTCTTTTTACATATTTACCTCATATGCTTTATTTGACACAAAAACTGGAAAGGTTTTTCCTCCAGTATTTTCTAAGCAGAATAGAAGACTGTATAAAGAGTTTGGTCACCTATAAAACACCTTCCTTTGGTTAGATTGGGTTCTTTCCTATATAACTAGCTAGGGAATAAATCTGCTGTTTCTGTCCCCAAAGGACTGGCCACATGCTATGGAAAGTTATTTGGAGAATGCATGTAAGTTCTGGAGAGATGAGGAGGAGCAGGACTGAAGAATCAGAGGTAGTATCTTGGCTTTCGTACCGTTAAGAAAGATCTGCTTTTATTGGATGACTTAGGTCCAATAATGTCACACTCATTATTCAACTCCACAAACATCTAAAAACGGAAGTATTTGGAATTGGAGAAAAATAGCAACACCCATCTCAAAAATAAGTCATAAGTTACTCTGTACTCCCCAGAAGAGAACTAATTCTTTCCAACCTTGTCCATGAACTATGACCTTGCTACATGAAGGTCTGAGACCAAAAACTCAATTCAATCTTTTAGAGAAAAAACAAACAAACACTTTATACAGCTTTTAAGACTATTCAAATATGTTAGGAAGATTAATTAGAACTTGCTGAATTTGGAACCAAGTTTAACTTTATTTACAATTCCTTTGATATGTAGAGTTTTATTTCATTTTACAAGAGACAGAATTGAAGCACAGGTTTGTGGAAAGTCATCCTCATCCCATATGTAACACAAAGCTTTTGAGTGCTTTGATCTTCCCACTGAAGGGACCTCAGGTTCCAAAAAGAAATACAAAACATTTGAGACCAGAAGTGGTTCAGCCTAGTACAGATACCACAGATTAGAAAGAAACTATTGCTAGATAACTGTAACCTGAAGATGGGTGACATCAGAGAACAGAAAAAAAAACTTGAACAAACGCCAACTGCCCTCACGGACCCAGAGCAACGTTCAAATATGTTAGTACCACAAAGAGGAGAAGGAGGGAGTGAAAGACAAGGGAAGGCTATTTAGCAAAGGGCTAGCTAGGTAAATGGGTTGCACGCATCCATTTTTTCCTCCAAATTGTTGTAAGACAATTTCTGCACCTGACTTGTTTTGATGAGCAGTCTGGCCAGCGCACAGTTAAAGTCTGACCAGGTGCTGTTACACAGAGATCCTACCAAGAAGGCGCATGCAGATCTGGGTATCGGATTGCCATTCACCCTCTTATCAAAACTAAAGCTGAAAGCAAATAAAGATGGTTTTAGCTTGAGTACAGTCACAAAGGTGAAAAAGGGAGTCACAAAGGCTACAGCTCCTGAGAAAAGTCTCTGGCCAAAGATAATTTTCAACGATTACACCATAGTTGGATATCCTGATGCAGATAAACAGAGAGAAAATTCTCCAGAAGACAGATTTGGCTCTCATTTACACTCAAAAATCCACCCCTCTAATGGCATGAAGGATGCTTCCTATCTTTTTCCTATCTACCCTTAGACATATTTTCTTTACTGTGTGATGAAATTTATCTTCTAATATACAGCTTCTTCTGAACGCTCTCTGACAAACCCCATCAAAAAGTGCTATGTTATGCTCCAATCATATGTAGAGTAATTGTTTACTCATTTTCTGCATGAAAAGATGGGCACAGTACTTTGCAGAAACCATCAAACCTCTCATTTTGTGTGCTCTTTCTACAGTGCTCCTTTTGCCAACATCATTAATTGCACATGCCTCTGTCGCATATACTAAGAAACACGGGCCTGGCCAAAAGCAGTTCCTGGCACCATCGCCATTCTGATATATGCATTTCAGCTTAACAATATTATCAACACATGGTTTTGAATCTTACTCAAAAAAAAGTTTTACCATCCCCCTTACTAGTGAAGGAGGGAAAAGTTCTCCAATTCGAGGCATTATTTAAGAGAGAGTGGAGAACATC
The DNA here is from genome assembly GCF_000699145.1 of Aptenodytes forsteri. Classification (NCBI taxonomy): domain Eukaryota; kingdom Metazoa; phylum Chordata; class Aves; order Sphenisciformes; family Spheniscidae; genus Aptenodytes; species Aptenodytes forsteri. Next base: position 309,227 of record NW_008794541.1, read on the forward strand.
TTATTAGCAACAACTGAGAGTCCACAGCTTATTCTTTTGGCTGGGGTAGAGTGGTACAAGGTTTCTAACATCCTTCAAGATGACCATTATTTTACCACAGAGACAAAAGACCACGCTTTGTGTGCATTTTTATGAGAGAGAGGTGTGGACGTCCAATCAGATGGAAAGGCATAGTTACGTGCTTGTGAAATGAATTACACCGACGTCTGTTATAAATCTTTAACATAGCTCATGAGATCAATTAAGATGTTCAAGCAGCTACAAAAAGGATGATTGAGGCAAATGGTAACATCAGGATGACCATATGGTAAGGGAACGCTAGAACTGCGTGGACATAAAACGCGAGCCATCGGAGCGCCACCGCTAACCGCGCACGAAACAGCGAGCCGGTAAGCGGCAAGTTATTGAGAAAAATACCAGAAGGAGAAAAGAACAGCATGGGAACTGATGCGCATGCAGGATCCAATAATATGAGACTCAAAGAAGGGCAAGGTGCTTTATTCCTACAGGTGCAAGGTTTCGGCACGCTGCAGAGTTGACGTTCCCAACCCCAACCGGTGCTGGTGGGGAGCGCGTGGCCCAGCTCGCCACATGGAAAACATAGCTGAACGTTTAAAATAATTATGTTTAATATGAGACGATCAGCCATAAACAGCAGTGATTTTATCTTTCTCCTGACCTGCAGGGATGGAACAAATTAATTGACTGGCCCTTTTTAAGATCTCAGACAGTTTCTCTCGAGATTGCCCATTGGGCTGCGTTACCGCGAGCCATCATCTCTGCAGGAAACAATGGCCTATGGACAACTTGCTTCACATGCAGTTGCGTTATTATAAGGTGATAACAGCACCATTAAGTCATATCGCTGCTGTAGTAAGGTTAAAAGACTTTCATTTCCTAAGGTTGTTCAAGCTGCTGAACTGCAATAGACAATTTAGCCTAACCTTTCACAGCAGTCCTAAATCCATACTTACTAATGAAGGCAGCGGTGCATGGGGGAAAACCACATCCTCAACACCTGACTGTGAATGGGGAAACGCAGTGCAGAACCCACCTTTTTCAGAGCCCTACTCCTTCTCTGAGTAAGAGACAGTTTAAATAGTTAGAATATTAGACAGCTAGCTTAAGAATAGATAAAATAATGGAACTAAAGATGAAATTGAGTTCTGATCGTTCATTTCCCTCCCATACTTGTTCTAAAAACTTACCTTGAATAATAAAAACAGTTCTATCACAACATTTTGCAAGGGTGGGATTGTTTCACCCTCTTTGATGTCAGAAAAATTAACAGGAAAAATTATTAATGTGAGATCATATTTAACCCCATCCTTATCAATAATTGTCCTCAGGTGCCGAAAATTCAAGAGTATTCAATATCTTTTATTGTGTTTATTTTTCAAGCATGCATTTTTACATTTGGTTCTTTCCTCTTACTGAGCCAATTCTGTGCATTAAGTCCAGAAATAAACAGTTATTTTCCATGTTAAAAACCACAAGAAACATTTTGATAGAAAAATTAATTAATTTACAAGATAATGTTACTGTCCGCCCAATACATAGTACTTTAAAAAAAAAAAAAGGGGGGGGGAAAAAAAAAAAGGGAGGAGGGGAAATTGAATAAATGTTTTTGTTTCCAGTTCTGGCTTACACAGTGACTAGAGTCAAAACTGGTGAAAGGCGAAGCTGTCAAGGTGAAGGAGAGTATTAAGACATTTTGAAAATTAGCTTCTATGTATAGAAAAATGGCTAGAAAGACTTTCATTGATTAAAAGTTATGCTTTTTTATTTTCTGTGCATGTTCTGTGCTACCAACAGAGATAGATGGAAGGGTTTTACGTGGTTTTGAGTCAGCTGAGATTTGTGTGAGGAGATGCTAGGCGTTCAGCAAAAGACCCGACTAATTCTCATTTGATATGCCAGGAAATTGGGGAGGGCGGGTCACGTCACTGTTTGCACAAATAGTTTGTGCCACAACTTGAGAGGTGGACACATACAGTAACCGTAGACGCTGCAATCACAGGCCAGATGCATCTCAGTGCTCAGAGCCTAAAACCCAAATCTGTCCATTCTCTCATGAAGAAACACCCTGTTAAGGGATCAGGACCACCCGGTTTGGACCTCTTATCACAAAGCAACCAGTTAGTTTTTGCTACACCTATGACTTGAGCAGAGAGCCCTGATGGCAGCTTTCCTACTCTCTTTGATAGAGGAAAAGCTGAATTTCTGCCTCTAGTGGAGGGAGAAGCAAATAAGTGGGGGAAATAGCATCCCTTGAGTGATTGCCAAGAATTCCCACAAAAAATAAACACAGTCTGGTGGTTATGTTCTTAACAGCTGTGTTAATGGGGTTAAAGAAACCTTAAAGAAACTCTGTCTTTTTTTAAATGAGCTCTGTTCTTAAAAACCTGATACGGTACAAGTTTTGCTTTTAAACCCAGCGCGGTTTTCAACTGAGAAAAGTGTCACTCCAGCAGCGATGGCAATTCCTGGGGGGACGCGTAGGGGCCTCTGTCCTGGGAGAGCCGTGGGCTGCAGCCAGGGTGGTGATTGCCAGCACCATGCAAAGCTTCAATATCTTCCCACAAAGAGTGTGTGGCAAGCAGAGCGCTGCGTTTGGGTATAGCAACTATATGCGGCACCTCATTATACTCTGTTTCCTTATATAGCTTAGCTTCAATGGTATAGATATTAAAAGTCAGACATTTCTTTTAAGCATAACTAAAGTTCCTTCTGTTAAAATCCAAACAAAAAACACCAACAACACAGAAACAAAATAATGTAGAACAAAAAAAAAAAAAGGATTTTCACACTTAGGTTTTGTTTCTCTTGTGCAAAGAACTCACGGGATGAAGTTTAGGGTAAAGAATTACCACTTCTGATGCTGTCCTCAGACCTTTCTCAAAGTAGGCAATGGTCCCAGTCCAATGTCAATACAACTATTTTTTCTTGAAATAAAGTATGGCAGGGAAATACTACGGAAGGCACCAAGGCAAATGAAAAACAACACTGTGGATTACAATCTGTACATACTTCCCCATGATTACAACATTCGCTTTTGCTTTCTCAACTTATTTATTGGTAGTTCAGTAGCACTTAGGTTCCTGTGGCATAAACTCTGTATTCGTTCTGATAGCATGTTATTATTGCCTACACTGGATTTCTGAAGAGGAGAAAAAGCAGCATTTACTGAGCAAAATTGTCTCCTCGGCATTGCTAACAATAGTCCAGAGCCTTACAGTAACCTCACCTTCACCACCTTCGGTATGTGCTTTGGGCCTTGTGAGATTCCATAGGCATGCAAAGGGGATGCAGAGCACCCAACAAGAAAGCTAAATTAGCTTAATCTTATTTAATATAACTTATAGGAGAGAGAACAGCTATTGATACTTCCCAGAAAGAGCAAGGACACGGGTTTTGTTTGCACACTGCAAGCCTTTTCACCCAGTTCACCATCCTTTACAAGTCTAACCACCTCTCCATAGCCTCGTCCTCTAACACCATCTCCACCTCCCATTTATAAAAAATAATAAATAAACGTGGAAATCCACAACTAACAGTCCTTGTGGCTCTTTCATCTGGTCAGCCTCCCCACCTGACATCTCACCCCTGAGACCTCCTGCCCAGGCACAAGGTAGCATCTCTGCTGCCTCTGGCGTGAGACCAGGGAGGGTAGGGCAAGGGAGGTGGCCCTGGGGACAGGGACACGAAGGGACAGCCAGAGGCATTATGCAAAGGAACTTCTTTTATCCCGTACCCTTTGCTGGCTGACACGAGTCTGGCTGCTAAATCCACTATCTCCTTTGGAAAGAGCTACTGCCTTCAGATTACTTCTCTGTTAGCACGGAGTTAATAAAATAGCCATTACCCGAATCTCATACGCATTTTCAGATCAAGGGCACCACTGCAGCCTCACAAAAAAGGCCAAGGAGATATTTTTCAAGCTATAATCAATCTCCCAAAGGAATACAATATTCCACAGTATTTAGGACAGAAAAAATAAAAAAAAGTTAGCAGCACAAACAGCAACAGCAGTGGGGATCTCCCCGAGTAGCATATCTTTGAGAACAGTGAATCATTTCAATCTCCTTGCAAATGTCAGACGCCTGATTCCTCATGTCATCTGTGGCTCCGAAACGGTTTCAAGCAAGACCTGCTGTCGCTGCAGGGGGTTAGAGAAGCCGTCGCAGAAGGGACCGCAGCGTGCGGTGCTTGGCACGGACGGCAGCTCGAGATGCCTTCGCACCTTGCTGCAATCGGCCAACTGCCGCAGCTGCACAGCAATGCCGGGTCTGCGCCCTGAGCTGGGTCTGTGCGTGAGAAGGAGCTGCTGGAAGACGGCAGAGGGATGCACAGAGCAAGGTGTCTGTTTCATGCTGTCCGAGCATATAACACCCATACAGATTCTCAGTTACGGTACCTGGTACAGGTAACTTTGGGTCTCCTGCTATCAGAAGCACTAGTTCCTCCTCTGCTCACAGTTGCTGTCTACTGATGGACATGCTCAGACTGAGGCCAGCATTGCAGAGCCCCAACTGCATTTCCCGTAGCTGGCATCGTCTATCTCTCAAGGGTAGGTGTGGGGTCTCCAGTACACAACTGCCCCGGCACACCCAACTCCATCTGGCTCACAGCAAGACCACCATTGCAGCATAAGTATCACCAACTGCTGGGTGACACCAGCACAAGGCCTTTTCTTTACAAAGCAGAAGAAAGAAGATAATAGAAGAAAAGGCACAAAGATGATCCTACTGCAACTTGTGGAGGCATTTGTGGCCATGTAAAGATTAGAATAAACTCCTTCCCAGCTGGATCATAGGAAAGCTAAAGGAGAGGTTTAAACCTCTTTAGACACATCCCTTAACTTCTACTCCATGCACATTAGGTGCCTTCAGGGATATATTGTTGCAGCTGTGCCTGATCCTACCTTTGAGCACGTTTTTTCTCGCTGCCCTGAAACTGCCTGAAAGCAACTTCTTGTAACTACTTAATTAGAGGTGACTGCCATTGCAGCGTGTGGGCTTGGGCAATAGTCATTTTTATTTTCCCACCTGGCACACTGCATTGCCATCATCCCAACCATGGATCCCCATCTGACACAGCCCTGCTGGCAGGGGAAGGGCTAGCAAGGCTGCAGGAGACCCCCAAGCCGATCACATCCCAGCCTCTGCAGCAAGCAGAGGGCACCCAGAAGGGATCAGGTCCCTCTACATTTGCTCTGCTCTACTCCCTGCAAATATTTCAGCTGAAACCATAGGCTAGAGGTGGGCAATCTCAGCCATACCCTGCTTTGCTCAGAAAAAAACATGCAGACTTTGCAAAAGTGTTACATTTTGTGAACTTGGCTTTAAATAAATGCACATGAACCGAAAATTATATTCTACAAAGCAAGAAACCCTTCAGCTTTAGAGTTTCAAAACGATCTCTCCACTTTAAGTAACTTCTCCTATTGAATGTTTTCTTTCAGTTTGAACACAAAATTCAACATAAACCTATTTTTTTCTGTTCTAACTTTGGTTGAAAATTGTGAACCAAAGTGACAATTAAATGTTTTTGGGGAAAAAATTTGGAGCCACCCATGAACCTAAGCACCAGCTGTAAGAACAGGCCTGCTAAAGAGTCTCTTCTGGCCCCCAGGCTTTGGTCCTGATCACTCACCACTGCCCTCCCATCACATAGGTACAGACACAGGGCCACACACAACTTGATGCGAGAGAAACCTGGGGAGGGAAACGAGCAGGACACCTACGCAAGGGCAGTAAACGCTGTGCTAAATCCTTCAAGATTGGAAGACGGGTTTATTTTGCATGTGGACAGTGAAGGTGCTATAGTAAAGTTGATGCAAAGAGTCAAAGGGAATGGGAGACCCCAATAATGGGCAGGGCAGGAGACAGTTTAGTCAAGACAGAAGGCAGTCTTGAGTGTTCAGAAAGCTGTACTTTGGCCCCTTCTTCTCGTACCAGATGGATTTTCTGGCTGAGACTTATCTGTAATTTTCCTCATAGCTACTTTACAATGGGAACAGAGCAAAGAAACCACTTGGATCTGGTTTCCCTAGAACAGGAGAGAGAATATCCTCAGTGCTGTTATGGATCTAATAAGTCACAGGAGGCACCTTACCCCTTACCTCCCAGTTCATGCATTCGTTGCATTTCTCTGATTACAGTCCAGTTTTTTCACTTTCCACTTGACTCTAAATTCCACAAAAGGGCTTGATTGGGTTCAAAAACGGAGCTCAGGAAAGCTTCGGAAAATCATCCAAGTCTCTTAAATATGTACGCTAGGAAATCCATGCGTTCGAGGTCTTCACGACAAGAATGTGGGAATACCAGCTTGCCCTAAAGTTGGAACCAAACCAGCAACCTAAACATCATCAAACTGGGGATGCTGGGAAGAGATTTTAGATCCAGGTTTTTCATCTGGCCTCATCTCAGTGATATTCTGGCCCAGAACCAAATGTTCCAAAATGCTTTGGTGTTCTAATCCGCATTAAAGCCCTCATGTACAGCTCTATTCCACACTTCCCAAATCCTCTTTTCTCTTCAGCAGACAAAACCCCCGATTTTCATACTTTCCAGAAATGCTTATCATTGCTAAAAGCAATGATTACTCCACTGTCATTTTATGTTTGATCCTAAAAGCAATGATTACTCCACTGTCATTTTCTTGATGTCAAGTGTCACATATCAATGAAGAGTCAGGTGAGAAAAAATGAACTTCTCACCTGATTGCTACGTAGAAAGCAGTGTTGCACAAATTGCTTCCAATAAACATAGCGTTCTGTCTTTTTGCAATAAAATATAACAAGTCAAAATTCCTACAGTTTCTGGGTCTTTAAGGATGCATTCCAATTTGATGGGGTTTGGGGGTATAAACAAAGACCTGACTTCAATGCGTACGTCATCCTAGATCTCTGAACTTTACGAGCACAAAAAGAGAAATAATTCAACCACAGAAGTGACATATAAGGAGCATTGAGGGCCTGGTTTAAACCTGCAAAAGGAAATAGATTCAGAGCTAAACCTGAAAATCTGGGCTGACGTGGACCTAACTCATGCTCTCACGGGCCGGAGGGAGAAGGGGAGGGATGAAAGAGGGGAATTCATGTAACTTCAGCACGGTACTCCAGCCAAGAATTTTTAACCTTAAGTCTGAAATTACTAATGGGCTCTCACTTAAGGAAAGACACAGTAATGTTGTCTGGAGGCAACACGAGAGATGTTTCCCCCACCAGCCTCTGCTCACAAGCAGAGCCTTGCGTGGCCCCACATGCCTGCATGGCCATGTGGCAAGCACTGGTTGGGCATTGAGCTCTGCCTGGTAGAGCTCCTGCACCCACCCAAAGCCTCCTCGATACCCCAGAGAAAATTTTGTATAGAGGTTGCTTGTGTAGAGCAGCCTCCTACAACCAGGTCTAAGGCAGTCAGACAAAACTGGAGTGAGAGTTATTAATAAAAATCCATGTGTTTCATAAAAATAGCCATAGGATAATTTCTCTACCAAGTTTTAGCTAAAATTTTTGTAACAGGCTACTTATAAACCCATGAAACCAGTCGTTTACTCTTGCTGCCCATTTGTTTGTGCGTATAGGAAAGACTCACGTTTTTCATGGTGTTACTCCACAGTACCAGTTTTCATTCTTTTCCTCCAAAGACTCTCAGAATCCCAGTTTACATGAATTTTAATACCACGCATTAGTAAAAAGATGTAGTCAGAATACTGAATCCATTACATTGTTTTTTGGAAACTCCTGGAAAATTGTCACGCTACTGAAAGGAACATCAAAAAATAAGCAATTCTTAAAAAAAAAAAGAAAAAAGGGCACCCCCTACACACACATACACTTCCTGATTCATTCCCTACTACAGCAGACTTTAAAGAGGAGAAGATGCTACTGTAAAAGAAACATCTTCACTTGTGAAGCCATTTTCAAAACATACAAGAACACTATTTATACCTCCTTTATGCCTTATCATTTACTAGTGCTTACAACTGCCTCCCCCACAAACACTAGGCCTATTCTTTAGTGAAAACCTTCCTAAAAATACAGAGGTGGAAAATTAGCTTGTACTTTAAATCTATTACATCACTGGGGCAAGGAAAGGAGAAATAAGGGAGTTCGGAAAGACACTCTCAAGCCAAAGAGATACTCATCTGTAACACAAACCATGCAAACACGTCATCTCCAAGAGGCGTATAAGGCATAAAAACAGTTCAACGATACACACAGCATTTTGCAAGCCCAAGCTTGTATGGGGCCATTGCAGTTTCCATCCTACCACAGAGGTTACGGACAACGGTGCCAAAGCAATTCCTGAAACCTCAGAGTTGACCTTCAAAATGCACGTGTCTCTTCCACTCCCCTTCCAGCTCCTGTGCAGCTGGGCCAGCCCAGCACCCTCCTGATCCACGAACCCCACGATGTGTCCGTTGTCGGAGCGGGCCACCACACGGTCATCCATGGTCCCAGCAAGGCAGGGCAGGAACTAGCAGGGGGGCTTATCACAACTTCCATGCCTTTGAAGAATAAATGCCATCTCCCAGATTTGTTCTTTATGCACACAAAATACTATGTTTTGCACCACTTTCAGGATTAGATCCTTCCAAGATTAAAAAAACCAAACACGTAACGATTGCAAATGTTGTGATTGTTATCTATGGGAAAACTGTATATGCCAGGAGACAGCAGCATGGGTGCATCAGCTCCGGTGAGCTCACCGACCGAGCAGCTTTCTAGAGTTATTACAAAACTTAGTTTCAGATTGGCTTGCAGGAAGACTACAAACTTTAATTAGTGCAATAAAAGGGGAGTGGGTGAACAAGTCCAAAACCCTCCTTCTGAATAATTGTCTATTTCTTTATTATTATAGCTTCTGCAGGCTAATTATTTGCTTAAGAAAATACCTTTAAAAATCCACGCATAAAAAGAAATCAGCCGTTTGTTTTTCCAGTGTGGGGTTTATACTTTAAAGTTTCAGCAACATAATGTACCAGATATTTGATGTTACAGATGGTTGTGGAGAACCAAAAATACTTGAGGGAGGAAGGGCAGGATGTACTTTTTGTATCTCTTACCAAGAGCTAATGTCTTTTCAGTAGCTTTTTAGCAAGAAATTCAGCAGAATTGCATTGGCTCACAACCACTTCTCCAAACCTGAATGAAGAGGCAGCTACAGGGGTCGTGCTAATTGTGCTAAAGCGCATGCTAATGTTGTGCTAAAGTTGGACTCGTGGTTCCAAAAGGGAGTCTAAGACTTTATGGTTTTATTTAAAACTTCAGTGGCACGCAGGACCCTCTTGGGATGCACCCTGAGAAGCACCAAAAGCCAGAGATGCTTCTTGCATCCCCCCAGCCCTGCTTTTGCACAGGTACCAGGTGTCTCTTCCCCTTGTTCCCACTCTCCCTTTTTAGTGTTAACAGTTAATTATGACACATATTTCAATTAGCGTTCCAGCCCTGTGATCAATGACCCACGCGCCTTTGAAACACGGGCAGCACGGTTCCTCCAGGAGGAGCCACCACGGCGCTAAGTGCAGGTTCCAAAGGGTTAATCCCAGAGTGAATTCTTCAGATGTGTAATTTAATACTTCATAACTGCTGAAAATTGGAGCCCACATAATTTATTTTCTTTGGTCTGGGCACATTTGCCTCATGCTTGGCTGTGGCTGACTTCAGAGAGACACACCTAAAGCCCTCAAGTGTCCCAAGTGGCCCATGTCAGTTGTGCAGAGAGATTGTGGTACTTGGAGGGAGCCCAAGGATTAGGTGTTCCTGAGAAGGTTTTTTTGGCTCTACAAAGCCCACGGATGTCATGGGAATAGGCTGCACTCCTCCCCCCGCCTCGAAGGCCACATATCAACGGGGTATCTAACCACTCAGAGACAGGCTTTGCACAAAGGTATACATTAAAATAAATAGAACATGCGACCAAAAAGCACACAGAGAGGGAAGGAGGAATTGCCGAGCGGAGACGGGGAAACAATTGCTTCATTGTGGAGCCGGCAGCAAGGAATCGCAGAGCCGAGCTCCACCTACAGTCCCCTTCGCAAAGCTGACTCCGGCAGCTGCGAGCAGCCCTGGCTTTCCTCTGCTGACTGCTCGGGGAGTCTTTTCTCCCCCTACGTCCCCTTCGCAAAGCTGACTCCGGCAGCTGCGAGCAGCCCTGGCTTTCCTCTGCTGACTGCTCGGGGAGTCTTTTTGTTTCAATTATTTTAATTTTAATTTTTTTTTTTTTAATAATTATTTTCACTGCAAAGAGATCCGCATTTATATTTCGGCTGAATGTGAACGTGGGTAAAGCTGTTGCATTGTCCAAATACTTTTAAGGTTTCGCAAAGCTGACTCCGGCAGCTGCGAGCAGCCCTGGCTTTCCTCTGCTGACTGCTCGGGGAGTCTTTTTGTTTCAATTATTTTAATTTTAATTTTTTTTTTTTTAATAATTATTTTCACTGCAAAGAGATCCGCATTTATATTTCGGCTGAATGTGAACGTGGGTAAAGCTGTTGCATTGTCCAAATACTTTTAAGGTTAGTTTGCTTTCTGTATTTTGAAAGTAAGTAGCCTGCTTTTTCCTGGAATTTATTTTAGGATGCTGTCTCTGTCGCTGGCTTTCATTTACACCAGCTTCATATCGTCTGACAGTATTTCACATTTCTATTGCAGTTTGATTGCAGTGCAGTAGTTTCATCATTCCAGAAAAAAAGTTTGTCTAAATTGTACTCTTGCCCTTAAAAAAAAAATTCAAGCTTCAAATATGATTGGGGTTGTAACTTTTAAAAGCAGTAGCCAGCTTCTGAAAGTATCAAGTAAAATAATCCCTATTTTCTACTTACTAAAAAAAAAAAAAAAAAAAAAAAAAAAGAGTCTTAGACACTAATTCAAGCTTTGACATTGGTGGCATACAATAGTGTATCTCCTGCAGAAGATATACGTTTGAGGGAGAGTACTGGCCCACACAGGGGGGCTGCATGCCCAAGTAAACAGTAACAGCACCTGAAGCCTGGTCACCAGCCTGGGTCACCCTCATGGCCTCACCGCATTTTGGCAGAACCCCAGGAGGCGGCAGGGCCGAGGTCAGCACCGGCCCACACTTTCTGCCCTGTGGCAGCTTGCGCAGTGGGTTTTCACCCAGCTGGTTCCTGCTGTCTCATTACCTGGGATGAAGCTCCTCTGCGGAGGAGATTACAAACCTTCCTGAGAAAAGTTGGTGACAGCAACCATTAGCCTTCAGAAGGTTATCTGGTCAGGTCCCCGGCTACAAGACCAGTCTTCCCCACACCAGCCATGAAAGCCTTGAGAAGGAAATGTTACCAACTGTGCAAACAGTACATATCTACAGCCAAAACTTATCACCCCCAGATCCAGAAGGGTTTAGGTTAGAACGTTGCCCAGGAGACGGGCAACACCTTCATTCATCTTCCGCCACCTCACAGAAGGCCTTATACAAGGAGCTCTGCAAATATGTTGGGTGACCCAAGGTTAGAAGGTTGCCCAGGAGATGGGCAACACCTTCATTCATCTTCCGCCACCTCACAGAAGGCCTTATACAAGGAGCTCTGCAAGTATGTTGGGTGACCCTTAAGTGATAGAAGAAACCACAAAAGAATAAATAGGTACTTTGTGCATATTATGTTCCTTTGTGTTAACTCGGACTCATACAAACCCTTGTGCTAGATCAAAGCAGTGTGCTCCATTTGATATCCACTCTTGACAGTGGCAGCACCAGGTCTGTTAATATGTAGAAGCCCTCTTCCATTAGAGAAATTCCCACATTTCGATTTCTACCATAACATTGTTTGGAAAGAGAAAAATTAGGATGTACACCAAATCTTGGAAAGAGGAAAGGAGGCAAGCCTAAATCACCCCAGGGACGCTCGTGAGCAGCATTTCTTTTCATCCCAGGCAGCAAGGCCAATCTGATTTACATCAGCTGGAGTACGCTGCTCAGAAACCTCTGCACAGCAGGAGTAATCAAGCCATGATCTCCTACTCCTTAGGCGGCCGCTTTAAAAAGAAGAAAAAGAAGTCACAGAAGCAGAACAAGCAATGGGGGTGACTAAGGCTCAGAGGCAGCCTTGATGTTTGCCATGGAGTCACTGTCCATGCCCAAAGGAGATGGAGGGAGCATGGTCTTAAGGGGGAGCAAGAAGAATGCAGTGAGACACGGAAGGAAGACCTCACTGAGAATAAGGTAGGAGATCATCAATTTGTTAATTTATAAAAGGTTCTTAAGTGCTATCATGATCTATTAAGACAAAAACCCTCAACATATGAGAAACGGCAGACAAGCCATTTAAGAATTCTCCATCTCTTCCAAGAATTTTTAACGAGCATTATTATTATCTCACTTCATGGTCCAATATGTCCAAAATTTACATAACTTTCAAATGGTATTAACATTCTTGCATCCTAGGTGAGAAAGCAACTAGAAAAGATTGAGTGATTTGGATGTCAACAGCAGTGTTAGAAATAGAATACACTCTTCCATCTCCTGTGCAGCTCTACTGCACCGGTTTGTTCTCGATGCACACTTTTACGAGGCAGATATTTGACCTGTTACACTATGATGCATAAAATAATAATAAGTAATGAGTGGGTGGGTGATCTCACCAGTGTCTTTAAACCTCCTGCAATGTGTGGGTTACGAGGTTTGAATCACACAGAAGTAGTACCAAATTTGCATGCTGTTTCAAAGAAACTGCAGGAGAAGGAGTGCCTAACTAGTGAAGAATGAAGAAAATTTAAAAACCTGAAACAAGAATGAGAGATGAGTCACATAGAAGCTATAATGAAAACGTAAAGCAAGAATATCTACCTGTATAAAAAAGAAAACCCACATGACATGTTCAGTCAAGCTTCTGAGAATTTTTATCCTTGACAAACTGCTTCCCATTTAGAGAGAAGATATATTGATAAATATGTATTTAATCTTATTTGGAGAAAAAAAAAAAGAACAGGTGTGACATTGATCCCTCCCATCACTGTCAACCAGAGCAACTCCCCTACCCCAGCTCGCACCCAGCCGCCAAACCAGTACAAATGAGATCAGAATCAACTATGGAGTTCACGTTGCAGAAAGGAAGATATTAAATTCATCCAAACATCCATCTGCGCCCAGGCTGAGTTTCTACCACTACATTATCCAGAGCTCCGAGTGGCTGGGAGCCTCAGGAGGTGACTCTGCCATAAGACCGCATGGCCAGGCCCCACATTTATGAATGAAATTGCTGGTTTTTTTTCCCCAAGTATAAGATCAGAGACCATGGATGAGTGCAACTTTTTTTTTCTTTTTTTTCTTTTTTTTTTTTTTTTTTAAACACAAAACCCTTAAGGAGAATGAGTACCCTGTATTTCTTCAATTCAATGCTGATATATCTGATTTCCCTTCAGGACAGACCAAACATTAAATAACATTGAACAGGCTGAGTGTGTAGCTAAAATACTTGCAATGAAAAGTTTTCATTCTCAGCTTATTTCCTAGTTTACAAAAGCTCTTATCAAAAAAGCTCTCTAAATTGGAATTAGTTAGTGATCCAGGTCTCTAAAGCCCAGGGACTGGAAGTGAAGATTTCTTAATTATACCAGCAGGGGCTTGATTTCTATTCTTAGTACAGCTGGGTAATGTTGTTAGGTTCTTGCAGAGCACTGTTTTTCATTGGCAGGGATAGCCCCTGGTTTACTTTGACAAAAATATAGAGCTCTTTAAATTGAAGCATCTTCACGTACGTGTGTCACGGAGCACGTACACTGCAGCCACACACGCAACCAACTCTTCAGCAGAGCTCAGGTTCCTTTAAAGTTTGATAGCTCCTTGCTTGGGACTCTAACCACCAGCCTCACAGTTTTAACTGATCTAAACTTTTTTTTTTAATTTTTTTTTTTCCTCCCAATGGGCTTTTGCACTACTTTAGCTTCCCCCTTCCTGAAGGAACCAGCTGCTCAGCTGCAAATTCACCCACAAAAAAGGCTAGAGACAAGCCCCGTAAGAAGCTTTTGGGATCATGACCCAGATGACGAGCGGTATCACAAGAACCCCCAACGTTAAAGACATCCACTTGCAGTGACTGAACTTCTGTACAAATCGCTTCCCTCCTGTATTACAAGGATGTGCCCAACACAGAGAACAATAACCAAAACCAGCCACACACTTTATATAGAATAAAAAAAATTACCCCAAGAAAGAAATCACTACAGATTAAATATGTAGCTCTAAAATCCTTGAAATACTCTAATAAAACAACTCACCGAATAAAATATGCTGCAAAAATATAACACACACCCATAGCGGCAGTTTAAGTGCATTGGGGGTAAGGGGAGGGGAAAGGAGGCATATTAGCTTATCTTCTTAAGGCTCCTGGACAGAATCCAAAGAATTGGGTTCAATCCCCAAGTAGGTCATATTTTTTCTCTCATTAAAATATTTGACTCATACTGGCAATGTTCTCTGAAGAAAAATGAACTCTGGACTCGGAACAAGATAGAGCTGTAGCTGTTAAAGCAACTATTTAAATCTCATAATTTGATGGTTGCTAGTCGCCTCTGCGAGAGGAGGCTGGTGGTCATCCTCGGTGTCTCTCTTTTTTTGCCCGCACAAGACACACACACTCGGAAAACTCCGGCAGGGCAAGTCAACTGCACGTCACAAAGCAACTGGTGGTCACATGCAATGCTATTTTTAAAAAATAGCACAGAAATTTTGCATCTTTACATTCCTATCTGTTCAAGCTGTTTTATCAAAACTCAAACTTTCTTGCTGGGAAACTGTTCTCTCTTTGGTACCTTTTCTGCCAAAATCCAACTGTAACAACAAAAGTTTATAAACAATGAAAATTCCAGCTGCTTGACATCAGCGATGTGAAGCTTTCACTTCACACTGATACAAATATTTACCCTGAGCTCTGGCAAAGCTTTCCTTGCCCATGTCGCCCTTAATCATACATTTTTCCTTGATTGAGTTATGCTTTCCAGTACGTGATTTGCTCTGGTTTACTTTTTAACACATCCCAGAGGCTTCGTCAAAATCAGCTCTGTGCAGGCCATGTCATTTGGTAGCTGCCAAACATGCTATTCAGAAGGACCTTGGCAAATAGCAAAACAGTGTCTTTTTCTAACTGCTCTAATAAATGTGTTTGTTCTTTTCTGACCACCATTTATTTTTTAGATCCCACATATCCATAAAGCAATGAGCCAAGAAAGTAAGCAGAAACACATTCATTTTCCCTTTAATCTACTCCCTTGAGGCAATCCGCTGACTTCTCTTACAGACACCTTATAGCTAAGAAGCTGCAAACTATCGATGACTCACTTTTTATTATTATTTACGAGACAGAAAGGTTATTATCAGAGGGAGTAATAACAAAGAATCACTTTGTTGCTGCTTTAATACTTGCAAAACTAAATATACAGGAGTCAAAACAAACATAACTCTACCTGAACAAATAAGATCGTCACAGACTATTTTGACAATTATAATTAAATATATTCTTCCAAAAGAAAGAAAAATTGATAGATTTTGCAGTTACATTAGTATAAAGCCAAGTGCAACAAGGAGGAAAATCTCATCTACTACAGCTAATATGGAGAGGAGAAACTTATTTCAAACCGTTCCTGAAAGCGGACTCAAATCTTAACCAATAAAAGATATTTGTCTTACCCTTCCCTTTTGATACCTCTCTACAACCCACTTTTCACTGGGAGAGGAAGAAGGAAAGCAACAAAGACAAAAGATGCTGAGGAGTTTTGGGCCCTGGGCAGAAGTTACCGTAACTTTGCAAGGAGGTTTGTTCTTACAAGACACAGCCCAGCTTCTGGTTTATCTTTGTGTGCAGGGATGGTGATAGACTGGCCTCAGTGAAGCGAGACGGGAATTCTGCTACCAACTGGAATATGAACAGGATTTCATTCAGAACATGACACACTTGGCTGTAAGCGCTATTAAACACAGACTTGGGACAAATTTCCTGTCATATACCTTCTCTCAATGTCCATTTCGTAGTTACTCTTCTTTCCCAGGATTTAGTCTAACATTATACTTGCAAGAAGAAACTAACAGCTGCCTTTTTTCCCCCCCCCAAATAATTATTTGAAAAATAAACAATTTTTGTTTAGTTAATTAAAAAATAAATCTTAAACCCCAAGCCTATGCTTAAGTATACTACTAAACAATCTGAAATCGAATCGGCCGTTTACAGCGCTGATCCATAGTCCAAGGCAGTCAGATGTATGAATCGCCTCCCAGCTCTTCCTTAAGGCGGAGCAGTCATCCTTGGGCAGAGACAGATAAGCTGTACCTGAACTAGCTCTAAACCACTATCGCATGTAACTAGCAGCCTATTAAAGTAAATCAGCACCATTTACAGCTTGCAAACAAAGAAGAGAAGCCTGAAGTCTAGAGCAATTAAAAACAAGGGTCAAGGATGAAAAAAATAAACCACAAAAAAACTCCTCACCCACCTGAAAAATAAATCAGATGTCCCAAATCTATTTACTATTTCAATAAAGTTTTGGTGCATGCATTATAGGGTCCCAGATGAGTTGTTTGAAACCCAAATACTTTAGTTCTGAATTTCAAGGACTTTTTTTTTTTCCTTCCTTTTTTTCTATCTAAAGTTTGCTTACTACTGGTGTTTCACATAAAAAACAAGAAAATTTAGAAAAAATATTTTATAGTCCTAATAAATCACTCTAGTTCAGGTCAAAACTAGGCAGTAGATTCATAAATCTTCACGTAATCTTTAAAGATTAAATATTTCAATAAAACATAAATCGTATGAGAATTTAAGTATTTGGGGTTTAATTAAGAAAATTTTACTTAATGTAAGACAAAATTATATTGAAATATATATTCGTGAGTCTTGTGATCCTGGCATCAGCTACAGGCTACCACTAGGGCTTTTGGGAGAAGTGGCAAAAGGGAAAAGCAATCTGGGATGACTTTTGTATGGCAAATTGTTAAGCAAGTGACAGATTCACACTTCAAGCTGGTCACTGCACATAGCTTAAGTACAGCATCTGCAGTGAATTTTCACCTCTGGCTGAAGGAGGAGAACCACCTAGGGTGGCCCCTTCTCCAGTCCCAGCATGGCAGGAATAGGGAAGACCGATACTTGCGACAAAAATCAAATTAGAAAAGCCAACCTGGAGAATTCAGAGTCCAGATTAGATTCAGTCTCTCACATTTTTCTACAACGTCCCGGCTAAACCTGACATTTGCGTTACCTAGCTTCAGTCTTTAAACAGAAAATATTTTAAAGTTGCTAGGTGCACGCTGAGTGTTTTGAAATCCTCTAGTAAAACCACATTTTAATGTCAAAGACATTTAGGAGCCTAAGTCCCACATACCTCTATTTGTAATATATATTTTTAAAAATTTTATTCCAGAATCACATTAAGGACATCTTAACATTTATATTAAGGCAGTATGACAGGAATCCAATAATTGTACATATTGTGGTTACTGTCAGCCTTACAGATATGTGTTTTCATCGCTTGAGTTTCTGGGTTCATTTAGAAATAAAAATATCATGACCTGGTACTAGGGCGCCAGAATTCCCCCAAAGCAACTGGAAAAACGAATCATCAGAAAGAGCTAAAATTTAAAGAACCTAAACACCAAAAAAAGAACAAAAAACCCACCCCAAAACACAGCAACATAACACATTGGCTAGTCTCACAGACACAGGTGATGAAGTTTCCTTTACCTAACAAGATATCTGTGTCTCAGCTGGTCATTTGTTACACCCTCGATAGTCAACGGACAGAAAAAGGTGCCTCTAGGAAGAAAGTCATTTAATTGCAAGGAGGAAGTGTAGAGCTCAATTCAGCTGCCCAAACCAAATGACCTGTGGGTCCTCCAAATTACATGACACAGGACATCTGTATGGAGCACACAACCACCAGAAATTGCAGCAGGAGCTTCTCAACAGACAGGTACTTGCGGCCAAGTCAGCCCCAAAATGCATTATATTAGCCACACCTTAGAAAGTAACGTTCCTCTCGACTGACCGTAATGGTACCCCAGACGACTAGCTCACCTACAGGCATCCACAGTACGGACAGGTAAAGTCACCGAGATGACACCTAACCCATGTGCCTCCCACACAAAACACACAACATGTCACAGCAAACTGACCTGCAGAGCAAAGGGGAGTTTCACACGATCTTACAGGTAATGAACTCATATAATTAATAAGCTAACAGAAAAATAGGCAAGAATCACAGCTTCCTACAGGTGAAAATGGAAGTTCAAATGTACCACCAATTATCCAAGGACAGATTTACCATCCCCACTTGCAAAATACACTTATTCCCAGAATTGATCCCATCACCAGTCACTGATCAGAAGGAAAAAATACATGTGAAGGCTAAGAAAAACAGGAGTGGAAACCACATGCTTTATGTCTCAAATTATTGAAATAATTTTTTAAGTCACAAGTGAAATGAACAATTCAGACTGAAACCACCTTCCAATGTCTCCAAGGCTCACTCCAACAGAGTTAAAACCAAGAACCCTTCAAGGCTTTTGACCACACTGAAGAAAATATCAAAATTGTGCTCAGATAAGATGTCTTCGTTGAATTGGTCACTTACGTTTTACATAACATTTTTATTGACTGAAAGAAGCTCAGGTCAAAACAAGTTAAGAGATGCTCATTTTAGTCTTACATGCTTATGAATTCAAAGCTTTTCAATCACCGGAGTGAAAAAAAGGTCATACTGACTCCAACATCCAAATTTTCTATGGATTTCAATGACTGCTCTGAAGAATTTCCTGGAGTTTGATGGGACTGAATAGATGCAACAAATGACACAGCTATTCTCTACATGCACTGCGGACTTCTTCCAACAGCTTCTATATTCCTTAACATCTCCATCGAGTCTCACAAAGTAAATTACTAATGTCTCTTGCCTCTTTACCTGTTCCCTCAGTGTTTGCAGCTTCCTAGTATCGAAAAAAGTGGATGCTTTTCTCCTTCATCTGCAAACACTGACTTATTTCCCCCCCCCGTGTTTCCAAGACTGCAAGAACTAAAGCGGAACTCTGCAACTAAGTTGTTTTTATTAAAAGTCAGCTTTTTTTTTTCCCCAGCGATGTCAACAGGAAAGTTCACTGCCCTAGCAGTTGTGTTTGTCATTCCCAGGTGCAGAGTCAGTAGAGGGAGCACAAGAGCACACAGAAAAGTGTTAAAGAGCCACAAAAAAAAAATCCTTACTTAATACTCAGTCATAATTATTATTATTTGTGTGTGTGTGTGTGTGTTTCTTAAATACTCCTATCTGCCTCACCAGGTTACAAATGCTTAAAAATTATGTAAGACAATCTTGTTGCTTTGAGAAAAAACAAACCCAAAGCCCAAAAGTTTAGCAGTACAGATTAAGAGCTGGAAAGCTCTCTGTCACCAAGCAAAAAAACAAACAACTTTCTTAAAATAGGCACCTTAATCATAATGCTGAATAACTTCCTATTTTAGTAACTGCCACAAAGTATTTCTGGCCACGTTCAGTGTATATCCTGTAATAAAATATAATAATCACAGCACAATTCATCAGGATCCACCAAAAATAATCAGTTCTGTTGAGACCTTAGTCAAACTTTTGTTTATTACATGACTGAAAACAAAACAAGATTTGCTTCGTTTTGGATTTTGTAATTAAACACAAATCTCAGTCCAGGTTCATCCAAATTTGCTGAATTCCCAAAGTTTTTCAAGAATTCCTCACGTCTGGCTGCCGGAAATCTCTGGACTCAGCTTGAGCGAACTTGGAGCGATTTATGTTTTTTTATCAAAACTATGGGAAATTCAATTATTTTTCATGGTTTTGGCTTGATATCAAATACAACACTGCATTTCTAAGTGCGCTTCATTTCAACTTTTCAGTTTTATTTGAACCTCAAAGTAAGATCAGGAGGACAAAGTCCTTTCTTATATTATTGAGTATAAATCCAAAGTAATCACACTGATTTTATTGGTGCTATTCCAGCGTTACACCATTTTAAATGAAAAGTTTCACGTGCATTTCAAGGCTGGGGGGGGGCGCAAATGCCTACCAGAGGACTGAGTGCAGTTGCATGACCAAGTGTATGTAAAATTATGCTCTTCCACATAATTTCAAGCCAATTACATAAAATAGTGTTCTTTAGTCATGACGGAAAGCTCTTTGAAGACCCAGTAACTCATTTGGAAGAGCTTTGAAAACACTGAAATATCCCACTCTAGATTAATTTTCCCAAAAGTAGAAAATTTATCAAAACAAAAGATCTTATTGTTTTATTTTTACTTCCTATCCAAATCAACCAATTCTCTGTAAAATAAAAGTTACTAATCTTTTGCTTCTTACATTTTCACACATGATGTGTGGAGTGCTATGGTTTTGTAGAAGAAGAATAGGAATGGAGAAACAAGAAAATAAAAGAGAATTAAAAAAAAAAAAATCACAAAAATTTTCAGTCAACTTCATACAGTAAGTCTAGTACACAGTAAACTTCTCCAGAACTGCTCTATAAAGCCACTTGATTATTTCCTTATACACCAACACAGCTCATACCCAAAGTCCTGAGATAGATATTCCGCCATTTAAAAACCAGAGATCCCTTCCAGTCTTTCCATCTTTGAAGGATTTTAACTTGGCCACTGAATATGCCAGCAAAACTTCTTCCTTCTGCTCTTTATAGACCGTCACAGAATCAGAGCCCAAATATGCAGACTCAAGGGTAGGTCTCGTATTAAAATCCAACCAAGCATTCAAGAGAAAAGAAAAAAGAAAAAGAAGAAAAAAGAATCTCCTGGAACGTTTGAATACCTTAGCATTCTTGAAGACCATGAAAATGCCTAGCGGTATCTTTCACACAATTCCTGCGTTTGATATGTTGGCTATTTGGGGTCTTAACTGATACCGTAGGACTTCAAGAAATTCCCATGTTGTATTTTAATATTCTTTTGAATCGAGTTACTGCACTGCTCAGACTGTTTCTTTTTGCATTCATGAATCATTTTCTTCTGCTGTCTAGTTCCCATCTCGTGTGAGCTGAGGCTAATATTTTCTTATCTATATTCAAATATTTATTTATATACATTCAGCAAGTATGAATCTGCCCAAGTGTCATTAAAGCACTACATTTCTTGCATTTGTTTAAAGCAGGGACCCATTCTGAAAGGTCAGAGTGTATAAACGGTGTGTTTATTGGCTTCCAATTAGCTCTATATCACATCTGTGCAGCTGAAAGTTATACTTCTGATAGCCAAGCTTTGCAAAAATCAAGCTCATTATATACATAATCTGGGTTTTATAAGAAATAATAACAAGGCTACCTTGTCACATCTAGGTCACTACCTTTAAGTCAAGATTCCCGTGAGCTTATTCATTATATTAGGGTTCTGGTGCAGATTTATATCTACAAACATGAGATGCACAAATGATTCATAATTATAGGTACTTTCAATTCTTCGCTATGTCACAGCAGGACAGCAACACCTGCAAGAAACTGGCTTTCTGAAGTTAATGGCTAAGAGTTTTCTGAAAAAAAGCTCCTCTCCAAGAGTCCAAAATTAGCATCCAGAAATTGAGACCCACAGAAACGGTTTAAAATATCATTGTTTTATACATGAAGTGGATAAGTGGTTTACATACCAAGTGAAAGCAGAGAAAGAATCCTGACTGATAAATAGTACCTACACTAAACTATATTTCGCATCATTATATTGAAAGAAGCAGATAATTACTACTTCCGAGTTACAGAAGATTTTGAAAAGACCCTGCTTATAGAACATATTTCAATACGATTTTTACTTCAAATAAGTTAATATCAAAACTATAGTATAAGCATGTGAAAACGCTAAACATTAACCAAGAACACTGAGGCATCATTGACTATAGCAGTATCCACGTACACAGGATACCTTTGTAAAATGCATGAGAGACGGCACTCACAAAAGATACAGCTAATCTTATTTTATGGCGACTCAGAGAAATGCACAATGCTGTACTACTGTACTGTCAGGTAATCTACTGCCTCTTTAAATAAATCTAAATATTAGGTCTAGGAGGGATCAACCTGAGAAAAATGCTAAAATATAACCGCTAAAGTTAATACTTAATACTTGCTTTTCTACAAGACTTAAAATGAAAAGGCTTTCCAACTATTATAAGATGTACAGTCTTAATCTACATTTCAATAAGATATTTAAAGGCAATGCTGAAACTGTCAAGGACCCTTTCTTAAGCCTGAGAGAGGCCTACAAAGGAATGCTGACAGTTTCGTTTTCTGTGACACGGAAGCATTATTTTATCAAGAAAAAAATGTTATTATATTCGCATTCATTTTAGCACTCCTCTTTGCGGACTCTTCAAAACCCCCAGATGTATTTGGTGGCACAAATGCTGTAGTACCACTCGTTGTCAGGAGCCCTTACGATAAAGGTAGATGAAGAGATTAGCATAAACGTACATTCTTCTGTCGCGTTTTATACAGAAAGCCTAAAAATCATACTAGAATGAAATTTCTCGCCGAGGTACTCGTAAACTGTAAACGTACTCTGAAATGTGTCATTCAACCTGTTGTTTTCCTGTAATGGCCAAAAAACTATAGAGGGTTTTTAGAAGAGGTCTTCATTGTTACAACATATCTGCTGTTAACATTAATATATATGCCTTCTTTATGCTAAATATACTTTGCTGTATTTTTTACTTTTTTAATCTTTGTTGTAGACCTCTTAAAAATAGCATATCAAGCACCTTGTTAAATTAACTCTTTCATTAATAACGTGGCTCCAGTCAGAAAAAAAGCCTTTATTCTTGTGTGAATATATCCATACAGACCATAAACAGTTTCTAATTAGTCACATGTGGATTCGAATGCAGACTTGAATGCCATAAACCAACACTGAAGTGTATAAGAAACTGTCAGTCAGATCAAAATTCAATCCAAAATCATCCCATTTGCAGAGCTGAGATGCTGTCACAGTTAGTTAGCCATAAATGTTTAAAACAGCGACCAAACTTTTATTCTAATTGAGCATGAGTTGAAAGGCTGCACACTTTGATGTCTTTGCTTTTATCATTTGTATATAGCTGAAAACAGCAGGGTATTTTTTTTTTTCTTCCTTCTCTTAGAAATAGGAGACATTACTTCTTATTGAAAATATACAGGTAGGTCAAGCTGTATTTGTGGAGCCAATGTATGGTTTTCAATCATGCGTGTAATCACTTACAGCACTAGTCCTCCAAAGCGCAATTACAGTAGTTTCTCATTACTATTTAACCTTTTCTTCCTGTCAGTTGTTGACCAAATCATAAAAAAATGCATCTTCGGAATATTATCTGGAATGAGATCCTACATCTTTCAGGGAAACTGATCCCAAGGACTTCAACGGCATTGTCATTTTTCAATCCTTTAATTTTTCAGGAGGGGAGAGTGCAGCAGAGCCTGCTTGCAGGAAGCGTATTTGAGCAGATGCCTACAATCTGAGAACATGTTAACAGAAACTTGAGAGGCAGCAATGAAAAGTCCAGGCCTAATCTTATTATAGAAACACTCTGTCTGTTATACGAGGGAAATACACACAAAATGCCAGTCGGGTGGAGTAAATGAAGCGAAGGAGCCCCACACTGCAGTTCAAGGCAGAGCACGGACACCCAACGCAGGGTGCCCCAGACTACCCCTCTGCTTTTTTTATGAGACAAAAAATAATAACTCTCGCAACAGAAGAGTTAACAGCATAACATTCACACCTCTCACTTGACTGGGGCCGCAAAAAACAACAACAACAACAAAAAGGTCTTATTACCTTCGATAGACACTACAGCATTCCCAAAAGCTATCACCTGCCTGACGGTCTTTGCTTATGGGTGATCCAGGGGTTAAACTTCATGCTGTAATTTATGGTGCCCCAGCATGGCTGGGGCTGGGCAATGTCGCCACACCCGTGTGTGATCTGCCGAGAAGATAATGCTGAACCTGTACCTGCATATGCACGCCCTGATTCACTTCTCTCCTGCTAGCACAGCAGCCTCTATCAAAAGCTACGCCAATCACCAGCACCGATGCGTGCACGAAAAGGAGGGGAGGTGAAGGGGCAGCAAGGAGACACGTGCTTCTCCATGATACGGGGACTTTCCTCCCTCTCCATGCTTAGCAACGCACCTCGGATAGGACAGAGTCTGCGGGCAGCTGGCCCCGTCCTGCACACCGGTGTCACAGTCTTAGCCTTGTTATAGTTGCATCAGCCGGAGAAAACCCACACTGATAAATTCACTGAGCGCTATCCATGGCCAACGGGCTTTAATTACTATAGAATAACAGCAACAGGACAGACCCACTGGCTCACGAGCCATGTCTCTGATGAACTGGCTCCTCCTGTACTTTCTGCAGCTCTGTCTAGCCTGCTGTAACATTCCACCCCTGGGGATGGGGTTGCAAACGCTGTCCCCGAGGACAGCCATCCTCCTCCAACTTCCACAAAAGTTCTTGCTCAAAAAAACCTCACCACTCCTGCGGTTCAGCATCTGTTTAAATCCTAGCTCTTTCTCCTGAGACAGGAATTTATTGCAATCTGAAGAAAGCAGCTTCAGTGTACTGCTATGTGAATTAAAGGAGAAATTTAAGAGGGAACCTCAAGGCAGCTATTCCTTGGCCTGGAATTACAACCTTCCGTGTTTAAGCTTGCATACGCTTTGTGCCAGAACTCACACGGGTGTATATGTAACCAAATCATTATCAGACCTAACCCGTACTGACAGAAAGCAAAGATTTACCCAACCTCACAAAAGGGACTAACAACTGGAGACATCAGGAGGGGAAGCGGTGCACGTCCTATCCTTAAGTCTTCAGAGAAGGCACTTGACAGCACAATAGCTTCTCTTGACAGAAATTACCATAAAGTTTCTACGACCCGAAGGTCATAGCTGAGACCAAGAAACCATTATGTTAGGGACTGCATGAAAACACGCTAAGGCACAAATTCAAGTACCTAAAAAACAGATGGGAAAGGATTATGAGAAAATTATTACTCCCATTTTCCAGATGAAGAGCAGAGGAAAAGGAGACCTATTTTGTTCTCACCTTTTTTCTTTAAGCAATAGCGTAACCTCACTGCTTCCAACAAGAGATAAAGCAACCTTTGATGGTTTGTCCAAGGACACCCCA
Organism: Aptenodytes forsteri; assembly: GCF_000699145.1. Classification (NCBI taxonomy): domain Eukaryota; kingdom Metazoa; phylum Chordata; class Aves; order Sphenisciformes; family Spheniscidae; genus Aptenodytes; species Aptenodytes forsteri. The sequence goes on from NW_008794541.1 coordinate 334,366, forward strand.
GAAATCTGTGGTAAAGCCGGGAACTCTACACAGCCAGAGGTCCATTCATAGCACCATCCTAATTCCCACAAACTGTTAGCCAAAAGGTGATTAGAGAGTCTCCTCAAACATTTTTCACATTGAAACAGTGCCCAGCGTATTCCCTCCAGATATACTGTGTCAGGGCTTCTCCTCTCCCTCCCTGCCTTGCTGGACAGGGTGCCAGATATATCGGGCATATGGTGGCAGTGGGGAAGGTAGTCGTTGGTACAACTTAGCTTTAGTTTGAAATTAAAAAAAGGCTGCAGGATCTGTGGGAACAGGGTATCTAGCAGTGATTGCGGCCATTATTTTCTCTTTTATAGTGCTACCTTTTAAACTATGCTTGAGATCTTTGTTGCTGTCTCGTACCCTGTGGCACTGGCCCGGCGTGATGAGACTTCAGCGAGATACAGCACATAAAAGCATACACTGTAAGTGTGACTAATTGCAATGACAAGGTTGGGTTGGAGGTAACTTGTGAATGATCTAGTGAATTGAAAATGCCTGCATGCTCTGCCTAGTAGCAGTGAAAAGAGAACATGGGCAGTGCCAGTTGCGTGCTACAGGCAGGAGCTTTGCTGGAGAAACACACCATACCTTATTAACAAGCCCAGCTTCTCAACGAGCTCTTTAGAAAACAAATATATAGCATCAGCAATCAACCATATTATTATTAATAATGCAGTTAAAATGTGTGGAGGAGGTGAATTTGGTATGAATCCAGAATTTGAATTATGTAGTATTAAAAAGAAAATCTCTGCTTAGGTACCCAGAGAACACAGACGTTGCTATAAAAACCCAATACACAGCATACAAAGGCATGCAACTAACTAAAACCCAGCTCAAGTCATGAATAAAAACAATGCAATAATTCTTTGCACTCTAGAGCATCTTTCAAAAATCATTCTGCATGCATTCCCTGGTAAATACAACATCCTTGCAAGATAGATGAGGAACAGTATCCTGGTTTTCAGGACGGGAAACAGAGTCAAAAATAATCCCACACCCCAACATCAGCGGAAGATTATTGATCAGAGGACACTATGATCATGACATATTACCCTTACATGGCATTTTAGTGTAGGCTTTGAGATAGGTATCGCTTCAATTCCTCCCCAAAGAGGAACGCCGAAGTCCCTTTCCTTTCCCTGGGCCATCAAAATGGTGATGCTGAGCTATCGTAGACACTCCCTTTATTTTTGTTTCATTTTGTCACCTCCCCTTATGTGTCTTATTTTCTTTATCTGCATAAACCTACAAGAGTAAAACTGTACAGTGATTAAACACATCTCAGTTCAAATCAAAACTTAAATTTATCACGATAGAGCTCATGGTGACACAGTAGGATAGACACTTACAAATTCACAGAAAAAGCACACGATTTTTGTTCTTACAGCTAATTCCCTGAAAATACAATCAAAAAAATACAGGCTTAAACCGATGCAGTCATGATGCTTCAGTGTTTGCCCCCCCAAATATAAAGAGACAATAGCACTGTATAAAACAGAGCTTACGTGTTATTACTGTTATAACTTACATAGATCTTCTTTATGGTGTGGCATCTTCAGGACCTGATTTTTAACATATTGCACCACTGTAATATTTGAGATATTTTTCAATAAAAATCTAAGTAGAAAAACGAGAAATCCACTTCCAGCCTAGAGTGGCCACTGGGACATTCATTATACCAAAAAAAAACCCCAACCCACCAAAAAAAAAACCCTACCTCACAACACCTCTCTTGATAAGCCTTTCCTGGAGCACAAATAAAGTATTGCAACTCCAGGGAAGGTCTGGTATTTAACAACAAGCTAATATCACGTGTGCGAGTATGTTATATTTTCCCAAAGTTGTTCAACACCTTTACATTCTCTCCACCCAACAACCGACAGGCCAATATCCTCCTTAAAACTTAAATACTATAGCTTTTCCTCTATTTAACCACTACTGTGGGATTTAAATGACTTCCAGACATAATTTTAATATTAACTCACTTTAGATTGAGGCCTCTACATACTTCACCCCTAATCTTTTTCCATTCTGCTGCTGATAACCTCATCGCAATATAGGATGTACCTTTGCTTGTGAGAGTCAGCGTTTCATTAACTCTGTTCAGGTTTTTATATTGAATCTATGAGATATAAGTTTACCTGTTTTCAACATTAAACCTGTTGTTTAAAAAGTGTTTTAAAGAATGTTCATCTAAAACATGTAATCTGTAAGTGATTAAACCAAATAATGGTTTAATTACTCCATAGAGTGCTTGCCCTTAAGAAACACTATCTATTAATAGGTACCAAACAATTATTGCTTTTTTTTTTCCTTGACCTAAATAAAGTGAAATTATATATTCCATTATGAACTAGAGAATAATAACCACTGCTCAACAGTGATTTAAACAACAACAAAAGAAATGCCAAAAAAAACTCGGAGCTCTATTTTGTTGAGGCACTTTAAGACATGGGAGCATGGGGCCCTCATCTTTACACATATACCTCATTTTGTGGGCACAGAAGGTACAGGTTTGTATCATACAGCTGTGAATCAAAATTTCAGCTAAGTATTCACCTTCCACATAGATTGGCTAAAGGAGGAAAGAGCATCATGGACACTAAACGAAGACAGTGTAATGAACTCAAACCCGCTGTCACAAGTGGAAGATACTCCAAATGCTACAACAGGTTTAGTTTAGTTTTCCACGCTAGATTTGAAAAGGAGGTAGCGGTAAGTGGAAGTAGAGTCAAAAAATGTCTGTCATCACTGAATGATAAGATCGACACCAACTGGGTGTCATGCTTTTCTGTACAGGAGGGGATGCACCTTTGAAAGCCCCTTGAACACCACGCATCGCGCTGTTTTACCACGCCCAATGTGCACAGTGCACTTGGCCAGGTCACCAGCTGAAAAAGAGACCTACATTTCTGAACAAGGATGCTGCATCTCACTGTTTATTTCCGAAGTCAAATCTTTTTTGGTAAATGAACCGCACTGAAGGAAAACAAAAACAAAACAACAAACCTTGTGAAAGCTTTTCCAGCAGAAACCACCTACAACCCTCAAGGTCAGAAGACACAACACCAAGGACACGATATCGATTCCTTCTGACTATCTGGGGAATAGTTACCCAGCTGGGATAAACAGAGAGTCCATTTTTGAGGAACGACCAGAAACAAGGAGATAGAAACCTTTTATTTCAATACTCTTAGAGCTGACCAAAACTCTTATATAAAAGACAGAGATCTAAACCCATATAACTTTTTTTTCCCTTTCTTTTATTAACATATTTCAAGTTGATCTGGATAAGCCACTGAATTACTGAATATTTGTCAAATCTAAACCTTTGTACATTTCTAGACTGGTCTGTTGTTTTGCTTTTTTTTATTATTATTTTTAAATTCAACATGCCCATTGGGGGGGGCAAACACTTTTTTTCTCCTTTATTCAAAAATTCTGACTTACAAATTGCTGTAAAACCAACAGTAATCTTTTTTTTCCACCTTTTTGTTATTATAAGCCAAGATATCTCATCCCTGTTGATTAATGATGCTAACCAATGGCCACTAACATCTGATTACCATCAAGAATGTGTTTTCTCTATTAAAAAAAAATCGGCTGATACTTTAACAGAAACATTATTCAGAAGTTATACTCCCATATCTTAAAATTTGAAGTATTCTGTCAGGCAGAAAGGGAGAGAAAAACATGTTTCCCCCCCCTTTGCTTTTCATATAGCTGATGAAAAGAAAAATGTTTCCAGTTTTGCTGTGCATTTTGCTGTAAATTTGTCACACATCTCTAATCATTTCTACTAAATGTGGTTGCTAGCTTCAGTGACAGTTTTGTTGGGAGGAAATCACAAGCCTGAAGAAGAAAAAAAAAAAAATGTGTGCACATTTTATTAGTTTCTTTTTGAAAATTGTTATCGTTGCTGCAAATATGTCTCCATCGGAGAAGTGGAACACTAAGGAAACCATCGCAAGGAGGAGGATGTGAGGCATCTTATCACAGCAATGAGTGGGAGTGCATTTCCTTGTAGTTGCTGTAATAGTAGTGGTAATTCTTAACTAAAAGGCCATAATGATAACATCTAGAAAAATGGCACAGCGCTCTCTGTAATGTAACATGAATATTCCAGAGCAGGATGATAACCAGCTGCAAACAAAACAAATTAATTCATAAAAATTATATAGCCTCACTTTGCGCTGCTTTAAAGATAAATAGGTGAAGGGTGAAGGAAGATTCAAAACAGGATTTTTAAGCCTTTTTTTTTTTTTAAAGCATCTGAAGGAGGAAGAGCTTTGCAAGGGGGAAACTCCAAAATTGCCGTTTCAAGTGTTTTGTTTTGTTTTCAAAACATATTTGACTTAGGACAAAAGGAGGACAAGGAAAGTCTAAGTAGCGCTTTCAAGTAAAAAGGGATGACTGAGAGGGCAGAATTTTGGTTGAAGATTTCTGTTACATCCTGTACGTCCAGTCTCCAGGCAGAACTGGGGCAAACGAGCCAAAACGCTGAACTCTATCAATGCCATTCTGGCTTTTGAATGAATGTGACAGTGAGAGACTGTGGGAAGCAACTTAACACAAATGGAAAATTTGCAAGTGAAGAACTATAATAATCGTCTCCCATAACAGTCAGATGAGGTTTCGAGGGGTTTTTTGTTTGCTTTTTTGTTGTGGGTTTCTTCCCCCCCCCTTCTCCCACTCTTGCTGAGTACAGTTTAGCTGGCACATTTTGTTCAGGATACTTATGAGACCGACTAAAACTTTGCTGCTACTGATAAATAGATTAGGTCGCTCGGACTACAGCATGGACAAACAGCGGCAAGAGTCTCAGTGAACTCGACTGTCACATACCTAGAAAAGAACTCGGGCAGGTATGGAAAATGTACCTTTTAATTATTTCCCCATCAACAGCTGCTGCAAATCAGAAGTTTTCTGTTGCATTCAGCGTAGTGTAGCAATTCCCCAGCGGGGAATAGCAGCTCTTTCCCTGCACAGGCACGTGCCTCTCTGCACAACAGAACAGGTCTACCACAGGCCTTCAGCCTCCTTGCGTCCAGGGCAAAAGACACAGGGTTCAACCACCCCAGCAGAGCACCGTGCAAAGTAGGTCAACTAGATGCAGATTTACCACAGGTTACCTATTTATCACGCAGTAGCAACCCAGGTGCCTCTCTTACTATAGTCCATACCAACTGACCCCGCTTTCAGGGAACTACCATAGAAAGAGCTGAAATTTTGCAAGTTCGTATCCCAGCCTACCTTACAGCAAGACGTTTACATTGCCAAAACCTTTACGGTTTCCAGCAGCGCAGCCCCATGCCCCCTTTCCCAGCCAAAGCTCAACAACAGAAATACTTAGTGCAACACACACACACGGTTTAAAGTACTCGGACTTATTCCCTTGATTGCAGCCAGCACTTGGACCAGTTGATCTCTTCTGAAATAGTCCTTTTAATCTGGCAGCGGCGCTGCACCATTACCTTCCACCACAAGCAGGCGCTGCATCACATTCGAGAAAACAGTAACTCCCTGACCCAAAAGCCATCCCTCCCGTTGTCAAGCTGTATATCTTCCTACAGTGCTGCGGCTTCCCTGCCTCTGTCGCAGCACAGCTCTCGTTCTGTTTACAGTTGACAAAACGACATCTAGATACAGCATATATTTCACTGCTACACTACTTCTATTTGGCAAAACTAAGGAGAAATTAGGATTTTGCAACTTTTTCCAGTAGCTACTTGAATTTAATGCCTTTTTGCATTAAACAGTTAGTAGGAACTAGGGCTAATACGTTCAAACAAATTCCAGCGCCATTAGAAACTGCACAAATTCATGCCGATATTTGATTCATCGTTACATATCACTTGTCTCCTATTTAGCAAAACCAGGGTAGATGTACGTTAACACACACACATCTACGCTGAAGCGGTCTACTGCAGGAAAATGAGAAGAGCTGTCTAGAAGGGCAGGCTTTTTTTTCCTTTTTTGCAGGGCAAGCAACTCAATGCTGATTTTGTTACAGAGACCTCTTTTCCTGGATCAGTCTACTGCAGGAAAATGAGAAGAGCTGCCTAGAAGGGCAGGCTTTTTTTTTCCTTCTTTGCAGGGCAAGCAACTCAATGCTGGTTTTGTTACAGAGACCTCTTTTCCTGGATCTTCAGCTTTACACCCAAAGTTCTCTGTATTTCATTTGTACCTTTGGCTGTACATTTACATTAAGAGTTGCAGGAATAACTGCCATATCTCTATTTGCATTGGATTCAGTCAAAATGTCTTTGATATTTCAGTTTCTTAATTGACAAACTTAAGCTCACAATTAATACATGAACCCTTAAAGGGACGCACCATGGAGAAACACCTAGAAAGCACTTGGGAGCAGCCACCCAACTGTACCAAGGCAGGGAAGTCCAGGGGGTGGTGGTGGTGTTACAGAGCAGGACAGAGAAGGACACAGGAGGAGCCAGAGATTAAACCTGGTGATGGAAGGAAAACTTCCTAAAAGCCTCTTCAACACCACACAGAATATGCTACAACTCTGAGAGCCGCTTACTTGACCAAAACCAAACCTAGAAGCAAGAAGTAGCCCACAAGGACACAGCAAGAAATCATTTCTGCCTTCCATGGTTATTATGGGGTTTCACCATTTAAGACTGTCTCCAGGTTCATTCCAACAACACCTGGCTTTGCTGAATTTAGAGCCTTTTGGTCCCCATCAACCACAACAAAGAAGCTACCTGGAAAAACTCACCACAAAGCTCTGACTGACTCAGGGCCACACCACAGCCTCACACCTCTCTTTATTATTAACACTGTAAAGGTTTAATCCAAATCCTCCAGAACAGCACACTGGACTCCGCATGATGCGCCAAAACCATCAGACAGCCAAAAACTGCATCGCGCTTACCTTGATGGGCCATGGAGCTGCAAGTGACACTCAGAAGCAGGAGGTGGTGGCGGTGGCTCCCCAGTCCCTTCTTGCTCAGAGCATTGTGGGGGGATGTGTTGATGCACAGCAGAAGTTTCACAGCCACCCAGGAGCAACACATTCAACGGTGCCCAGGTGGGTTGCAGTGTGGGAGGGGACTGCTGCCCAGCATTGACCCCAGCACCAGCCCCGGGTGCTGCTCATCACCCATCACTCCCTCAGGTGAGCAGCGTCACCCCACACTCACCCCCAGCCTGAGCCAGCCCACAAGCTTTTACATCTGATGTACTTAATTTTGAGCTCCAGACTATACTAACCACTTTTTTAATTCCATTAGCAGTCAGGTCTGCAACCAACAAATGTCCTTCAGGTGTCTGTTCAGCTTGAGAGGGCTGTAATTACCTTATCTGTAACAAAAATATTCATATTCTACTGTTTTTTCATTGTTTTCCACTAACAACGACCTACTTAAAAGCAGGAATTATCCTTTTTAGATCAAATAAACAAGGCCAAAAGCTTTTCCTAACCATCGCTAACCTGATTCCTAGTCGTATAAAGTACAGCTGTTAAAGTGACCCCTCTCCCTGCGTAATGCTGGAAAGATTTTTTTTCGCCACACACATCCAGCTTAGGGGTCCACGCTGCAAAACAGAGGTGAGGACGTCCAATGAGGTTGAGGTGAGGCCACAAAAATGAAATGACCCACAGCTGAGTCTTCAGGACCTCAGCCTCTTCATTAACCCCAGAGAGGGCTGGGAGGTGATGCGAGTACTGCGTATGTATGCATTAAACATATGTCTGATAGTGTGGAGGGGTACAGCCTCCCCAGCAAAGGCAGTGGCTGAAAGCGATGTAATGAAGCTTGAGCTGAGACACAGTTTTCTCTGGACACCTCTCCTGGGAACGCTCTTGGCTGCTAGTTCAGGTAACAAGGGAAAAGAGAAGCTTCCCCCCGCAGGAAGGGACCTTCTCCTCATTAGCTGGGGAGCACGCAGGCAGTGGTCTCGCTCATTGCTCCTGCGTGCAAACTTCTCCTTTAGCTGTTTCTGCCCCGGTCTGTCCCCTGGCTTATTTACATTTTCCTCCTTTAGTCTTGTTAGGTTCTTTGTGATGAAGAATTTTTTGTGAAATGTATCAGTGGCATCAAAATATCTTTTATAAACATCACACTTTATAATACCTCTAGAGGTTAAAAATGTATTTTATTTTCCTTTGCCACCTACCTCAAGTGTTGAGTCACAACCCAAATGATTTCTTTGTGGAAACTCTTTCTTAAAGAGACTTCTAAATATGTACAAGTACATAGTGACCTGCCAGATCCCTGCTGGGGCACCCAGTAGCAGAAAAGTGTTTGATATTAGTCATCTCACGCACGTTTCTTCCCTTGTAGGCAATGGAAATTATTTCCTTTATACATATTCTGTTAGGTTCCCAAATCTGCTGGGTATTTTCTTGCAGTGACTGATGACCTGCTTACTGGGTTTCCCCTACTCTTTTCCAGAGAAATGAGCCTGTCACGATCCACTTTTTAACTCCTACGTTACAGCAAAATTTTTTTAAGGACGTATTGTGGGAAGGCTGGACTTTTCCAGCTCCTTTTAACACTCTGTCCAGAGCACCCCTGCGCGCAAGAGGACAACTTCCATCTTTTTGTCAAGTTTTTCATGCCCCTACCCTTTCAAAGCTTATGCAGTGGATGAATCCTGGTATTTATGGCAAATAAGACTCCTTAAAAAGTGATTTCACCTAGTCAGAAATTCCTTTAATGGAGATAATTTGGGGAACATCAGCCCTGTGTTTTACTTAAGTCCTTATTTTATTAGCTATAGCTTTCTAAAAAAAATTTTTTTTTTTTTAATTATAATACTAAAAACTCTTCTAACACCGAGAGTTGTTTACTCAAGTCAAGCTTAAGAAAGTGTTCTCCTGTCAGATTGACAGAATTGGTCACTTACTTTTCTAACAAGACTCCCATAACAAACTCCTTTGAATTAATAATACTGATTTTCATTGGTGTCTCCATATAGTCTGCCAGTACCCCTTACTGTATCACCCACTGCATTTCTGGCATCCTCATCATACCCCAAGGATTACCCCTGTTTGACCAGCTATCATAGTATGTACAAGCTCCATGTCTTTGTCTGTCCTGGCTCCTTCTTTGAGTTGAGTTTTGAGAGCTCTCTGCTCCAAGAGCAGTCTGCATATCCCCCCCAGGATATGCGTGATTTCCCTTCCTTAGGAAATTTTAACCTTTTCAAAAGCTAATTCCAAATGTTCTGTTTGCTTTTTTGTGTGATTTCGGATGGTGTCAGTCTGGTACTTTTATGAGTCAGATCCCCATAACTGCAGAATGCAATTAGCACAGTTCAGAGCATCCATAGTTTCATTTTATTTTTGCGCCTCAGATTAAAGACATATTTCTCATATACTCTATTTTTACATGGCATGTTATATTCAAATCTCTGCAGCATAGTTTTATGGTTATCGTCCTAAAATCCAACTGAAAACAGTCAAAAAGTACAGCGTTTCAGAACTTATCTTCATAGATAAAGTGCTTTGGTTCACTTTCTTTTTCCCTACACGCATTTCCTCCTAACATACAGCTTTCAGTAAGCACTCTGAATCACCGGCCTTGAAAAAGATTTGCTATTATTTGGCGATGCATCTCCATCTGCCTTTGCCCACCAGAACCTGTTTTCCTTTTGTTCATCCCTCCCAAAACTTCCTGCTCTAAGAAGCAAAAGCATTTAAAATACGATTGCTAATATCACAAAGGCAATCCAGAATAAGCTTAATTTCTCCCTGTATAAATAGGACCTGATTCACTTTTAGGAGAAGCTGATATGAAACTGATATGAGAAACCAGCAAACGGGTTTTAAGCTCTGTCTTCCAGAGAGTCAGCTTTACTGACTCATGAATGCCACTTGGATGAGTCCTACAGAAAAAAACACCCCGGGGTTTCAGGAACAAACTTCAGGCATAAGCCATCGGACTGATGGTGGGGCTGGCCAAGTCCCGCCTGATCCCAGCCTCCTCCTGGACCACACCACCACCAAGTGCCGGGATCATCTCCCTCCTCCAGGAATGTGACTAGCAGGAGTCACTCGATTCCTGCTTTGCCTCTATTCAGGCTTAGTGCAGTACAATTGATAAACCAGCCTTGAAAAGCCCCAGAACTACTTTAAAGATTTGGTTTCCTTCTTAAATGCAGACAGTGTATGAGTGCAAGCACTAACAGGTAGAAGCATACTGTTAAACCAGACTTTTAACCTGCAAAGCCCAGTTCTTAGATCCTTTCAAACCCTCCCTCAAACATTAGTTTTTATCACGTGTTTGAATGTTTAACTGAAGGGTAGAAAGTAAGATAGAGAAGAAATGATACTTTAAAATGACTTCTAAATGTCTACTAGCTTGCTTTACAAAATCCCGCTTTTTTATTAATCATCTTTTTTTCTCTAAAAGATTTTCTAAAAAAATAAAGTGGGAAATGGAACATATAAAAAGGTAAATAACAATGCACAGCTCTCACTTTGAAAAAGCACCCCACTAGTCAGCTATCTTATCGAAGATACGAATATGGCACAAAGCAGATGGTTAATAAAAGTATACCACTTAACCACTTAGCTAATCTGTCCAAACTGGAAAGAAAATATTAAGACTCAGAGGTACTATTTAAATAAAGGAATATGCACCATGTGGTTCAAAGCATTGTATAAAATGTCATGTCAGAAATGCTAATATTCTAATAAATAGGTATATCCCATCTCACATTCCTTTGGATTTAAAGCTTTATAGTATTATAATATGCTAAGTTAAACATAACGGGGCCACAGTCAGAGGTGACACAAATGGTTGTGCAAATTACACATTGGCAAGTGTGTGCAAGCTCCGGTAACTCGTAGCAGAGAAGGGAAAATACAGGGCCAGGAACACACTACAATAGGGAGTAGCTGGATAGAAGAAATAGGAAATAAATAAAATTATGCAAATGAACGCTATGCAAATTTGCCACGTCTTTTTAAAAGGCAGTGAATTGCATGATCTCTATTTCTCCACACAAATAATTGTGAAGATCCTGGGTGTACTATATTCAGGGGGCTGGTGCTGGGTGAATAAACATCAGGGCTGATTATTTCAACTGAATCTAGGATGTAAGTGGTTTTTCAGGTAAACAAGACCAATGCCTGGAGCAAAGCGCCACAGTAATATGGCCAGAAAAGTGCATAGATAGGTGTCATACAATGACATTCGATTAAAGATGGTTGAATATTTTTTCAATTACTTTTTAAAAACTGTAACTGAAAATCTTGGTTTTCATAGAAATGCATTTGTAAATTAAAAGCACACGTCTTGAAGAATATTTTATTGCTTGGTCACAAACACTTTGAGTAATGAGAAACTATTTCCTGACCAGCTCCCCACTGTGTAGTAACTTGAACAATGGCTATTCCATGAAGAAACCCAGACGATGGGAAGAAAACAAATCTTCCAATAAATAAGTCAATTCAATAAATTAACTGAGCAAATTATTTCATTCTTCTTAAAGTTAAAAATTCAGAAAATGCAACACACAGATCTATATCGTAGCTGTGTGCGAATACATTACAAAAGCAAAAAGCAGTGCATCTCCTTCACGTCAAAAATTAAACGTGTGCTTTGGCAGACTCTTACCATGAAGGCTCCTTGTCCCTCCCTGTCCTACGAGTTCCTTAAAATGCAGCACGGACCTTTTTGTTAAGACCTGGAAACAGCAGAGTTTGCAGTGGATCCTTCAAGCTACTGGTAAAATAACAGTGCTTAGGTTATATTTTACATCATTAACTGTGTTGGTTTTTTATCCTACAGTTTCCTGCCAGCGCTGTAATATTATATATCTATATATAATATACATATGTATGTATATAGATATATAGATAGACATATATCTATACATTAGATACATATGTATGTACATAAAAATATACACATCCCTAGATGTTTGCATGAGGACTTTGTTTTCTTCGCCTGAAGTAAACATCATGCAAGTACCTTAGGGTTCAACACAGTTTCCTGCCAGCGCTGTAATATTATATATCTATATATAATATACATATGTATGTATATAGATATATAGATAGACATATATCTATACATTAGATACATATGTATGTACATAAAAATATACACATCCCTAGATGTTTGCATGAGGACTTTGTTTTCTTCGCCTGAAGTAAACATCATGCAAGTACCTTAGGGTTCAACCCCGATGTTTTTCATTTACGGTGCCACTAAGCGTGTAGGTATGCCTGACCGCTAACAGCGACATGTTCCTGTCGCTGGGGACGGCAGGTTCTTTCATCTTCTTAATGGACATTCCTCCACGAATGTCTGTGGCCTACCTGACTATAATCCTTTAAATTTTAATTCACTTTACATTTAGCCGAGTCATAAATACCATTTAGGTACCAATATTCTGCTTTATGCAATCCCTAAGGTGGTGCTTTTATTTTAATGAAGCCATTTGCAACTTAAGAGGAAAAAATATTCCATCTTTGATTGAATATATTTGTCAGTTTTATTCCCGACTGGCATTTTTATGTGAAAACTTGAATAAAACTAGGGGATAGCTGCTTACCAACTGGGATAAAAGTTTCAGTGTGTTTTTGCCTTCAAAATTAGCTGAATAAATGGTCTTTGAAATTCATTTTGAAAACATCAAAGCTAACCTCAACCATAATCAAAAATAAAATCCAGAATTAAATTACATTACAAATGAAAAATTTCCTTGGTTATTCGGTATTTTAGAAGAAATTATACAACAGCAGATAACAGACCTTCCTATTAAAAATGTTATTTTTAGTATCATAGAAAAGCAGTGACTTACTGCACTTCTACAATTATATGAGAAGCCAAATATTGGAAGTGTTCTAATATTATTTGTTTTCTGAGTTTTTCTATTGTGCAGTAGTTTGTATCTGGTAAGTACGTGTCATTTCAGTGGATAAGAACGTGTGTTGAAGCGATGCTGGTTTTGCTTAATGCGGTGATACAAAAAATAAGAGGAGAACTAAGGTAATTTCACATAACTCACAGCAAAGTTCCTAACTTGAATCTGCATAATACCCTCTTCCTGGATAATTTGCTTTTCCTATTTCTACTGCTCTGGTGCGATGGGAGTTACAGTAGGAAAGTGCCCTTCCCTTGTGCATGACAGGCAGAGGTTGCCTTGCGTTGAGGGTCTCCCTGTATCAGAGTAAATAGGATTTTATCATATCATCGCTGTCACGGATCAAAATGAGATTTTTTTTTTTTTTTTATTAGGGCAAACTATAACACTTCACCATTTCCAATCATGTCTACAATCGCCCGGATTATCATTAAAAATTATTCCAAACAGAAATTATCACAACATAATATTCAGGCCAGTTCTGCCTGATGCTCCTGCAATAGCGGTAACTCGGTGCGAAACACCTTGTGCTTCAGGTGCCTCCTGATTCCAGCTCCCGTCGTCGGGACACGACAGCTGTGTGGGTTTTGTGTGGTGTACGGCAGTCAGGGGCACTCAAGGGTATCTGATCTCTGACTCTGTGAAGCACTGCTGGAATTAGGGCAAACACAAATTAATACTGAAACAACCAGAATAAGGAATTCTGGTTTTCAGTTTCCTTAAAAACATAATAAATTGTCTCCTTACACATCCCTCAACAGAAAGTGCAGCAACACAATATGTTTTCCCAAAAGGCTGTTGAAAAGTGTGCTGTCAGAGACATTTTTAAAGACAATTCTAGCTTTAGTTTTATCCTCATAGAATTTCACTGAGGCAGGTAAATGGCATTATTGCCATTTTATACATAGTAAATTACATCATAGGTCCCAGAAGGCAGCGAGCTGCCTAGTTTCTGCTGAAATCAGTCTGAGTTAAGCATCTAGAAACACTACAGATACTTAATATTGTGTATAAACCAGACCACAGCTCTCCAGTAGTAGGGGAACGTTGCCTATCTCAAGGTGAACACCACCTTAGCGAGGAAGAGGTGCTCCAGAATGAGAGTTATTAACTCAGAAAAAATTATTGTTAGTTATTAACATTAGCAATTGTCTAATCCTTACCAAAAACCCCTCTGTTATTAGAGAGGTAAGAAACTTTTAAAATGATTTTAAGTCTGTTTTATAAAAGTTATTGCAATGTAAAGATAGGTTTCCTTGAATACATAATAATTTTGAAGAACTGGCTACTTTTTTCATTTGACTGTACACAGATGATTTACATACATAATGTTGCAAAACAGTTCCAGGTCAGGTCTTTGTATGCTAACCCAGCCGCTTATTGACACTTACGGGTTTGTGTGCAAGCATGTGTACCAACTAAATGGACATTGCCGTTATTTTAATGAGTACTGTAAAAATAGTTGTGTGGATATTTAAAAATGCACATTTGAAAATCTTTCCAGCCTGATCCAGCCTTCTGGTTTCATCCTGACCCGGGCCACCAGCCTTTCCTGCTTTTTGGGGAAGAGGCAACGCTGTGAAAACTGAACACCTCCTGCTTAGCCAAAAGGCTAAGAATTAGAACCAATTTATATCAGTTTCCATGGTGGTACAAAATCTGAGCTCTGTCCCTCAAGACTTGTGAGGCTGGAATACCCTATGTTGGCCAGCATGACCGCAGCACCACCCAAGCGTTATCATCTTGTTTCCATTAGCCATTGAAAAGGAAAGGAACGTTGATGTTGTTAATTACCTGCTTCAGGAAACACCTATGAAAGTCATTGGCTTCAGCAGTAGAAAACTGAGTCCACACAGTCTACCACATTTGGTTTGATCCACAGCTCCTGAAGTCAGTGGGAAAAAATGCAATTAACGTCCAACTAATTGATGGATTGGGTCAGTACTCCAGTTTTCTGCATATTCACATGTCCATTTTTTCAACTCAGCCAAAAATGTTAAAGGTTTGGTTTTAATTAATTGAATGCTAATGAATAGTGCCAAATTCACAAGAATGAAATCCTCTTTCCATCACAGTTTCCTGACTCCCATAGAATCCCACTAAGGCTCAGCTCCAAGGAGGAGTAACTGTGGCACAGCTCTGCACCCGGGGCTGCATGGGCACTGAGGTTTCTGGTCAGACCGCAGGAGCTGCTGTCTATTCCAACATTTAAAGTGAATACAAAAGTCTCTAGCAAAAGGATTTAGGTCAGTATTTACATATTTGTCCAGTGACATTATGGGTGCTGTCAGCTAATACAACAAATGCATTTGTTGTTTTGATTGTTTATATTTCGGTTGCTTAGGGTTTTAGTTCTGTTTAGATTGTTGATATCTAGCAATACATATACTTGGAATAAGGGCAAAGTCAAGGTCAGTGCACTGGCAGATTCATTTCAGACCTTGCCGTCTGGATGAGGAGTTGCTGGATACTCTTGAGGCAGTTCCTATACCGATGGATGTGCTCAGGAACAGTTTCTCTCGTTACTAGCGAGAGTAGAAGTTCTCATCAAGTAAATATTGCTGGATGGTAAGACCGGACAGCAGGTTTTGTATGATATGGAACTTGATTTAACGAGCTGAAGGGGTGTCTGCAATATAACTAATGCAAGAATACTAGGCAGCTCTAAGAAAACAGTGAAGTGTTCCTGCACATTCTTGTGAGCCAAAACAACAACAAAAAAAGTATTTATAAGAGTAACTATTGGTGTACATTCCTGATTTTTTTTTCTGTTACGTGTTTTCTTCTGCTACAAACTAGAGTTATAGTCATGGATGATTTCCTATAAGAACAAGGATATCTATCTCACCAGGAAATCTCCAGCCTTTATAGAGAAGAAAAACATAGTTTATTATCCCTAACTTTATGGTTAAAACGAGGTACAGCCAGGGTGACTTGACTTGCCCAAAATCATTCCACCTGGTAGGGGTTTAGGTATAGCCGGTTGTCTCAGTACCAAGTCAACACTTTAGGCAGTAAGTAGTACTGTTCACATCTCTCATTTAACCAGTTACCAGGTTTATGCGTTACCTTATCATGAAGATGTTTATAAAAGTAGGTGGTATGGTATATAGGATTCGGGCCTAGCCAGAAGTTTTAGTATCACTTTATCTTGGCTGCACCACCCATTCATTCTTAGACCTCATTTGAGCTAACAGCAGATCACATACCTCTGTGCCAGGTTCTGAAATGACCCATTATTAAAAAAATAAAAGAATAAAAATGTATAGGTACAGTTACAAAATCAAGAAATACAGTGTTTGCCGATTGAATGGACATGCAGGTTTTGATAAATACTTCCTAAGCCATCTTTTCCATACACTCCATCTACAACCATCCTAACTGAGAAAACAGCACCTCAAAAACATCATAGTGTAAGGGTCACTCGGCGCCGTATCTTATAGCTGTGACTTCATGCAATTTCCTATTGGCAATCAGAATTGAGTAAGGACAGCAGGCTTTCATTCTTTATGGCTTACTAAAGGTTCAGATAAGTAACCATGGACCAGGGCTGGTTTTGTCAAGGATAAACATACCTGTTTTGAAATCTGATCAAGCAAAGAGTGTAACCACCAAGAACTGAAACCACTCTTAGATCCATGACTATTCTGGTCAACTCTTAATTTATATGAAATGATAACATGGTTTTCTCAAACTTTTCTTTTTTTGGTTCCAATTTATCTGTTTTATTTTCTTGATTTGTAATCCTCTTCATTCTTTTTTTACTGCTGCTACGCATAAGGATGAAAATTTAAGAGCTTTTTCATACTGACTCTGAAAGATCTTTCATGATCAGTATGGCAGCAACTTTCTATTTATTGAACCATTTCTCTTTCTGTACTATGACATATAGATCATTATTCTACCTTGTGTACATTCTGTTGCATTTTGTCACTGTCTTGGTTTTGACTGTACTTTAACCTCTTCTGAGCTTCGACTCTTTTTCTTGCTATCTGTAACTTGTTTTTATATAATCATAGAATCATAGAATGGTTTGGGTTGGAAGGGACCTTAAAGATCATCTAGTCC
>NW_008794541.1:352149-416916 GCF_000699145.1 Aptenodytes forsteri
GCAAACTTGCTGAGGGTGCACTCAATCCCACTGTCCATTTTGCTGACAAAGATGTTAAACAATGCCAGTCCCAATACCGACCCCTGAGGAACGCTACTTGTCACTGGTCTCCACTTGGACATCGAGCCATTGACCACAACTCTTTGAGTGTGACAATCCAGCCAATTCCTTCTCCACCGAGCGGTCCACCTGTCAAATCCATGTCTCTCCAAGTTAGAGATAAGGATGTTGTGAGAGACAGTGTCAAATGCTTTGCACAAGTCCAGGCAGATGACATCAGTTGCTCTTCCCTTATCCACCAATGCTGTAACCCCATCGTAGAAGCCCACCACATTTGTCAGGCATAATTTGCCCTTAATGAAGCCATGTTGTCTGTCACCGATCACCTCCTCATTTTCCCTGTGCTTTAGCATAGTTTCCAGGAGTATCTGCTCCATGAACTTGCCAGGCACAGAGGTGAGACTGACTGGCCTGTAGTTCCCTGGGTCTTCTGTTTTTTCCCTTTTTAAAAATGGGGGTTATGTTTCCCCTTTTCCAGTCCATGGGAACTTCACTGCACCGCCACGACTTCTCAAATACGATGGATAGTGGCTTAGCAACTTCATCTGCCAGTTCCTTCAGGACCCGCGAATGCATCTCATCAGGTCCCATGGACTTGTGCACTTTCAGGTGCCTTAGATGGTCTCGAACGTGATGTTCTCCCACAGTGGGCGGCTCTTCATTCTCCCAGTCCCTGCCTTTGCCTTCTGCAGCTTGGGTGGTGAGGCTTGAGCACTTGTCAATAAAGACTGAGGCAAAAAAGTAATTGAGTACCTCAACGGAGATCTCAGTCCAAGTAGTTAATCTTCCACTTATGCCCCTGCAGTCCATGTTTATTGTTTCACAGCTTAAGGATAGAGGTAAACTTCATATCTTTTTTAATCTCCTAGAGATTACAGACCATCACATTACATACCTCCCAGATGCCCCTGTATTGCGGCTAAGAATTTAGGTTAGAAAGAAACATTTTAGGTCCCAAGAAACTAAACCTCTACAGGACAAAGAAGTTGTCAATAATCATTAGGAAAACCCAAATGGTGGCCTACAAAAGAAGATACTTGTACTACAAGGTGCTGAGACTCCACATCCTCAAGAGGAGGCATGAAGGATGGTTCCATGGAAAAGAACATAAGAGACAAGGTCAATTTTTACCTGTTTAATTTTAAAAGACATTTTCATCCTCCAAATTAACATTCTCTCCCCCTAACATGCACATAAGCGCCACCAGGTTTCTTCTATGTAATGATAGTACAAAGCAATGCTCACCACAACTAGTATCAAAGTATCGTGTATTTGGCAATTTCAGTGCTAGAATGAGTATTTCCTGAGGGGCGTCTGCATGAGGCTGGGTTATGTATGACACTTCATAACAAAGTGAGACACAGACACAAAGCTAAAGTCATCCCTGAAGTCTACTTTATCTGTCCTACACAGAATTAACAGTGTGTCTGAGTCTACTGTAACATGCATGTCACATCACATGCCACCTCCTTTTGAAAGCCAGCAAATATAGTAGAAATGCATACTCAGAAATTCAGTCACTTCAAATTTTAACAAACATCTTTCTTAATTTCTGCCTACACCAGGCTTCCTCTGACATAAGACCCCGTGTTTTAGAAAAGGTAAAAAAAAGAAGAAATGAGAACTTAATGTGAACCTGCCTAAAAGCTGACAAATGTCATAATTCTTTGGAGATACTGTATTACAGAGCTGGCATTAACATGTCGTGGCATTCCTGTTGGCATTAACTTCGTCTGGTTTATTTATACTCATTTCCTTACACCACACCTCCTGACGGCCCTTTCCTCGTCATGTCAGTCCCACAGAAGGCAGCCTGCAGACGTCCACACTAGTTTGACATCGGCTATTTAGGACCTCAAGGCAACCTAGGCAGAGTGCAGGCAAATTTATAGACCCAGAGCTGAGATACATGGCTGAGACACAAGAGTTACCGCAGACTGAAAAATCACTAAGTATCTGCTGAAGTGCTCTGCCCAATTTACATGTTCCTGGGCCATCTCAAAAGAGGATAAAACAAGTTAGATTAGACTTTTTTCTTTCAAGTTGAAGATAATGTATTTTACCTTCCAGTTGCCACAGGCTACGAGGGTGCACCAAATTAGTTTCTGGGGCTCAGCTGATGTCTGTTAATTTGTCAAGCCACAGTAACTCAATCACATAGCCGGACCCCTAGCAATAGTCACCGCCATTATGCTAAATGCCTTATGCTAGCAATCAAAATACGGTTATAGATATTAATGTACCATCTTAGAAGCCATGTTCAGCCAATACAGAAACACCAGAAAATGCATCAGAGAACTTTTTTCTTTTCCTGTGCCTCGGCGGTGGAGGATCCAGTCGGGGATTTGGCTATGACCCAGTGTTACATCTCACCACCGATGGCGGTGATTGCTCTAGGAATTCTAGTATCTAGGATCCTCTTGCTCAGACAAGCGCACAAGACTGAAGCAGGGCACGGACTGATCGCTTACAATTACTGTTTTGAACTAGAGCCTGGAGTCCATGGGAGAACTTTGCTACACAGTGTTTCCCTCTAGCCATGTCCAGATAAGTTAGAAACATATTGTGACCTTTTATATTTATTTTTCCCCCAGAAAAAACCCAGAAATCTTTATTTTTCCTCTCTGATTTAACAAGCATTCTTGAGGTTCACTATTAGATAGGGTTTTCTTTTTTAATTTTACTTTACATTTCACTGTACGTTACTACTTCCATGTTAAAATAAATACTGAAGTCGCTGTTCATCATTCAGGCTAGTAAAAGTATTCCATCTTTATAAATTTTTTGTTTGGGGATTTTTTGCTTTTGTCAAAGCAGTTACCACACTTTATAGCTCTGGGTTTCACCTCATTATTTCAAAATATGCTCCTTAATTGACTGAGATAACGCAAATAATTTTCTTATTGATAAAGTACCTTGTGTGTAGCCACAAGAGGAAGGCAGGTCAGGATCTCTCCTACACACTGTAGCAGAGTGTCGGTGCCAAAACCAGCATCGTGGGCACTTAGAATAACAGTACTGTGCACTAACATTATAGCCCATCAGTTTATTTAAAAGAGTGTAAATTTATTCAGCTCTCAATTTATTCTACTCCCAGCCCCCCCCTCCCAAAACTGATAGTGAGGAAGTTAAAGGCTTCTGGGAGTGGGATACTGGGGTGGATTCTGCAAACCAGCCTAGACGGGTCCTGGTTTAAATTTTGGCCGACGAGCTTTCAAGAGGGCAGCGGGTACCGCTGAGCCCTCCTGGAAATGTCCTGGAGCCAGGCAGGTCTGATGCAGCTGTAAGAACAATTTACAGAGCAAGCATCCCACAGTTATTTTCTTGACACGCTGCATAATACCAAGATACTGAACCCTAGATAGGTCTATAACATAAGCAATATTTACTTCAAGCCATTTCAGTTAATACCTGTGAAAGGATTAGCGCTGTAGACACACCATTAGTGACAACAATGATTACCTACTATATGTCATGAGGTGTGACAAAAAACTAAAGTGCAAAATTAAGCTCTTTACTAGCTTAAGGAGATTTCTGGTTTAGGTGCCTATGCAAGGATAAGGGATAGACTCTGTTTCACCTTATAAAACAAAGATTAAGGATCAGTAAGACATGGTGCAAGACACTTAGAGGGCCTGGGTGGCCAGGCGAGATATGAAATAAAAGCTACTTTATAATAGACTTACAGTAAATAAATAACATGAATTATTTGTAGCTGATGAAAAGATTGTAAATTAGATATCCCTGAATGCTATTAAGTATCGGAGTCACTGGATCTTTTGGCAAACTTACTAAAAGGTTGCACAGTGCTTTCAATGTAAAATCAGCCTCTCTGGTGGACGGTAGTCATGTCAACACTTATTTTATTTCTATCTTGCAGATGCAGACTATAACACACAGCAGATAAACTGACTCACATTTGCTTCTTGAAAGGTGACAGGGTAGAAAGCAAGTATAAACTGACTCACATTTGCTTTTTGAAAGGTGACAGGGTAGAAAGCAAGTACCTCCCCATGTCCTCATCCACAGCAGCCAGCCACGTGCTCTTAGCCTGGAGTAGGAGTGGGTCTATCTTCCCTTGACATTCGCTTTGAAAGGGATAGTATTGGTCAGCTCTGATAAATTCTGGACCAAATGTGATTCTCAGTAACCTGACTGCTATACTGGGCTGCAGATGGGAAACAAACACGACAAAGGTTTCTCCCAGTCTATCTTCCCAAAGGCACTGGAGGCTTTTCTGCTCTGAATCTGCTCCGCTGGAGCTCCTTTGCCGTGAGATATCCCCTGCCAAGATATGCACTTTTAGGAGGAAAATCTACTCCGGAGTTAAAGCTGTGTGGATCAGAAGCAATCCTCCATCTAAGCTAGCAGATGAAGACAAGCTTTAATTCATCCATTGATGACATGATTGGCTCCTACACAACTATGTTGCCATTGAAGGGGCAATAACAGCTACTTATATCTAAATAAATTTATCTAAATAAAATCTAAATAAATAAATAATCTAAATCTAGCTAAATAAAAATTTAGATAAATGCTTTAATGGGTTATGAAACTATATTTCTACACAGGTGGTCAAGTCTTTGTGGATTCCCCTGGTGAATGCCCATAAATCCATGACACGGTGGTCACAGACATTAGCTTGAAATTTTTGAGCTTGGTGCAACTGCACTGTCGTTGTGTGCCCTTGCAGTGTTTGGATTAAATCAGCCACAACGTCAAGGCTTGAATCTCTGTTTCTGACAACGGAGATTTCACTTGGATAAAAGCATAAATTGAGTTCTTATGGATATTAAATTATTTACATCTCCAAAATAGATCACTATGTCACTGGTAATATGGCAAATACAAACTTGGTTATTTAAACGGTGGCTGGCTTCCTTTGGAAATAAATATACAAGACAAAGTTGTCTTTTTCTCCAGCTAACCCAATAACTGTGCATCTTGAGGTTTGAACAGAACACTTAAAATGCATATAATTACGGCCACCTTCACCAGATCAATCTATCAGTGACCATACAGAGTTCATTGGTTTTGACGTCTTTCCTCAGGGTATCCCTTACATCCGTATCTTCCCCAACCTAATTGCACAAACACCGCTGATTTTTGCCTCGCATCATCCTAAAAGTTAAGTTCCCGTTTATGTGCAACCACTTCTCATGGCTTCAACTGTACCATTGCCTGAAGATAGGTTAAAATTTAGTGTTCTTTAGCAATAACACTAGTACTGTAAACCTTCATTAGACCTTTGAAAAACCTGCCCCACACTGGACAAAATTCCCTATTACATCCTCTCTGCTTTCTGGCAGTCGTTAATGGGAATGAGCCGTGCTGCCTCCTAAGCTACCCAGCACTCATGTCAGCATCCCACACCGTCAGGAAAGGGCAAGCCAGCGCTATGGAAAAAACAAGGTTTTAAGTGCAACACGTCTTTTTTTTTTGTCTGTCAGAAAACTATATCCACTGTACAGTCAGGTTTTAGCCTTCAGAGTAACCATTCAAGAACGGTTTACTGATGATAAAACTGGCGTCTATCTTGTGCTTTTCAACAGGTTAACTATCTAATAAGCAGCAGAATCCCTGTGCTAAAGAGATTACGCTCTGAAGCACTGAATGTAGTAAAACGCTGTGTTAAATTTAGCAGGTGCTCGGTGTGCGTTTATTAAGCGATTATTCCCTGTGCTGGTACTTCCCTCCCCTCTACTTTCAAAACCTTGAGCTTTCTTTTGCAATGACTCTTCCTACGTCTTTGAGCTCCCTCTCCACTGAAAAAATTCACTGCTGCTCCACCAAAGACCCACGTATCAGGTAATTGCAGTTAAGAGGTATTTTGAAAGCTTAAGTTGTGCTTGTCCTGATTCTCCGCACAGGAATGAGTTTCGCTCCCTGTGTATGTGCACATTCGAAGGCTCTACAATGTTTTTGACTCACAAATTGCCGTTTTGTTCTGATGGCTTTTTATTGTGTGTGAGGCTAAGCTCTTGAGTCATGGCATTTTTCTGTTGATTGGAGAGGCAAGGAAGCACTTCTAAGGAATTACTATGTTTTCTAAATGATTCTAAATAGGTATTAAGAAAAATATATTACATAAAGTGACTGAAACTACTTCAACCCACTTCTGATTTTTTTTTAATCATTCATGCACATTTATAAGAAAATTAGCTTAACTTTGCCTCAAATTAAAACCTGAATTTAGCTTATTCTCTATCCTCCGATATATATTATGTGCATATAATGTACAGTTGCAGTTACATAGACGCACTGTGTAAAAAAAGCATCCTCAGATCAAGCTATCTTTCCAGAACCGAAACATAAATATATATGGTTTATTAATTCAGATATCTTTTTTTTTTTATTAAGCAGTATAATGTTTATTTAGTATTCATGTATATGTATATTATTTCTTTAACGATAACTCAGCATGGCTTCATTTTTTCTTATTCTTCCCTGAGCGTAGTGCCCAGGCAATTATTCCACGTGGGATTTATAAATACAGGGTTGCAGATTTACCTATAGCAGCACACTTACTTGCCAATGATGAAAGTCAGGTGGAGAAAACAACAACTAACAAGAACATCAAATTTAATCACAATAACTATTTTTTTTCATGAGAATTTATATGAAGGAAGGAATTTTATGTCTGTCATGAGAGACTTCACCTGTAAGACTGAGATGCCTGCATTCATGCAGTACATGTGCTGCACCTTCTATTGCCCGAAGCAATTCCCTATACACAAAATTTTCTTTCTTTCTTTTTTTTTTTAAACATCCTGAAAAGCAGAATATAAAAATCCTGTGTGTTCTTTAGCATTGCTACAGGGGTTAAATTGTTAATGCTTTACTTTCACTCCAGTTTTTTATCAAACTTTCTTTTTTCTCTCCCTGGGGATAAACAAATGGACAGCTTTCCTCTCTAGTATTCCTCCTTCCATTACCATCACAGCAGAATGCATCTGAGACTATAATAATTCAGTGATGAAATACAAAATGTCGCAATGCCATCTCTCTTAAAGTGAACTGAGATTTTGTTATGCCATTTTAGGTGCACTAATAGCTCCTAAAGTCCCATGGAGTATCTTAATGTGAATTTAATGAGCTGATAGCATATAAATGACAGTACTGTGAGGGTGAAGGTGACATAACCTTTTTCCTTCTATTTGATGTTTGTCTTTGAAAAAATACAGATCTTTTCAAAACGTACTGCATTATTACAAAGTGCTGCATCATTCAGCAAGGAGGTTACCATTGTTTTATCATTTTAAAGCCCTTTTTTTCCTCTCTTTATGGCACGAGAAACAAAAGCACTTTTTAGTTCACCATTAAGGTAATTAAAAATCTAAACACTTTCCCTTGCAGCACAGTGCCAATATGTGGCACTCCGGTGCTCATGGCCGTGTTGTGGCACGCACATCCAGTGACAATCCACTATTTTTATCAGGCGTTGATGCCAGTGCTGGTAGCATGGAACCAGTAAAGTCACGTATGAATCACGGATGGAAATCATTCATCTTTATTTCCTGGGTGTCATCTTTTTTTTTCTCCTATCAAGGATAACGCTAAGAGGTCTACTCATCATTGCTGACTCCCAAACTCCGTGTGTCATTACCGGAGCGCTGTCATTTATAACGAGTTGCCTCCCCTCGCTCAACGGTGTCACACCCCATTGTGCGCCCAAATCCCAATCACCTTCCGCACGGTAATGGACTGTGATCCCATCAGCACTGCCTTGGATCAGCACTGACACCGCCGCACACAGGGGAGGAAGGGACCGATGGCAAAAGATAAATATATATTAGTAATCAGATAGCAGCAGACATATAGAAAACATAACTGGCAGATTAAGGAGGTAACTGAATGTATGAGGTTATTAAAGTTTGCCGGAGTGTAGCAATGAAGCTTTTCCACTGTAGTTTGAAGTATTCTCCTTAAAACTTTTAATTCAAGCTTAACAAATGACATCTCAGGGTTTTTCCCCCCCTGACCTAAACACTTAGAGACACGGCAGCCAATGGTTTGATCGCTTCCATGATAAATACTTTGTAACTTGAAAAGAAAAATTCTTAACTTTCACTTCTCTTTCCCCAGATATTATAAACATATTGCTCCTAAACGATGTACAGATCCCAGAAATTATTTACTATTTGAAAACTTTATCATCAGCGGGACTTATTTCTTTTAATTTTATGCTCATTAGCTGAATTTAGGTCAATCAAGGATTTTGGGGGGTTGGTTTGTTTGTTTAACTTTAAAACACGTGTAGGACAGATTATGAGTTAGTTCTGAAGACAGCATATTTTCTATATTTTCTGACAGCCCCGATGCTGTTACATGCAGTACATAAGACTAAGTGAATTAAATTTATAAATTCTTCCACCAGTAGAAGTGATAACATTTGCTCTTCTGAGAAAGATGTACCTTGGGCTGGGTTTGACAAAGGAAAAATAAATAAATAAAAAATAAGCGGCTTACGTGTTTCAAAAAGTTGGAATTTTGGCAATGTATGAAATTTGTTTAGAAAAACCTTTTCGTTGCCAGGTGACAAGGCAAAACATATCACATATGCTTAACAACCAGCTTGTACATATTTTGTCTTTCCAAGGTTTCTAGGGCTGGTCAGGCACAATGATGCATTACAGCTGAAGGAGCTTCCAGCGGGGACAAACGTTTGTCTCTTTCCAAAAGAATTTTCCTAATCCTTAAGAAAAACAACTCTATATTTCTCATTGTTTAATGACTGAGTAAGGATTAATTCTGTTCAAAATTCATCGTAATAGGAGTCATAACATATATATCATGTTTGCTGAAGATGCACACTACTGGTTTTCTGGCACGTTGTATTTGTTAGCATTTCGTGGTATAGTACAAGCAGTAGTTCTGCTAATACATACAATTTTCTTACAATAGTCTGACATCCTACCCCTGATCTACTGTCAGACAACAACACAAGCAGTGTAAAAACCTATGGATGACTAAGGATCAGAGACAATAATGTGTTAAAACTTATAACCTACTACTTACAAAAGCTACTGTTGCCATAGTCCAAGCACCTTAGGATCTCTGATGTTTCCGTTTCATCAGCACTTCATTCCACTGATGAACATTTTCATTTCAGAGGAACTGAATAATTAGTTAAGGTCATAAGGGAAGTCAGAGACAGAGCAAAAAAAAAAAAAACCAACCATCCTGCACTCAACAGATTCTCCTGAAATCAGCTGTTGTCGCCAGAGACCCATCCTTCCCGTCTCAAAACTCAGCCCTTGCTGTGAACATTTACACGTATCCCATGGCCTGTAGTTGGAGTCAATGGACTTTGCACATGTGAAATTAATTGTGGGGATAATTCTGAAACAATTACCTTTTCTTGGAATCCTAGTCAACAAATTCTAATAAATCATGGTGCTGCTCGCGTTATAATGATCATTAGTAATCAAATGCATCTGTATGCTCAGCTTAATTTGCTCACTTAAAGTCAAAATATTAAAAGGCAAAGAAGAGTTAGGTGTCCAAGCTCCCATGTGCCTAACATACGTTATGGACACAGAGGACCTGTCTACTCTCTTCTAAGCACCCTGTTCTAGCTGCAATTATAAACTGTTTGTGCCATTATGCAAACTTTAATCCCAACGCCAATCTCTCTTAGAAAAAGTGTCTCGTGTTCATACCTACATACTCCAAGTATTCGGAGTTTTTTCTTTCTCTGTCTTTTTTTTTTTTTTTTTTTTTTTTTTTTACAGAGTCCAATTTTTAGAGTCCCTCAAAGGAAAATTCAGCATGACTCATGAGATTGGAATGTTTTTTCTCTAATTACACTTGTCGGTAGAAAGCAATAAATCAGTTTTCAAATAGCATCACCGATTCATTCAGAACGATGAGCCGTCATTTCATTGTTTCTCTGCAGCATGAAGGGGCTGCCTTCGTGTCCTCTGCGCACCCAGCTGAGCGGCAGCTTTTATACAGGTTGGGTTTGGTACCAAAAATTTTTCTTCTCTCCACACCAATCTTTACAAGTCTGCCACCCCTTCCCTCCAACCTACTGCACCTATTCCCACCTACCCTGGGGAAAAAAAACAAGCACACACAGAAAACTCAATGCTAAAAAACTTTTCTTTCTGTTGGAGAGTATAACTTCTTGAATTAGGTATCCAATAGGAACACTTGTGCCTGCAAATTCCAGTTTGCTCTCCCTGCCAGTAAACCACGCACGCCAGCAAGCCAATTTCCTAGAATCCCCATCAAAAAACAACAACAAAGGGCTATAATGATGGTCAAATCAAATTTATTTAAAAGGGAAAAAGAGACCATACACAAAACCTTTCTGCATTACTGTCCAGATGCACTATGCCTCTACCTGCAGCCATTAATATTCACTGGCCCTCTAATACCCTAAAAATTTAGATTTTTTTTTTTTTTTTACTTTGCTTTTCATTGTAGAATATATCCTGTTGCAGTACAAGGCATACATTTTCACAGTGTAAACCTACACTGTGAGATATGATCCCAGATGAGGTATTGCCTCAAACAGAAAATGAAAAATATTCCATGCATTTTAAACATGAATCAAAGATCGTAAGTTATACAAATGCGTAATACATTTCTGCTACTCTCTGGCAGGAAAGAAAAACAAAACTGGCAGCTATAGCAATTGTATAATGGTAATTATTGAGAGAAATAATTATAAAAAAACCTGTTCAAATTATATACGGGATGGAATGACTCAAAGCGAGAATTTAAAGTGATAGCTAATACTTCAGCAAACCTCACTATAAGACACCGGGCAGCAAAATCAGACAAACAAATGTATGTGCTGAAATCTTTCTACCCGCTGAAGTTTGTAAAATGGGACTAAAAGCAAGTATTCTCACTTGGTGCCTGGGGTCCTGCTGCAGGGATTTCAGGGTAGGCAGTGAAAAGCCTTTTTCTCCAATCCCTGTCCATGTTAACCGCACGGGCTGGTTTATCGGGGAGGCTCCCAGGGCTCTCTGCAGCATCAGGGCACACGTACTCCTACACGCAGGAAAGAAGGAAGCCCTAACTCCATCTTATTATAAACAGACTGTAATCACTTATTTATATTCATTCAGGAATATCAATCCTCCCTCAGCTGCAGGTGGGTTTAGAAAATTAAAACACCGCATTAGAGGTGAGAAATGGAGTGAGATGTTGCCAGAGCCAGGTATGTCCACAGCACCAAGGCCCAGCCTGCATTGTCACCTGCATTTCTAAGATCATTTCTGTCCATACCCAAAGCTAAAACTTCTTGTTCAAGAGGTTTTCATCTGCGGTTCTGATTGCTGTGACTGCCCTCATCCCATCACCCTGATGCCTACATCACTCTGGATGAAACACGCAGTCACTGAAATTATCATCCTTGAGAAGTCAAGGAAGGCTCACCACGCCGTCCCTCTTTTGCTGAGTCTCCTTCTGGCTTTCCCACATTACATTCAAGCTCCTTGTTCTTCCTTCTGTTCCAGACCTTGCTTCTCAAACACCTCTCCCTATTTTCAAAACTTCTGCTTCTGTCACGTCCCCTCCCTCCTTCCACCCAGTTTGTGAACCTCTGTCCTCACTTCCAACAACTGGACACCTGGGCCAAAGCCCTTCTCAAGGCAACAGGGTTTTTCATTGCGTGTACATGAAAAAATGCAAAGATCTAATTTATCTCTATTAGCTACAAACATTTCCCCAATTATTCCTTCTAACATGTTACATTATCTTAAATCTGTGTTGCTATTTTGTTTCTTATTTGAAATTGGTGTGACTCAGTTGAGGACGAGGATCACAGGTTTTTACACATACTGTAAATACAGTTTTGATTGCTGCAAGTTGAAATAATAAATGTTATGAAATAAAAGGGTTATTGATTTCCTAGGATAACAATTTAGCAACAAGAAAAAGAGAGTAAGACAGTAAAATATTACGTTGGCTTTACTTAAAAGTTTCTCTCTTTGCACAGACCACTCATCCAGGCAAAGCATCACATGCACTGTCCTGTATTAATAATAACTTTTCAAAGTTTGTATTCTAAGAGCTTTGGAAAATCAGCTACTTACAAAGCTTTATCTTCCAATGCATCACTGGTCCCTCAAAGCTTTCTGTGTACGTGACACAGTGCTTCAAGAAAGCCTTTAGAGAACCTGGGCTTTTCATGAGACACCTAAAGCATCACTTTTCAAAGACGTCAGCAAAGAGCAGACTATTATGTGTTGCTGAGTCTATCTACCTTATAAAAAAAACAGATCCCAACATCAGTCAAGGTCCTACCGTTGGATCCTCGTTTGCATCTGTACTAACTTTGTCCCAAAGAGAGGAAAAATGGCGAGGCAAAAATAATTTTTTCACATCGTCTTAGAGGTGCACAATACAAAATGAAATCTCTGGCCTTTGAATAACTGATGCCACAATTAAATCAGTATGTTGAGCAACTTGCATCAGCTTACTTTCTAGTGAGTTCACTACTGAAAAGCTGATGTGACGTTACTATTTCCTTCTTCACCTTGCAGTCATCAAACATAAAATCTGTTCGCCAAGTGTTTCTCTTTCATTTTTGAGGGACACAAAATGGAAACACTGTGCTCAAGGGCTCAGGAAATATTGCAGAGAGAGGATTAGTCCATCAGCTCTGATCCAACAGATGCTCTCATCAGATGTTACTACTTGCCTTTGATGTCCTCTTCATGGACCATTTCATTGTATGGTTTGAATTTTAGATCTGGTATCACGTTCACAGTTGTGAATACTGTACGAAACTTACTCCTTAAAATTCTGATTGCCAGTGAAAATGCAGTAAGAAAGCTGACAAAGGCTTCAGGATACAAGTAAAAATGGCAAAAGACTGTTCTGCTGATCAGCAAATTATAGCCAGTGTGACTTACTCAACTTGCCACATCGAAAAAGCTGCTTTTTCTGAAAGAAAAAAAAAAAAAATGAATATTATTTAACAAGGTTCACATAGGCTTGTGGTTCTAAAGTCCAGCCCAGCTCAGAAAACATGACAAGTTTTTTTGTGCAGAGGGGAAAGTAGCAAGTGGTTCATAGGGTTTGCAGTTAATACTACCATTTCTTTCGGTATTCAGATATCGTATTTATTTCTTCAATGCACATAATCAGCTCACTGTGTTCTTTCTAATTAAATTAGCTTCCACTGTACAGTCCTTCAGTGTTACAGTATTCTGGGAAACAAATACGGTGCCATAAAACCAAAAGCCCACTGTGGACTCAGACAGTTAGATAGCTGCCCAAAATTTAAATTAGGATGGTACTTGAAGGAAAGTAATAATGTCTATATTTTTAATTTTAGGTATTATGCGTTCCTCAGTGTTGTTTTCTTTAATGGTTTTACCCTCCAGGCACCTCTATGAGATAGGGAGGTGCTATTATCCCTAATTTAGGGATACAGACCTGAAACACAGAGTGCAGCTGATTTGCTCAAGGTGACATGTGGAGCCTATGACAACCTTGGGATCTGGGAACAGACATCCCACATCTTACTCAAGTATCCTACCCCCGGGACTAGCTGTCCTTGGTGCAAATAAGTCTCCCCTGAAAACACAGTAGGGGATCCTTTTTAACGACATTGGGAAAATCAGGGAAGATATTTGTATTCTCAGGCAATAAAATACAAATCGGAATAAAATACAAATCAAACCCCTGCATGCAGGGTAGGGGAAGGTGGGAGAAAAGCAGCCCCTTGGAAGACCCCACAGGAGACTGAGGTTTCCAGGAGCAGGAATAAGATACTGAGCTCCGTGTAATTTTCTAAATCTTGCTGAAAATGAAGAAGTTTAGATAAGATCCAGACATTTTGGCTTTTCACTACTTCAGCCATATACTCCTCCCATATACCCACAGCTGTGTAAGGAGGACCAAAGCCTTGAGATGAATATTCATGCGGGACAACCACAGCACCAGCCAAGGAAGCACATCAGTCTCCATTTTCCACTTGTTTCCTCAAGACATCAGGTTAGAAGGATGGTTTTGATTCCTGCAGCCCATATTAAGCACTCTGGGAGGAAGGTCTACCATTAAATTGGTGCAGCATGCCTTTTCCTGTACCGACGTTTGGCTGACTCACAGAGGGTTGGTGCCCATTCTCACCTTCCCTCTCTGCACAGCCATGCACTTCTTCACTCAGATTTTGCCAGTTACTGCAGAAAATAGTTTAACTTACTTCTCACCCCACTTCCCCTCTTATGCCTTTGTCTCACTGCATAATACAAAAATAATTCCTGCATATTTTATTTATTTTCCTATTTTCTTTATTACTAGTTTCATCTTGGTAGGAGCTCCAAGACCAAAATGAAAAGAAGATTCTTATTGTGGTATAATAAAAAAAATTAACTAAGAAGGTAATACAAAGCTTGAGAAAGAAAAGAGAGGGAAAAAAAAATAGGAGCTCCAAGACCAAAATAAAAAGAAGATTCTTATTGTGGTATAATAAAAAAATTAACTAAGAGAAGGTAATAAAGCTTGAGAAAGAAAAGAGAGGGAAAAAAAAAAGAAAAAAGGTGGGTGGGTGACATGAAGGTGGTCACACAGGATCATATTATCAGAGACAGATAAAGAACAAAGTGCTGCGCCCCAAGCGCTGGATCATCCAGGTCCCTTTTTCTAGCTATAACCCCTTGGTGACAACTTCTCATCTGCCTGTAAGGTGTCACAAAGGGAACAGGACTAGTGGAGATCCTTGCTAGAAGTCATGTGGATGGGACCAAATAATACTAGAAGCTACAACAGTATCAAGGAAGATGGAAATAAGCAGCAACATTCACAAAATCCAAAGGGAAGAATCTTGACTTCCCCCCTCCTTGGTATTTTGCTGAGTTCTGTGGAAGCTGGTCCTGACACTGCAGATCTGAGTAGGTTAAAAGAAGGGAATCAGAGTTCAATAAAAGACTGAACATTGTAATAGCAGCAGTTTGGGGGTTATTCACTTTTATTTTGTACGACGTATACTGTGGACACATATTTTGCTTTCCAATGCACCGAAGTTGTATGCAATTTTTGTTGACAACTGCCTTATAAAAGCTGCCACAATTCAGCCTGACAAACAGCTTTTGCACATTGGGGAAGATGTGGCAAATGGTTCGAGGTTTTGCCTTACAGGAAATTGCTGAGGTTTCCAAGACCGGAAGACAAAGCAACTATTTTTATTTCACTTTTATTGAAAAAGGTGAGTTATATATTTGGGAAGAGGAAGCTCTCATCCCAAGAAGTCAAATCATTAATTTCTATATCCCAAGCCAGGAAGTCTCACACCGTGGGTTACAAGGTCATTGATGAAGCTGTTCGCAATATTATTCCCATCACCTTTGTTGGGGTTAACACCTTCTGCAAAGCACAATGAACTTTTAAGGCACAATATAAAACTTTAATAGCACTCGTAATTAGTGCCAACAGTGGCAGTTTCTGTGATGTCTACGAGGGCCTTAGTTAGGGACCACAAATTCTGTTTCACTTGGGTCAACCATCTATCAGGTGATAATAACTGTTCCCTGCTACCCACCTGGACTGGCCGCTGCATGAAGCTGCAATTGCCGTTGAACACTTCTTATTCTTACAACACATCACGATAGATGTGTTTGTCGGGATATTTGGCAGCAGGCTTTAACTTACTGTCAGGGCATGGACTTCGCATGAACGCCGTCGTGAGTATTTTATTATCACATTGTGAAATGTATCCAAGCTAGGTTGCTTGGATAAACTTTGCAAAAAGACCAAAACAGACGTTAGCATAGCAGTGAATGGGGTTCACTACTCATGCTTCTGAGCACCTTTACTGCACAAAAACTGTTTATGAGCACAAGTTTTCCCTTTGTATGTTGTGTTTACTTGTTTCCCAGCAGGGTCTGCTGATGTTAATGGACTCACAGCAGTACATTCTACTTCTGTTATTACAGGTCTAATTCAGTCATTAACATTTCATTAATGGACTGACCTCCTAGCTGTTTGCATGGCTGTCTAGATATTGATGAGCTTTCTAGTATAGAAAACTGGTATTTAAGGCAGACTCTTAAAAGTTTATTAAAATGCTAGTGAATCTTCATAGCATTCTGTCATTTATTTTCGAAGATAAAAACCAAACCCTTGAACAAATTTGCATTGCAAAAGTTGTCAGCACCTGAATAAAAAATAAATTCCATGCAAAAGTCCTAAGGAAAGGAAAAAAAGATACCGCAGTTACATCACCTGGATACAAGGGTCCTCCGTTCCTGCCTTAAAACCAATGCAGCTCAGCACTGCCAAGTCTGCTGTGCTCTACCTTGGAAGGAATTGCACTTCGGTAGGACACAAATTGATTCCTTTTTCCGCCTCACAAGGGTGTCCTGCAGCTTCACCAGCTCACGCTTTCAGACTCGGAACTGGAGTTTGTAAGCCTTCCCACGCAACCTACTCCACCGGGAACCGCCTTTGGGTACCAGTGGAATTAGTCAAACTAAGAGACTGCTCAGAATAGCAAGGCAGTAGTTTGGGGGACCTTTGACATTATCGCCAAAGAGGAAGATTTATCACAATTTTTAGACTTCAGTGATTTTCTAGCTTTATCAACAGTGCAGTGGAATCTAGTTATAAAACAATCTAGGTAATATCTGTACCCCAGTGGAAGGTAAGTCCTTATGAAATGGCTCGATGGAGTTATGAGGTGCTTCCTTTTACTGCCTCTCTGCTTTTTCCCCATTAAAAGGAACGTGTATTTTCAGGCACCACAGAGACTTGAAATATCACATGAAGGTCTAATACAAGTACTTTGTGGAAAATTACTAATTTGATATCATAATTATGCTTGTAATATAAAATTATTACGCACTGTCATATTGCACAGTAAATGGAACTTATATTGATGTAATAAAATGTATTTCAATTCCATTAAAATAACTTTATCATACTCTTTAATGGTACCCACAGTTAACAAAAATAAGATACAGCCAGGAAAGTCATGGTTGATGGGTACCCTATACTAAAATATTGGGTCACAATAGATATAATTTGTGAGCTTCCTTATGTGCTTTTTTACATTTATGAACACCTGCAACTTTTTTTTTTGTTAGAGAATGATTTTTTTTTTTTTTTTTTTTTTTTTTTTTTTTTTTTTTTTTTTTTTTTTTTTTTTTTTTTTTTTTTTTTTTTTTTTTTTTAAGGATCTTACTAGCTCAGTCAGTCAGGACTATGCCAGGATGACATTAAAATAGATCTCTTATTACGAAACCTGAAGCTTATTATCTTGATAAATGTAGCTATGTTTGAGAAATCGGAGGGCGGGGGGTGCAAAGAGAAATGAGGGACACTGTATTTTAATACAAATATGTTCAAGTGTTTTTCTCCTCTGTAGAACTGTCACAGCCCAGAATGTACGAACTACTTATTTAACAGAGGAAAAAAAGGAAAAAGAAAAAATAAAGGAAAAACAAAGAAGAATTATGAGAAAGGATGTCAAATCCTCATCTAAACATTTTCATCTAGGTTTCTTTTGTCTGTCAGGGTAAATAAAATGAAGAAACAAACCACAACTAGAGGGAGAGAAAAAAAAAAGCAGTCAGCTAAAATGTCATGAATTGCTGCTCTGCAGGTGTCAACTTGACTTCACTGAAATGGCATACAACTTTGATTTTCTCATCAGGAAAAAATGTTTATTCCCTCTACCAGACCTAACAGATAAGAACTTGCTGTGTGTAACATTGCATATTTTGATATTGTGGATTTCTGTGTATAACTGTTCTTGAGACACATGCTAAAAATATTTTGTGTGCTTTGCCTTGAATTGTTGTCATGAATTATTAAATTGAGCTGTTACTTTTTCATTAAACTGGCAGTCTTAATAATTTAAACACTGGTCTTTAAGAGACTTACTGTATATTGATGATCTTCACAGGAAGAAAGAGAACCTCCCAATTATTTTATACCCGTCTTGATTTTTTTGGGGGGAGTTATGCATTGCATGACATATCATGCAATGCTATATGCCTATATTATTTTAGCATGCCAAACAACATTTCTCTACATTCAAGTTGTCATTGAGAATTTAGCTGGCTTTTATTCCTGCAGCCAGTATTTCCAGTTATGGGAAACTCATACTTTCTGAATGTTCAAGCGTACCTCATGGGTAAAGGTTCAATTTACTCTAGGAAATGAGGTAGGAAATAACCTTCAAAGTTGTTATATGTGTGTGTGGCAATTTATAGGGGACCACTGGTCCATCTGGATGGCAACCTTCTTGCACCTGAGCAATATCTGATGCTGCAAAGGAAAACCAAAAGCTGAGACCTGTGAGAGAGTTCAGAAGTTACAGCCTTTCCTCTCAACTAATTTGAACAAAAAACCATACTGGCTCTGCGGTGACAATGGCTGAAAATGAAGTTTTTTTGAGAGTTTGTTGGCAATCATTGAGCTTTGTTAATGACTTAAACTTTAACATTAAGTTGTGTTGGATCTTATATAGGAGCCATTTAAACTTTAGCATTGATTAAGTTGTGTTGGATCTTATATAGGAGCGATGGCTATCACTCCCTTTAAGTATGTGCCTCAAGGACTGATGTTGGTATAATGGTCAGCAACATTGGAAGCAATTGCTCTACCCTCTCATTACTGCTTTGATTTAACAATTACATCTCCTATACCCCCCTGAAGACCAGAAAGTGGTTACAGAATTTTTAATGAAAAAAAAATTATATTCAACTACTATTACAGCTTTTTTGGAAGGGGATGATTCTGTTTTTTGCCCCCTCAAGAGCTGGACAGTCCTGTGAAACCACTTAGTAAGCTTCAATCTTTGAAAGCAATTTTGCACACTTTTCTGTAAATAGACTATATGGATTTCATGATCTTGAATGAATGACAATTTCATAGCCACAAGCCCTGTGAGTTTCCACCCATCTCCACAGAGCATATCCTACAGTACTCCTAAAGGTACCTGGCCCAGATTTTAACATTAATTTTTTTGCATTATCTGTGGAATGTCACTTACATCCTTTGCATTTCTGCTTAACTCTGAAATGGGAATGAGAGAAGTTTTCATGCTTGTAAACAACAGTACTTCCTAAGGTGTAATAAATTAAACTGAAAAGCACAAGAATTATTTTAAAAATTCAAGTCTTTTTAATACCAACAATGAAAAGAGCTTTAAAGTTAGAAGCTAACGCAAAAACATCAGTAATTATTCATCCAAATTCGAAATAGAGCAAATCTAACAGTGACAAAGCCATGAGGTAATACCTGTCATCTCCTAACCAGGAAACTCATCCTTAGCTACTAAAATGACAGCATTCACCACAGGGCTTTAATGACCATTTTTAGCATATTTTAGTATGAAAACCAGTACAATTCACACAACGTCATCCTCACTCAAGTAGTTCCAAGTGACCCTCAGAAAATATTGCTTTAGACTTCCCCCTCTTTTGGCTTAATCTCTAGAGGAAATACAAACTTGCTTGAAAATTAACATTTTTCTAACCAATTAAGGGTTCAGTCTATTCCACATCCATGAAACGGTGACCACCAGCACTTAGCTTACAGGACTAGAAGAAGCATATATAGATATTCAGTTTTCAGGAATTTTTAGGTCAGTTGAATGAAATTTAGAAAAAAACCCCAACAACGTAATTTTATCATTAAAAGTTCAAAGAACAATTCAACTAATGAGGTTTTTCTTATGCTAAATGAAAACTTTCAAAAACAAATTAATAGATTTTTTAATAACTTTCCTGCCAACAAAATAATTTGTGAACTGCAGAATAAGAAGAGAGTTTAAACTATTGAAATGCTTTAAATACATAAGAATAATGTATTGCATCTAATGAGAAACCAATAAATTAATAATCTCCAAAATCTAATCCCAGGACAGACATCATTTGCATTGGTGGTTTAAAGAGTCCCTTAATCTCTGTGGACCTCACTCGATTACACCACAAAACAACAAAACAAGAACTGCTTCAAAATACCTCCCCAAAACCCAGAAAAAACTCTCAACTCTCATAGTCTTCCTGTGGTAGAACTAGAGATGACAAAAATCAGAAATTTGGGGAGTCAGTTGATGTTTATGATCCATGGTGATATCTTACTTAAGTAACACTGGTGCTCATTTTACACAGCGCAACCGTAGCAAGATTACAAAATAATAACTTCAAACATCACATAAAGTATGAATAATCTTCATTGCTACAAATTTTTAAAATGCATCATATTTCTTTCCCACATATGTCCTCGTAGCCCCATAAAACAAACTATTTCATTATATGATTATGGGTTTGTGTATATATATCACAAAATGTTAGCTACTGCAAAAAGTAAGAAAATAGATTTTGACATCGGAGAATTATTTTTCTACTCTCCTGTGCCTTTGGATCTAAAGGCAGAGCTATTCAGCTGTTTAATCTGGCCCGAGTCCAGGACTGCATACCATGGTGTAGCCTCATAAAACAAACTATTTCATTATATGATTATGGGTTTGTGTATATATATCACAAAATGTTAGCTACTGCAAAAAGTAAGAAAATAGATTTTGACATCGGAGAATTATTTTTCTACTCTCCTGTGCCTTTGGATCTAAAGGCAGAGCTATTCAGCTGTTTAATCTGGCCCGAGTCCAGGACTGCATACCATGGTGAGAGATGCCAAGAACAGTGATGCCACATGAAACAGAAGTCATCGTCTACAAACTCAAAATGATCACAGGGCAATTTGTATTTTAACTGATATAAAGAACAATCTCGTTTAGTTTCTTTGTCTGGTCAGGAGTGATTTTTGTTTGGGCAACCGAGTTCTGTTCTTATTAATAAGGTGTAGGAGATGCTGTGATCACTTCACTACACAGCGTTTGACAACCCTTCCGTACCATGTCCACTGAAATGCATGGCCCTACCTTCCCTGAGCGTGTCTTTCAGTCCTTAACTACACTAGAGGGTCACGGATTGCAGTGAATGGACATTAAATATGTTTTTTCCTTATGCAGACAAGCTCTTAAGTGCTGAAATCTAAACTTATATGAAAAAGAAACACTCTTTGCCCGGTTTGTGCTTTATCACTAGTTAAAACCATCTAGGTAGGAAACCCCGTATGCTTTCTGTCCTTCATTGTAAAG
This sequence comes from Aptenodytes forsteri, assembly GCF_000699145.1. NCBI lineage: Eukaryota > Metazoa > Chordata > Aves > Sphenisciformes > Spheniscidae > Aptenodytes > Aptenodytes forsteri. The sequence goes on from NW_008794541.1 coordinate 373,280, forward strand.
TAGCCGTATGCTGCCACCCTTTTAATTAATGCACGGTCCAGACTGCTGTCATTGTTCAGTTCATTAGCTTCCAAAAAGGTTAGGTGATTTCAGATGCACTATATGTATAAAATGGTAGAAGAGCAGTTACAACAGCAAATTTGTATAGAATACCATGTGACTATATTTTTAATTTATAATATGGAAAAAACTCAGCTTTTCATTCTCATTCTAAGATAAAATTCCTCCCTACTTCTGTGAATGCCCAGAGTCACAGCTCCCATTGCTCTGGCTGGGAGAAGACAAAGATTTTTGGAGGGCACCACGCGTGTCTCAGTAGTCGTGCAAACGAGTTTTTCATTATTAAACATAGTACTGTCAGCAGGTACTTTTCTTTTGCAGTACACAAAACAAGCGAGTGTTTAATCACATCCCTGATCACTTATTACTGCCTTCTGATGATTCCTGCCTCACGATACAAGGCCAAGCATCCCAGATAACCACGAAATAACTGTTTAACCAGGGTGTTTGCCCCATGTGAATCCAAACATTTTCAGGCTCGTTTTCTCTCTGTAGCTGAGGGTCCATACTGACGAATTGCCAAACTCCCTTATTTAAATGTCAATAACTGCTTTGTAAATCAAGTAAAATTTCTTCTTTATATTTCCTTTTGAAAGCTCTCTCTCCTACTTGTTCAACTTACACTTTAGGTTCTGTATATAGAGACCTCGGTAATTATTAGAAGTCAGATAATTACACTCTACAATGACTTTTCAATATTTTCCTAGTCCTACGGTCTTATTGGATATCAAAATTATTCCTTGAAACCAGATAAGATCCTGCAGTTGCAATCAATTATCATAGGGGAATAAGTTCCCCTCACTGAAGTTGTTATTGTTTTATTTTTGGTGTTCAATAGTAGGTGCTTTGAAAACTATTTCTTGTGAACAAAATGACAGAGGAGTCAGTAGCGTGAGAAGTAACGCCATACCAAATTAAGTGTTCATGTTATTGAAACATAACACTGGGACATGTTTGAGCTTGGAACAGGTACATCAGATAATCTGTTCAGTGGTCATGTCAAAATTTAGGGTACTAAAAATGGGGTACACAACTGCTGTGGGAGATGGGAATTAAAATTAAGGATTTTACCCTATGATGCATGAAAAGTAGCTTATCAATAAATTCGCACTAACTCCTCAAGAAGAGTAAAGAGTCCAGCAAAGGAAGGATTTTCATTATATCGTAGAACTCGATCAACATTCAGATCAGACAGGAAGAAAGAGAACAAAAGCCAGGATACAATATTTATGCTCATTACTATCATCTGATATCTTGCAAAAAAACCCCACCCCAATCACATGAAAGCAAACAACCAAAAACCATTTAAGAATAATATAAAGAATTTGTATCTCACCTGTGGTATCTATCCACTTTTTCACCTGAAAATGTCTCCATTTCAGTGTAATCTAGAATTTGGTTGAAATATTTAAATGGTTTGTAGTAGGCAATATAACCTTTTCCTGGTACATTGGAGTACCTCCTGATGCATTAGGAACACCCCAATATGGAGACATTGAAGTACCTCCTGATGCATTAGGAACACCCCATAAGCAAATACTCTGCCTTTTATTCTCTGACATACCCTTGATGAAAATGGGCTTTAAAAGCCTGGCTCCAGGCACTCCCATTTCATGCCACTGGAGGGTTTAAATAGATGACAGGACGGGGCACACCTGTCACATCAGATGAACATGGGCTACTCAGTACCCATGTCTCCTTGTCCAATGAAAGATGATTCTTGCATGACACAGAACCATGAGTTTAAGCAAAAATAACATGCAAGGAGGTTATTTTATAAGCAGTATATGCATGGATAGTGTCTAACACACTGGTTTCTGCAACAAGGTCTACGTGAAGCAGGTACTTCAGGATGCTGCAGGTGCTACGCGTTCTCAGTTTCCATGTTATAACTACTGGTCAGATCTTCCAGCTCTCACACTCAATGCAATCATCTTCATCTGTGCAAAGTAGGCACAAACATAAGTATCGTGGCATGGTATCATTCTGTAATATTTTGGATGGGTGTGAAACATGGGAAAGATGTAAAGCTGTAGAAAAGTGGACTCATTAGAAAAATATAACAGCACATCAGAATTGTCCATTTCCATTGTCATAAAAATATTTGGAATAAGAAAAAAAAACAATCAGAGGAAAACTAAAGAGGGGTATTATCATTTAGTGGATAATTATATACAACCTTCTTGAGACAATAAAATAAAAAAGCAACTAAAATGGAAGGGAATTACTTGTTGGTTTAGTGCATATTGAAGCTATTATGGCGTTTAATGTTTTTCCTAGTGAAACGGTGGAAACCTTGACACTTGGAGGGGCATGTAAAATGAGATTCAAGAAGACACTGGAAATATAAAATGAGCATCAGAAGACATCAGACCAGGTGACTTTCCAGTCTGCACCACCATGTTTTACAGCCACGCATTCCACTAGTGCTGTTTTCTGAGCCTGCACTACTGCCGGTCCCCATGGCCATGCCTGCACTGGGCATCACAGACCCCATTCCGCTCTGGAAGGACGTGGGAACCGCTCAGCCAAGTGCTATAAAGGGAACGCCACCACCTCTTGATGTGTGAGCACCGGGATTTATGTGAGGAGCAACCACGAGCAAGCGAACACAGCTGTTCCAGGCATTACACAGCTTTTCATCCCTGAACACTTCGAGGCCTCCAGAAAGACACTCTGGGAGGTTGCAGAGCACCGTGCACTCTGGAAGGACGTGGGAACCACTCAGCCAAGTGCTATAAAGGGAACGCCACCACCTCTTGATGTGTGAGCACCGGGATTTATGTGAGGAGCAACCACGAGCAAGCGAACACAGCTGTTCCAGGCATTACACAGCTTTTCATCCCTGAACACTTCGAGGCCTCCAGAAAGACACTCTGGGAGGTTGCAGAGCACCGTGCAGGTGGAGAGGGACCTCTTTTAGCATTTTAAAATGTTTCTCAGCCTCAGGGCTGCATATTACAATCAGGTTTCCCTTGCTAGCACATTACCTCTTTTCCTTTGTCCAGAACCGCCTTGCAGGTTCACCTCCCCGTCTTCAAGGTTCAAGGCAAATGCACGAGACATTCCCAAAGCCATGGGAACTGTGCTCAGTTTTGCAAAGATTTCTGTGCTGTTTTAATGAAAACTCACTATGGTTCTAATGGAAAGAAAATACCTTAAACAGACCCTTAACAAGAAATATAGAAGGGGGAAAAAAAACCCACTAAGTGTGAAGTTTGACCAGTATTAGTAAAACAAAAGACCACAGCATATAAGTTTAAATACCAGATAACTCCATTGCCGTAAGATTACTAGGAAGAGTTAAAATTCAGGTCTTCTGTCTGGAAAAAGTATTACAGGAATATATTCTGAACTTCGCACAGTTAATTTTTGTTAGAAATTAGATCTATCATAAGATTTATTGAGATGCTTCATGTTTAATAAAATACTCGTAACAGGCTGTGATATTTCACAGGATAAATAACAGGATTGTTAACTGTATTTGGGTAGAAGGTCTAAGAATAATAAATGGATCATTCAATAACAAACTGACAACAAGTTATTTCAGGTTATAAAAATCTGTGAGATAGCAGTCAAAATGACAAAACTCAAAGGATCAGAAGTTCTAGAGCAGACAACATTTGAGTCCAAACCCAGGTTACCCCAATCCAAGCATCATTTAAACTCTGAAACCTCTTGAAACAAGGAGATGGAAATTTCCACATAAAGTATTTTCCAAGCCAAATCCACAACAGGACAGTGGAGGCAACTGTTCTTTTATTTCCTACACAGCCAAAGACATCTCAATCTTCTCATGTTATTCAAATCTAATAAAAGATTAATATCCTTTTAGAATAAAATAATATAAAAGTATCTGAAGATAAACACATAAAAATTATTCATCCTGGCTATGCCCCTCAAAGAACACATGAACAGAGAAAGTTCAATACTTTTTAGGAAGTACGTTCTTTTGAAAATATTAACAAGTGAAGACTCACTGAGTATATTTGACTTCTAAACAAATTGCTTTCTTTTTTGGAAATGCTGAGAAGGCAGACACTCTTAGTGAGGTCAATGAGACTTACTGATTGCACAGTGTTACGGAAAATTAGGCTACTTATTTGGGAACTAAATATGGATTTTAAGAGCATTCAAGAAGTCACACTTTTGGGCGTTTTGGAGCTGGCCTACATTTTTTAAAGAAAAGTTTGAGACATTGAGAAACAACTTTTCGGAAGAACAAAATATTTATTATGATGTCCTTCGTAGCAATTAAAGGCAATTCACATAAACTGAAGAAGATGATTTGGACAGGGGGGAGGTTGGCTACACTTCCATTTTTCCTGTAGCAAAATACCATTTTGCAATCCACTCAACATACTTAGAGTGCCCCCAGTTCTTGTCAGCTTTGACTCTGAGGTATCTGGAGGACAAGGAGTGGGTCCCCAGGATGGTATTTGCCACCAGTATTTGCCTCTCACCTGTTTGTCAGGATAAAAAGCAATGGAGACAAGACAGCTTAAAGAAAGAGAAGTAAATAAACACTTTCTGTGTTTTAATGTAATTATTAAAATTTAAAGAACACTCTCTCCAGAAGTCATTCTCATGCATTTTGTCAGGGACAGTTTATTTCTGAAGATTGCCTATCCAAGTCTCAGCAGGAAGCTGAGCTGTTGATATTGTTTAGGTCTTTGGTGTTCACAACAATAATAATGTAAACTGACTAAATAACGACAGCTTTCCCCCCAAAAAAAATTTTTAAAATCCCACATAGCTAGCCATTTTAAACTAAAACAACTGCTATTGCTATCAATTTAAGTAATCACTTTCCCAGCTGACAGATGCAAAGCTCTCAGTTCAGATAATGACTTTTCCAGCTGATGAGAGTCAGGGAACAGGAAGTGTATGTGGGGATAAGTGTTTGGAATTAGAGGACAGCCAAAGTTTGCAGCTACCTGTATTATCTGAATGAGGTTAGTTTACTTCTACTGGCACATTCTTACCTGAACTCAGCATAAATAAACATTTAAAAATACATTTAGTGCAGCAGTATACTTTGGTACAGTACTAGGCAATTTTAAAAGCTTTTTATTTTCTGTTTGAGAGCAAAATCATTAAATCAGCCAGTAGCTGCAGTTTTCAACAGTGCTTTTACAGGGCAAGGAGAAATGGTACATGCCGTATTGTTTCTGTCTGCGCTTAAGCCAAACCTGTTCCCTGATTTTCAGCGGTGTTGGAAATGCAGTGCCTCCTGGCTACAAAAAAACCCATCTTTTTAGAAACGTGGCCCAAGTAGAGAACTGGCAAAATGTGTGCTATATGCATACGATTCACTGTCCTGTGAAGTGTCAAGGAGGTTACTACCAACTTGCAAAAGGAGGATCTCAAAACCTATCCAACACTTGGCGCATTTTTGTGCACCCTAATTCCTCACTACCTTTGGATGTAGCTCAAAAGGTGCAAATAATAAGCCGGGTCCTAAATTACACCTCTGCACAGCTCTTAGAGAGTATGTAGAGTTACCTTTTCAAAATGGATGATGTTCTTCATCTGGACATGCCAAAGAGGACACGCCATGCTTCTTTGTCCGTATTAGAAAGCAGTGTATTTAATCCTTTGTAGAGCAGGGAAGAAGAGGCCACATGTTAGCTCCCCCTGGAGCTGTCAGGAGCGTAAAGCTGAAAATCCGATGGCAGTTTCATGACCCAGCCTTTTCCTGTAGACCGACTTGTCAGATGGCAACTGCTAAGTTGCCCTAAAATAGCAGAATCTCCATTATGCATTAAACTAACTCTGCTGGGCTGATCATCGTAAAAAGTTATAACCCAATATCATACTTTAGCATTTACCGGGAAAAGAAAGGCTGAGAAACTTCGGCTACAAGTCTGTAAAAGTATCAACGTAAGCCAGCACATATGACTGTCAAGCTGATATGAAATGAAATATTTCTATTCTGGATGACAGACTGAAATTTTTATTAGGTTTGACCAAACTGGAAACAAAATATCGTGGGGTTTTTTATCTTGTGCACCCTATCCTGCAATATTAATATTGTAAAACAAAAAAAAAAAATTTTGAAAAAACCAAAGAAATATAAAAGTAAAATTCTTGAGCAGCTGAATCAGTAGTCTTCATGTCAATGATACCCAAAAACTACAAGAGAAATTATCAGTTTTTCAGTTTAAATCTTGCTATAGCCTCAAAAAGTAAAATTCTTGAGCAGCTGAATCAGTAGTCTTCATGTCAATGATACCCAAAAACTACAAGAGAAATTATCAGTTTTTCAGTTTAAATCTTGCTATAGCCTTATGTCTGTTTCTATTTCTTATCTACCTATAAATTTGCTTTTTCAAGTTAAACTTCCCACATAAATCAAATATGAGGCTTGAACTCAATGCCTCTGTTTTTTCTCTTCTGCTTAGACGACACTGGAGGTAAAAAACAGCATGCATGAGAAAAGCCACACAATACAGAATATGGAATCAAAATGAGCTGAGTAAAATCATGATAAGAACTAGAGAGAAAGACTCTGAAATCTGATCTCTTAGAACAGAAAGAATATATATGAAGGAAAGAAATAGCCACAAAAGTGCAAGCACGCATGCGTTCATGCTGCGCGCTCCTTATTAGTGTGGCTCTGTCACATCTGCACACACAAAAACTACACAACATTTTCTTGTGCTTTTCTTTCTCTTCTAGTCATATAGCTTTAACATAAGTTCATTATAACAATACGACTTTTTTATTAATCTAACTGCAAGGAGAAAGGAGAATTGATTGTGGCAAGATACGGAGGTTCACAAATTAAGTAAAGGAATGTAAAAGAGCAATATCAGACTTCCACAGAATCTCTCAAACATTGAAAGTCTATTCTCTCATCAAACAACATTTCTTACTGAAGCGTAGGGGAGGTCTCACAGCCCACACTGGTGATAGAAAATGCAATCCAAAGCTCCACATATTGTTTTATTTACTTTTAAAAAAATTAAATTTCATTGAAACCTGCTTTGGCCTCACACCCATGGCATCACACACCAGAAACTATTACCTTCCTTTGAAACGTGCCTAGTAAACTTTAAAAGGCTATCCTTCCAAATGCAGAGTACATACAAATACTTAAGGGGTTAATAAACTCTTACAGTATACCAAAATCACAAGTTTTATGCCTCAACTCTGTACAGTTGGGGCTCCTAAGAGAGGAGTAATTGCATTGTAGTAACGTTAAAGTTTGATTTAGGTTTCTCCATCGGCAGAATGAAGTGTGTCTTACTTCTCAGGTGTGAGACTTGGCCGCTCTGCCTTTTGCAATATATTACCCCAACGCTGTCAGAAAATGCTCAGCAGTGCCAATTCTTACTAAACTGGGTGTGTTATAAATCCAGCGTAAGCAGGGGATTTCTTATGCCAACAATGCTTCTCAACCTTTACCTTATTACCACACTTCTTGGCTGCTACGAGACAAAAATCTTTTAAGCTTTTTTACTGCTTGTGTGTGAAATCTCAGATAATGTAGCTAAATGCAGGGAAAGTTCAGGGCTGTTTTACAACTCCGTTTTATCAAAAATTTTGATCTACAAAGCCTGAATGCACAAATTCATCGCTGTTGGATGAGGTCAGTGAAACCACACCCATTCCCTTGACAGACCTTCCTTTTCCTTGAGTTGACAACTTTACGTTGGCTACAGAAATATGCCCTGTCAGACAAGAAACACTTGCCCTCGGATTGAACGCGATGCCAAGTAAATCAGGAGTTCTCTGCGCGGCAGACTTCAGCGCCGTGTGTGCTTAAGACACATTATCTGTGAGTTTTGGAGGTGAAGTCCCTCCGTAATGAAATTCAGCTGAGCAGGAACTAGCCTAGAAACACCAGCAGGAACGCTGAGGGCTAATGACAAGACAGGTTTGGCACCGGGGGATGCATGAAACAAAATAACCACAGTGAAGATTTCCAGAGAAAAATGTTAATCGTCTTGTAAGAGGGAAAGTGTGTGACATGAGGAACGGGGAGGAATGGCAAACACATGTCAAGCAGCACACTTTATTTACCTTTCATTAGCGTGTCTTCCTAGGAGAAGGTTAAATACTCCAGGAGAGGGATGGGATTTTTCTTATGTTAACTAATCCGGACAAAAGTGAACGGAGATTTGCTTTCTTCAGCATTCATTGATATTAATTGCTTTATTGAACTAGCTGTGGGAACATGGATTTCCCAATGCCAGCATAAAGGATCATTATTTATAAGCTAACTGATCCCACAAATTCTACACTTAGCTCAACATTTCCGTTGGAAATGCTGAAAGAATCTTTTAAAAAATCATTATATTTCATACTTTACACTAAGGCACACCAGCTAAATGATAGAGGTTTTCCAGGAAAAGAAAAACAAGTTTTTAAGTCTCACATAACAGACTCCAAATCAGCTCTGAAATGCTGCTTATTATTACATTTTTCCTCCCTTTATTTTTCATTCTTTCCCTTTTCCCCTGACTTACAGGTGTCCTTAGTTACAGCCATCAGTAAAAACAAAACACATATGCAGACTATAAATCTGTATTTGTGTACTAATGCATAAGAGTAAAATATCTTTAGTTGCTCCTTCCAATTTCCTTTCCCTATTCGATTCATAATTGCACTGCGGTATATTGGGCTTAGGCTTTCAGGAACTCGATTTTGTCCCAGAAGGTTGGTTAGCAGGAGAGACCTGCAAGTGTGGGTTCTGGCTTCAAGTAAATATATTTAGCAGGAGAGACTCCGAAGCACAATAAAAGCGACTAAATAAACACTGCAACCTTTAATCAAAACGCGAAGTTGTCACTGTAGTAACCCTTTGGAGATAGATATGGATGACTCAGTCCATCAGAGCTCATGCAAAAATACACCACAACAGTCAGTGACATCAAATTATATTTCTTAGCACCAAGGAGTTAATAAATTTCAAGGAGAGATCAAGAATGAATGTTAAGTTCTTTTGCTCTAATATACCCTAACAATGCTTATGGCTTTGCTGCAGTTAAGCTCGACTTTGCTGTTCAAAGATCAGTTTAGGGGCTTTACGTGCTGTTTTAAATCATAGCTGAGCTAAACTTGGTATGTAAATTGCAAAGTGATAAATGTTTGTTTTTTCTTATATTTCTTCCTCTTTATAACACAGTCAGAATCCTTCACCAGACCCCAAAAAAGTAATCAGTTTTGGCGTAGTTTAGATGCTGAATATAAAAGCTACAAAGGAAGAACTAGGATTTACTTTACAGTTGTAATCATTCGGTCCACGCAGAGAAAAAAAGGCACTTTTAACAGCCTGAAAAGAAGCACAGTATCCTTGGAGAAGATACAGTTGATTAGAAAGATCGCATTATTGCACAGACTTAGGTTAAAGCAGAACCACAGGTGGGAAAACGATTTGGCTGGGGCTAGCAAAACTCCAGGATACTGAGCCTACGTTTGATGATCCTCGGCCAAGTGAGACACTGCTAGGTTTGCCTTATTAATGCGAACAGTATTGTTAAAAGACAGATATTTGACATAGATATTATTTAAGACTTGCAGAGCAAAAGTGCCTTGTGGCTGTATTGATAGTCAACGCCGGGTCATGATAACCCTTGGGTTAAAGAGATGCCACCGACTGCTGCTCCAAAGCATGTCGACAGAAGAAAGAGAACAGCATGTGAGGACAAACATGCCCATTCTTAAAATATCCGTTAAGTTTCTAGTTAAGTAATCAGCTGTAAGGATGGAATTTCTAAACTTTTCAGTACTAGGGAGACCAAACAAGCACCTCCAGAAGATAGGGCTTACCAACATATGACAACCAGGACTTGGTATGTTGTGACACGTGATGACCAGGACTTGAGGAATGTGAGAGCCATCTCTCCTTGTGAGATAACAAAGGAAAAAAAGAGCTTGGAGGGCTTTAACGGGGAAGAGCATCCCATAATGACAGAGGAAAATACACAGAAACTACCAGCAAGCATAAACCAGACAGTAGGTATGCTGCCAATAAGCCCAATTTTAGAAAGCCAGCCAATCATCTCTGATCATTACTGGGGAGAGGATCTATAAAGGGAAATGGAAATATTATATTAAAAGGTGATAAGTGCTAAATAAACTTATAAAAAACTATAATAAAGGGCAACAGTTTGCTTACTCAATGGGCAAGAAGACAAAATAAGGTATGGTTCTAAAATTTCACATAAAGTAGATCTCTCATCCTTCTCCTGTTTTAATACAATACAGCAATAGTTCTTCTTAGAAATCCAAAATATGAAATGAAGTTTCAAGTTTTGTTATCAGGACATTAAATGGTAGGCCATTACCATAAAGGAAAGGAAGCATTTAGGAGCCTCCTCTGTGTTTCCAAGAAAGCATTTTTCAGTTCTTTTCTGTGTTCCCATAGCTGTTCCTTTTTGCAGAGTATTTCAAGGTTTCAGAATCTGTTAAATTGAAGATTTAATGAGCATATGTTGCCAATACACGGCTAAGCTTAGTATTAGTTTTGTATGTACATATGCATGTGTGCACATACACACTGTAAACTTGCAGAACGACCCATGGCTTACTTAGGTGGAACTGGTCACACTTCGTGTTCAATTGAAGTGTTCAAAGGAAGCCTGAAAAAAATCTTTACATCTCTTATTTGAATTGGGCTGGCATGGAAAATCATGTTCATATTGTACTCATTTGTGGTCTGCTTCTCAGGAATTTTAACAGATGACAATTCAAAGATAAATTTGCTTTAAAAATAAATGATGAAAAATAACTGGCTTCTCAGCTCTTATTTCATAATCTCGAAAGTATGTTCAGATTTATATAATTAAAGTAGAAAATAGAAGTCTAAAAATGAAATCTGGTTTTGCATTAGAGCAGCCAGCATTAATAGGATTCTTCTTTCACTCCCTTTGTTTTCTGCTGCAGTGCCACGCTCCTTACCCAGCTCAGACGGGTCGTCACGAGTGGGGAAAACACGAGGCTCTGACCCACCCGGGCTGTGGTTGATGCCACGGCACGGGAGCTCCAGGCTTGCAGCACCTCCATCACCCAGGCCAGAAATTGGGACAAATAACACAGCCCTTCTCAAAAGCTGCCGGGAAAGAAAACATGGGACACCAAACAGGTCTCCCCAGCCTGATTTGGGGAGGTCCTCTCCTGTACATACCTATCTCAGTCATGGGAGGTGAGAAGATACTCAGTGGGAAGCCCATTAAACATATATGTGCTCACAACTGGGCAGGTACTTTACTGAGCCAAAGCCTACAGTTGGGACACTTTGGACAACTTTTTCCACCTGTGTGACCTCTAACTGTGGCTTTCAGCAGTCATTCCCTTCTTTAATTTAGATGAAAAACTAAGACTTATTTTCTTTCCTTCACACAGCAATAGTTTGGAAGCTGAGGGTGTTACACTGTAACTCAAAAATAGTACAAACAGCCAAAACAGCTCATATTCCATCCTGGTGAGTGAGGTGTAGGGCCTAAGGTCTGACTGCAACTCTTAAAATCAGCTATACCTCTGGAGGACAGCAAATTGCCTTGCTGGACATGGAGCTGAACAGTAATTCTCACAAACTTATGAAAGCTCCACTAATTTTCTCTAAACCAAGGGTGGCCAAACCTATTTCAATAGTGTCAATATTCGTCCTAACCCAAATTCAAACTTGTTTTATAGTCTGCTTAGTGTAGACCATGCTTCAATTTCAAATATGCCTTGCATCTCTCCTCCTAAAGACCTTTAGCAAAAGCCGACAATACTGTAGGTAAGTTCCCTCTATCTTTTCTATCTATCGCTACTAACCCCACGCTTCAGGTATGTCCCAAGAAACTAAAAAGACACCAAATAAATAACAAAGTGGAATAGCAAATACAACAAGAGAAGAGAACAAACCAGCCCTGGTTTAATTTGCAGAACCAAAAAATCTGCGGCTACATAACACCACGTAGCTTGTTGCTCCTCTGAGTAGCGTTAATACAATGAAGCTCACACCTGAAAGCAAAAGAAAGCATTGCTGGCAGCAGACTCCCAACAGTTCAAACAGGGGCTTGCTGAAAGAAGCGATGCAAAAATGCAGAGTCAAATTTCACCCCTTCATCTCTGATATGCCTCAGCTCAACTCCAAAATTACTCATTTGGCCTCTACTCTTCTACCAACTCTGAGGTGTTTGGGTGAAACGTAAGTTTGATACGAATTTGGAAAATCAAAAGCTTGTGCTAATAGAGACACGGAAACAAGAACAACAATTTCAAAAGCACCCCCAGCTCCGAAAAAAAAGAAACAGAAATAAATTCATTCCAAAATGAAGAGAAATAAAAGTCTTGATCTGTCTCTAGTAAATTGGACTTTCAGGCTTCCAAGTCAATTCAGTGAAAATTTGAGTGAAATTATCATCCATGGGACTGCCTCTTTCTCCTTTTCTGTAGGACCAACATAAATCCTGTGTGTAGGCCACCGCTTTCTGCCTATCCTTACACCCTTTTTCCAGCTTTATCTTCACAGCATTGCAACTCTCCCTCTGTATTATCCACTGTTTCTTCAGCGATGCCACCCCCGAGATCATGTCCCTACTTAGGTCATGTCCGGTCCCAGGCTCTCTTCTCCCGTTTTTCAATATCTGTGACTTCCGTGGTGGCAGTAAGAAATCAGCTTTCTGAACAATGGCTTCAGAGGTGAACACGTATTCATTTATTGACACGTATTTTAAAATGATTGAGACCTGCCAAGCCGCATATACAGCTAATATGATTGACTGGATGATCTATGAATGTAAGTCACCACTTGTTACTTGTCATACTCAATAGTTCTGTCTATTTTTTCACCAGATTATTTGAATCAGGGTCCCTGTCTTCGTGTGTGTTTTTATAGGTTTTACCACAATAGGATTCTGACATAAATTATAGTCTTGGGATCGCCAGCAATTTTGCTAATAATAACAATAATAAAGCAAAACAATTCTTTTGTGGTGGACTAATGTCTTAAACTGTAAAAGCCTGGATTGATTATTGAGTACTAACTCATCTCTTGTGTATGAGAAGGAGGGAATTAGTTTTCTGGACAGCAAAAGTAAAAGCTGAAGTTGAAAACTCCTCAACATGCGCATCTAACACCAATCAGAGAGGGACTTCCTACTGGAAGACCATTCCCATTAGGGAATAGGATTAGAATTCAAAAGACCTTGTCAAGTTGGAGAAATAATTTAAAAAATAACATTTAATTAAAGAAGGAAAAATGCAAATTTTATGGTTAGTTAGGAATAACCAGGATGTTAAATGCAAAACAGGGGACATTCTGTTAAGGCACGAGTTCTGCACAACACAGTGCAGTTATGCAGATCAGAATCCTAAATGTTACGATGCTGTGGAAAAAAAATACATAACGCCTCTGGGTGCATGCCAATGTATACAACTGCAAAAAAAGTGAAATAACCTGCTGAACTTCTTGGCCTTGATAGTACTTGACCCAGCTGTAGAACTACACACAGTCTTGAAATACCCAGGTCAAGAAAGATGTGGACCAACTGGAGAGAGTCTAGGAGAGAAGAGTGAGAATGATAAACACCTAGAAAACCAGACTTGCGAGGGGCGGGCAGGCGGGGGGGGGGGAGCAAGGGATTAGGCGGAAGTAAGGAATTAGGATTGTTTGTTCTACAGAAGAAGAGACTGAGGAAAAATTACACATAAAAATATGTGCAATGTGAAGCAAAAGTGAAGGAAATTAATTGTTATCCATGACAATTGTGGACAGGCAAAACCAGCAGTCCACTGAAATTGCAGCAAAGGGCATTTTGGTGAGATATTGTGAAAAATCTCACGGACACGTTAATAAACTAATATGTTACTCAGTGCTAGTGCAGTTGTCTGAATTGGACCTTCAGATGAGGCTTATTTAGTAAACCATGTCAGACAACGCACAATGGCCTGTCCAGTGACAGTAGGAAAAAAACCACAAACCAACAACAAAACACCTACAGCTATTTTCTTTGGTGAACTTCAGAAAAAAAGAAGTGTGTGATTGTATGGAAAAAAACATTGAAAATGAGAAACATTTTGTGCAATTTCATTAGGATTTACATCCTTTAATGTGAGATAGACTTAATATCTATTTTTAACCAAAGAATCTTATTAAAGTAAGAAGATTGCCTGGTTTACTACTTGTAGTTGTTTCAAGCAGTGGTGGCTGATGATGTTCTTTATAAACAATAGGGAATAAATTTAAACAAGCTAAAAGATGTTTAATGTAAAAAACTGTAGCTTGAGAAAAAATATGTTGTTGTGGATTGCATATTTTACATGCAATTTATGCTGCAGTTTCTCTTCATTAACCACATCTCGCAGATTTTTCAAAGCAACAGCATGAATATTATTAACATGTGTTAAAATGTGTTTAAAATAATGTATAAAGCTTTGTGTTTAAAGCAAAAGTTTAGGTATAATGAACAAGGGTGTCTGTATTTTATATATTGGTTACTATGCATGTTGATATATAAATCAGGCTATGTGTGCACAGACACATGCACATATATATTGCTTCAGAGTTCGTGCTTTAATTAAGCTGAACTAGACCTTAACAAGAACATCCAATTCATAATTCTCACATTATGTTCTATAGATTCTTATTAGTTAAAGCAGATATAATCCATTTTGAAATGTGACATATAGAAATTGCTAGCATCTCCTTTTGTTGTATTTCTTTCCTTACCAGTGGTTTCCTTTTACTACAGGAATCACAGAAAAAGTCTTGCAACCTTCAGTTTTTCTCTGCAGTACTTCCCCTTTGTATCCATCTTCCAAAATTGCTTTTGGCATCACGGTATTTATAGAAATTATCGATAATGGCAGGCACAGGACTTGAAAATCAGAAAAATTAAAAACTTTACAGCTGAGCACTTGACAATACCCAACATCATTGCATGAATCTAGCCCCAGTAACATCTCCACTTCAGTGTAACTTTTTAGTTATAACTCCTACGTACACCACCTTCACTGTCAAAAAGATGTAAACAAAATACCAAACAGAAAATAATAGCATAATCAAACTCAAACATAATATTCTGAAGTAGCATCTTTTGACATTTTAGGCATGAGTCTTTGAAATACACTCAGCATTGATTAAATTTACTCCCGCTGATGTAAATGTGAGTATTATTAGGTCAACAGAGCGCTTTCACAAATCCTATCCTACTGTCTAATGTCAAGGATTAGCCTGAACTCTTCATCAGTAGCATGCTGGGATTTGGTCTATACTAAATTTTTCAGAGAAAGTAAAAAGTGTCTGTGGATATTTTCTACCTTTCAATGAAGAAAAAACAAGGCGCTTTTTTTTGCCTTTTTTTTCTTTCCATTCTCTTTTTCATCTCAGTGAAAACAAAACCAAGATGCATTACTCTGAAAGGCTTTCAGAGTGCCTAGATGTTAATTCTCATACACTTCGGATATTGGAATCAAGCTACATGACAAATTCTAATGCTCCTTGTGAAGACACCTGTGTGGCTATACTATGTCTAGTTAGGATAACATTAGCCAAATGGAAGTTTTATAGTGATAAGTTCCTATTGATGACAACTTTCATTTTGGGATAGACTTATAGTGATATATTACTTTACTTAAGCTTTATATAAAAAAATAGAAAGTAGAAAAAGTAGAAGTTAGTACAAGCAAGGAACGGAAAACATTTTAGAAATGTATCACAAACAAACCATATCTCCCCTTGAAGAAGCAGGCTAAATGTAATAAAAGGCACTTAAAAGACATTAAGTTCTCATTTCCAATACCAGTAAAATCCTTCTCCTCTCCCTCCACATTTTCACCAGACTGATCCTGCACCCTATCTTTCTTCTCCCTGTATATCGTTTGTTGGAACGGGTTTGCAGCTTACACATCTCTGCGCTGACATTTGTTACTCATGTATACCTGTTCACTGACTTGGCAGAATCACGGTGGCATTTGATCAGCTTTCAGTGCTGCTTACTTCATCTTTTGAATGTTCATATTTCCATTCTCCTAAGTCACCCAACCATATTTTTTGGACTTGGCATAATGAGCTCATCTTCAGAAGACCATCCCCGCGTTACCACTTGATAGTTTGCATGCAATGTGTGTGAATATAGATTAAAAACTAGCTGGAATCAATTTTACCCAGACAAGTTGAGAACAACATTTGCTGATAGTAACTGCTTCACTTTTTGGACATAAAGACAGTACCTGAGTTTCGGTATTTCCTTGAAGATGTGTGATGAAAGCCTGCAATGGCTGTGATCACCCCCCTGTGATGGGCTCAGCCTTGGCCAGCGGCGGGTCCGTCTTGGAGCCGGCTGGCATTGGCTCTGTCGGACACAGGGGAAACTTCTAGCAGCGTCTCACAGAAGCCACCCCTGTACCCACCCACCCCCACACTACCAAAACTTGCCAGGCAAACCCAATGCACCAAGAAGATTTGAGAAGCTCAGTTACCCCGTGATGTGCTTTGGTTAGCTTAAACAGGAGGATACAAGAGTCACGATACAACTGCAGGGCATGACCCAAGGAGCATAATAGGAGCAAGACTAAAGCATCCATTAAGTAAAACAACAACATTTCAGAATCAAAATATTTATGTTCTGAGGCAAAATGTTTTTGGTTTCAGGTTTTTCCTTAAATCTTCACATTTTCTACAGCAGAAAAAATCTGATAATCAGCTGAAATTTTGGCCTAAATATTGAAACTCGACACCACTTATTTAGGTGAATAATGTTCTGTTTATTGTTCCAAGAAAGGGAAGAAGATTTCCTGCACTTCAAAACTAATGGCTATGTATCTCTGTTAACCAGGCAAGCAGGGGCCAGGGGTTGGGATTAATATAATACCATCTGTCCAGTCTCCCCTCGCTCTTTATCTAATAAATGGATTCTTTTTTCTAACATGCCGCACAAGAGCAGTCCACAAATA
Source organism: Aptenodytes forsteri (assembly GCF_000699145.1). Classification (NCBI taxonomy): domain Eukaryota; kingdom Metazoa; phylum Chordata; class Aves; order Sphenisciformes; family Spheniscidae; genus Aptenodytes; species Aptenodytes forsteri. The sequence continues at coordinate 390,233 of NW_008794541.1, forward strand.
TTGCTCCATACCTAAATAGCTATTTAAAAAGTGCAGCAAAACAAACTCAAGGAGGGTTCTTACAAAATGAGGGAGAGCACTGTCCTAAATGTAGGTCTTCCTCTGTAGGAGAACGAGGGAGAAGGATTGCTTGTTTTTTAACGTTCTATTTATTTTATCATCTTGATGTTAACTCTGTGTGTCTATTTTACAAGTTGTTTCCTACATTATCAGCTGGTTCGGTTTCCCCTTGCAATGGGAAGGTTTGCAAGTTCAGAAACACTCCGCCTTGGGGAGTGAGGACCCCAGTGCTGACAGCAACCACCAGAGAGGGACGGGCTGCTTTGAAACCAGGGCTTTCAGAGGCAGGACTCCAGAGGCTTGGTACGTAAAAGTTTCTCTTCTTAAAAATATTGGTAATCCCATGTTGATAAAAACTCAATCAGTAAATAAGTCATTTTGAAGCAGTGCTGACATTAGATACGTGCACAACTGGAAGCCCCAGTTTAAATCAGACAGATCTCTTTAAATTAACAGGGTAGCACTGGAAGTGCTCCTAGCAAACCAGGCTGGAACATCAAATTGAGGTATCCCAAGTCTTCAGGGGAATTTACACCTAGATTCAATTCTGAATCCAAAATTCAGATGCGTGTGCTGTGCAACCGGTTATGATACATCCATAACCAGATCCAACTATCTGGAAAAAAAAAAAAAAGAAATAGCATTAGTGGTAGTTCTAAATGAGGTTCAAGGCAGCCTAGCCCACAGCCAGGCTGTAAAACATCCTGCCCTTCTCCTCGCTCAGTGAACCCTGCTTCATTCCAAGTAAATCACAGCACAGAATGAAAGTCCAGTCCAAATTAAAACACCACAGATGAATGATAGCCCCCGGGCTTGTGCAGTTAGCCGATTTTCTGTAGGAACTCAAGCTCAGCTTCATCCCATCCTACTTCAGACGTTTAATGATGTTACCTACGTTGGATGCCTACTAGGCTTGGCCTCCCCTGCCATGGGCTGGAAAAAGCAGGCACTGCTAACGGGTGGCCGGCCACAGGCGGATCCCCACGGGCTGTATCTCAATCAGGTTATAATTAAGCAAGGCAGGGCCTGTTGCCTGGCTCCGAGGGCAAGGGACATTGTACGGATCACACCTCTATGGCTGCCTGGCCTCCCTAAGAGCAGTGTGGTGTCTATGTTGTAGAAGAAACCTTGTTCCTGGCCAAAGCTGTGCCAGGGACGGTGCTAACAATGCAGGGGATGGGTAACTGTGTGCCAAGCATGCACCTGGGGGACTGGGATGAGAGGCGTAGGCATGGGCTGGGGTCTCTCTCTGCAGAAGGGTGACAGAAAGAAACCAGGGAAACCACGCTCTTGATTTGGGTGACTTGCATGATAATGTTGATGCACGATCCGAAAGCCCACCGAATTAAGCAAAAAGACTCCAATTAATGATAACGTTTCTAGAGCAGATTATTACTTTATTATTTCCTCAAACCTTTGTTAACTCCAGTAACCCTGGCACAGTGTAAATTCGTTAGCAATGCTGTCTTCTGTTCTGCATTGCCCAGGCAGGATGACTAAGTCTGGGCTTGAACAATCAGACTGGGTTGCTTAAAGCAGGATCCTTCTGAGGCTTCACCCGTGACATAGCTTCAGCATTAAGTATGAAGTGAAGAGTAGAAATGAAAGGATATTTATTATAAAACAAGAGCGTTTGTTAGTACCAGCTTGGACATGTGACGTTATTTGGAGAAGTGACAAGTCTTTTTATACCAAGATTTCAGTGCTACGCATTAGAGTTGCCTGCTGCCTACTGCACTACGCTTCTCCTTACTCCCTAATCATTTATAGAAAAGACATGATCCAAGTCTCCCAAGCTTTTTTTTTAATATCCAAATACATTTCACTGCCAAACTGGAGATGTAACCAAACTTCACACCAAGTCATAAGCAGAGCAGATCATTTTGTCTTCTCTCACCTTGTTCAAGCATCTCGGATATCTTTGCTTCTGGGCTGCAATGTTATTTACATAGTTGTACATTTCTGCCCTTTAGATCAGGGCATCTTAATCAACAAGAAGATAGCAGCTAAAAATAGTTACTTTCCTCTCTTCTACCAGTAAGCAATCAAGACTATGAGGTCTATATGCAACCCCAAATTCTTGAACTAAAAGTTAAGGCAGCCTTTCCCTGGGGAAAAGCTAACTTCATTTATAAAACATATTTGATTTCCTTTTTCTAATCTCTCCATAGCCTTTTTACACTGCTGCGTGCTTTAATTTTGCTTTCAGTCAGAAGTTTAAAAACTTTAGCTTCTAATAACTGGAAAAAAATGGTTATTTAAAGATAACTGCAACTTGCTTAACATGCCAGACTATCATATGCTCACTGCTTTGAAGCTGCAAATTAATGACGAGCAGGAACAGTGACTATCTTTCAGAGGAAACTGACCTCTTTCTAATGGCTCATCGCTAATGTCATCTGTCTGCTGCATCTCATTATGTGAATTTCACGGAGTAAGAAAGTATCTTAAGGCTGTGCACAAATAAAAAGGACCTTCTAGTATTGAGCACTTTGAAAATTTTTGATCTCTCAAAATACCTTCCTTAGATACTGGTTTCCCCTTTTGTGCATGGCACGCTGCTTATGTCATCTATTCTCTGTGACTAATTATGTTAATTTTGTGCCATAAAAGTAACTGAAGGCTGTTAAGGAATAAAAGCTTTTGAGTGGCCTTATTTCATAAACACCCCTTTTGAACAAGGCGCATTTAGTCATATTTGCAGTAACAGAAAGAGTCTTGTGCTAAAAATACAACAAAGGCTCTTGAATATGGCCATTTATTCCTACTTTATTAGGTAATTTATGAAAAGTATGAAGGGAAGCCTTTTTGTTACTATAATTTGCATAAAGCTGGTGCCCCATTAATGAGATAACTTCCTGCCTTTTGTGTACCACCAGCTGGAAATAGAAATATAGGAACTTTTCTGTCTCCCAATTACTTAACCTGCTGAGTTCAGAGTTGGAGAGTAAACAGGATTCATATCAGTCAAGGAAGTTGATTTCTGCTGCTCTATCTAAAATATTTTTATTTAATTAAGGAGCCAGCGAATGCGAAACACTAAAAGTACACTAAATGCCCATCAACTACATGGGACCAAAACCTTTAGACCTGTGCTTCGATTTTGCACCTGTCTTTTTGTGCTGTCAGTCACAATTAGTTGTGCTACAGACTGTATCCATCACGAATCAAGGCAGACATCTAAACCCGACATTTTGAAGGTATCTGGGTGCCAAAGGATGCAGATGGGTTCTAGACATCATTTTAAAAATCACCTAGAAACTCGATTGGCATCCAGTGCCCAGACACTTTTGAAAATCCCTTTAATTGCCTCTCTGGTCCCTAGTACTTTAGAAATTCTGATCTGCATAGAAAACTCCCTAGGAAGGAACAACTGAGCGTTTCCCAGTGAGAAGAAAATCCCTCATCTGTAACACTGATCTGTATGCCAAAAGTTCAATCTCCCTTCAGATTGGCCTACATGGTATAATGGTACATGGCACTTTGCTTTAAAAACAGAGGTATTCACATTAGTGGGTTTTTTCCAATCAGTTTTCCACTTTAATAGCAGCATTTTTACTGCTGAATTAAAGGCATTTTTTATCAATTGTGGCATCTGAGAATCATTTATACATAAGGTGATGACTTAGCCATAAAATCAGTGGACCAGCTCCCTGTTTAGATATTTTTACACTGTTTACTATCTCAGAATTTATTTCAAGTGACTTAATTATAATTAGGATAATGACAAGTCCTTAAAAGTATGCTGAAATATATGCAGGTTACAAAAAAAGCTATGTATATAATACGACTTTAAATTTCAGCTGCACAGATTTTGTGTAGTTTGAGGTCAGTTTGTTGGAGCATTAAAGATTGTTCAGTGGTCAAATTGCTTGATTAGCTATACCCGCCTAATCTGTTAAATCTGAATAAAAGGCATCCTTTGCTGTGGAACAGAGCGTGTGACAGGTTCGTACTCACCATACCCCGCTGCCGCTCTTTGCTTATACTTTGGAGGTTCCCTGCTTTCCCATTGCAGAAAAGCTGGTCTCATCACCGTTCAACTCTAAAGGAGGAAAAGGCAACCAAAATCACCTTTCAGACAATAAAATGGATTCAATCCCAGTTTAAAGAGTCCTTTCACACTACCCTGTATATCTAAACAAACCACTGCATACCCACATATCACTTCATCTAGCTAAAATATGGATATATTTAGAATAGCTGCAATATAGTTGCCACTGGCATTTTAACTATGAGCTAAACCACAACTGCTGACAAGCTAAAGGTTGTCACAGTCAAGGTCCTAATTACTCTACAAATTGCAGCTAGATGGTAATATTCATCTTCTCTTGCTTGAGGCACTGGGCTGGGAAGGAAAGTCTCCACGGGCTCCTTTCAGGGGCAGCGGAGACACGCGGACACCTCTAGATTGGGATTCACAACTCTATGGGCTGATTCATTCCCAATTTGGACGTCTTGAGTACAGACTTAGGAGGTACGAGTTGAGACTCAGATTATTTTTAGCCCAGTTTGCACTTAAAATAACACGGTTCAAATTGTATCTGAAGGGGTAGCTGAATTTGAATCCTGAAATAGTTCACAATCACCTAATTTCCTGCACGTGGCACTACAATTGTTGTGTTTCTACCTGTGGCAACCAATGAAGACCACAATTTCTACCAGTTTGCACACACCTTTCTGCCCGATTATGCCCTGACACGTTGGTAACATTGAATATTTTGTGCAGCACAATTTGGGGCTAGAATGGGCTACTTTACTAAAAGACTGCAGGAAAAAAACATGTTTCAAGGACCTGAAGAAGGCTTGGGAGAAGAGGAAGAGAATTAATTCCCAGCATATGGTGCTTGCTGGACCAACATGATCGCGGTGCAGCAACTCAAGTAGGCTGGAAGCATTTAGAGAAGTCAATGGTGTTGCTTCTCTCTTCTAGGTGTGAAGTATTCACAAGCAAGAGCCACCGCTCTGCTGCAGAGAAACCTATGGCACCGACCTCACGTCTCAGGAGAAGGTACTCCGTGCAGACTGCTGGCCAGAAGAGCAGGGTACAGCAGCTCTCTAAATATCCATACCACCTAGAAGAAGCGACTGTTTCCAAACCACCTGCGTACAGCAATGCATGTTGTAGGGTTACAGAAGCATTTAGGAAACACTGTCCTTCTGCTGTTTCCCGCTTGAAAAGCAGAAATGGAGGTGGGAGCGTCTTATGTGCAACGTTAGAGCATAAAGTTATGTTCTAGACTGACCATCAGGGAAAGGCACATGCAACACATTCTCACTCCTGACATAAATAAATCTCATTAATTCACAGCTTTTTGGGTTTGTTTCCTACTCAAAGACAAGATTTTTTCTTTTTTATTCTTTTTCCTAGGTAAGTAGTCTTTTTGACTCCCTCACAAGTCAACTGCCCTTTCACATTTCTCTTTGCATCCGTCTGAGTCCCCACGCCCCACAAAGGGCTGGCCCAGACCCCCTGGGCAGGAGGCTCTGCGGCATCCCTCCCGCAGGAGTGGGGAGCACGGGAGATGCCCCTGAGGTCCTGCTCCTCGGATGACAGCCTTTTTGTGCGCCACCAGTACTCGAGTTAGACTCCTGCACTCTTCAGGTTGGCTGCCCACATAGCCAACTATATGGGTTGGCCATATACATGCCCCCACGGTCCTGCCAAAAGCTTTACCCAGCCAGAGAGAGAAAGGTCAGGGAAGGTGGTGTAAGGGCACGCAGAGCGCCTTCGCTCCTCTTCCTCCTCCTCGCTGCCGCCCACAGGTTGCAAACCTCAGCCAAGCACTTACCAGGGAGATATTTTTGCACGTGGCTGGCCCAGACTGGTGCCAGCTTTCCAGAGCTTTCCCCAGGTACATTGCAATGAAAGGTCAGCTGCTGTGGAGAGAAGGGAAAAGAGAAAGAAATGCATCTTCATCTGCAGGAATGAAGAAATATGCCTAGAAAGACTTTGGGTGTTCATTGTTTAAGATTCAGTGGAATATGAGTCTATATAAAACTTGAAATAAAAGAAACCCATTGACCTATTTAATGGGACTAGTCATTAAAGCCATGAGAGCTAAGGAAAAAACAGTCTAATGAGGAATTAAAAAAATAAAAAAGGGGGAAAAAAAAAAAAACTCTCCATGCCCACTAGCCCAGGGCTAGCTTAATTAAAGCCAATGTAGAAAGCTGCAAGAATAAAGAAATAAACAGTTAAATGTGTTATTTTTATGCCCATATTCCTGGCTTCTCGTTCTCTGATTGGTTTCATTCTCAAATAAACCAACAGCCTCTTGTTTGCTTTTTATTCTCTGCCTAATTTGGATAAATATAAACTTTGCTAGGCAAACCCAGAAAACAAGTTGTTACCCTGAATATGAAGCTCTGATGAACATTGTTTTGTGATTCTGATAATTACGAATATTTATAGTATGTGGTTTAAGAGGGCAGCACTAATTGGACAACAGTTTCTGGACTCTCTTCTCAAAGCACTTAAATGATAAATCATTCACCAAAGACTGATAATATAAATAAAGCGATAGATTGGCTTTCCCTCTCCCTTTCTTTTGATTTACAAAAAAGCTCCAACGAGCTGTCTGTGGCCAGAAAGCCAGTATTACTATGGAGTTAGGACATTGTTATGTCTGTTTACAATGATTTGGGAGACTAGAGGGGAAAAGTTTGAATCAACAAATATTTTCTACATTCCTACTGGTAACTCCAAGGCCCGTTTTCAGGGTGGGTTTTTTTTTCCCCCCCTTGTCTGTTACAAGTTATGATGTGTGGATGAAGGCTTTTTCCCATGCAGTAATGACTGTATACTGAGATTTCAAGGGGCTGTTCATGACAATCCCATTTTCTGTGTAATTTCATGGTTGTCTTCTTGAATGAAGATATTGGCTGCTCTGAAGCAGGAGGTCAGATGCTCCTGCTCCCTTTCAGTATTGTTCCGGAGTATGTTTCCTTTCAGCTGATGAAAAGTAATTCATCATTTACACCCTTGAATTCTGCCAGCGTTTTTTTGAACAACTTTTCTTTCCCCGTGGTACCTTGGGCCCATGAAAGAGATAAATAGGTTCAATACAACGCCAGGCCCCGGATCCTGGGAGCAGGTTCGGCCTCGGAGGCCCTAAGCTGCCCCTTTCTCATGATGGAGTTTGTCACCTTTCTACCTCTGGAAGTCAAATCTTGTCGACTCAGCCATCTCTCAGCCTCTCTGAAGTGGCTTTGGCACCCACTGGGGCATGTGAGCTTAAAATTGATTTTTTTTTTAAGATCTGTCAAGTTCCCTTAAGGGAGCGGGCTGACAGCCGGCCGGCCCCACAGCCCCTCACAAAGCCCTCAATGTCTAACAGCCACCCGAGGAACTGCCTTCGCGGGGGCAGGGGGCCCCCAACTCCTGACGCCTCGGGAGGGCGGCGTTGCTGAGAAACTGGCCCTCCACGGGAGAAACTTTCCTGCCAGCCTACCTCCGTTTGGAAGCCTTTTAGTCTGATTTTTCCTTTTCTTTTTCTTTTTTTTTTTTTTTTTTTAAGAAGCAGAGTTATTAAATAAAATAGTGGCGGACAGCTTGACTGGGATGCCCCTGGCGAGCGGTGATGCTCCCTGGCATGGGGCACGGCACCACGTGGCCACTGCTCGCCTCCACGCGGGACAAGAGGACAGCGTCCCCGGCATGCCCCGGTGATGCTCTGCACCCAGGTAGCATTTCCACCCACGGCTTCCGCTGCACTGTGCAAATAATTCACTGCAATGCCCTGTAAACCCTCAAAAATGAGCGGACAGGTAGTCACAGGCAGGGAAAGTTACAATGCAAAGAGAATAAAGGGAAGATTTTCAGCTGTTGGTATGAAAAAAGAGAGGGGAGTATGTTTTAGATAGATATTCCATTCTTTTAATAGCCACTGACGTACATGGTTGTAGCAAAAGGCATCCAAAAGCAGGACGGCTAATTGGCGTAAATGAAAACCTTTTTGCAGAGCGGGGCTTCAACTCCTGAAAATTTGGTTCCCAGAGGCTGCCTTGGCACTGCCCAAAGGCAGGCAGGAGCAGAGGATGCACCTTGCCACCACGGTACCTTCACGCAGCCTCGCAGGTGTCTCTGTGAGCATTTCAGAACCCGACCAGGTAAATAAAATTAATTTTGAAGGAAAGAGCTGTCAGCAGATTCGATCACTGGAAAGCAAAGAAAAACTTGTTACAGAAACACATCTGAAAGGGGCTCACTCTAAGGCTGTAATTTCAGTGCAGTAATTCTGAACTATTCCAAGGTATGCATTTAAGCATTCTTAGACACAAAGAGGGTTAGTAATATAACCCCTTATTTATTTTTTTGGTAACTCTCTCTTGTTTGGAGTAGTCTTTTAGAAGAGCAAATAATCTTTCCACTTGATCAATTTTTGTTGACTTTTTCCTCAGCACATACTGCCATTGGGGACTAAAATACGGAATATTCCCTGGGTTGGCTTTTTTTAAATACAGTATGGCTCCCTCCTCCCTTTGTTGCAAGTGTCTGCTTTTAACAAAAATATCCTGTGCATCAACGTTTTCAATACAGCTTTGCGATGGGCAAAAGGATTGGTTAATTTGCTGCTGTAGAGACAGCAGGGGGAGCAAAAATCACTGCATCATGGGGAAATTCACAATAATACTGGCTATTAAAAAAGCACTTCTTAAGAGAAATAGACATACTGAAGAAAACAATTCTTCTATGCATTTATTATTGCCAGCCAAGCTAAAGCTGTAGGTTAGCCCAAACTCTGCTATGCAAACCACTGGCAGAGGCAAACAGCAGCTAGGAGAAATTACAAGTATGAAACAAAAGTCATGAGAGAGACGAGTTCTTTTTAACTCGTGAGGAGAGTGCTGGAACCCCCTCTGGAAGCAAAAAGGGACATTGAAGATTTGCAGCTTGTCATAAGTAATACCTTTTTTTTTTTTTTAACTGTACGCTGTGCTGCAGGGGAGGGAACTGCAGCCCACCCACTGCCAGGAGGCACCGCCGGAGCCAGACCTCTCGGTGCTTTGCCGCTGATGACTTAGGATTAGTAAGGGCACCAGTGGTGGCACAGCCCTGGCCCAAATACCGTCCCAGGAGCAAGCAATACAAGGCTCAACCAGTTACGAGATTAACTAAGTTACCTCAGACACTTGAGATATATCCACACTTGCTGTACACACCCTTCTGCTCACGCTTTCCCTTCGGAGTGATGGGCTACCCTGTCGGGTTTTGTGGGTACTGGCCATAATGAATGCTATCAATAGGTCTGGTTTCCTTTAAAGTTTGATTGACTTTTTGAAATTGAATTGATTTCTTGCATCCCATATTGCCAATCAGGTCACATTAAGTGATTATGAAATGAATATTGTGATATCTGTCATGTTTGTCAGTTCTTCAGGTGAGGATGCCCGCTGCAATATAAAGCAAAATACTCCTCCTTTGTTCAACAGCTCTCCATCTGCCCATCCATCCATCCATCTGCCTCTGTGTATTCACACGCAAAAATAAAACCTGCTAAACAAATCCGTTATGTCTTTTTCCACACTATCATGGTTTGTGGATCTATTTTTCCTTTCAATTTTCTGGAATATATTCACAGGATATTCTTATCATCTCAAATATTTTTTCTGCAGTTAGCGTTCAGTATTTCCTTTTTGCTTTTCTAATTAGCCTTTCAGTTTGCTTCTGCTTATATTATATAGCCTTTCAACTGCTCCACCTTACCAGATTTTGTATATTTTTTTCAACACCTTGTGCTTATTGCTTATCTTACTCTCTACTGTACAACCCTACTTAGCCACATTGGGCATTGTTACCTTTATCCTTCTTTAGACTTAAACCAGGATGAATTTCAAATGTCCTCCAACTGTTTCTGAAATATATTCCAATTTTCTTCAGTAGATTTACCATACATTATAATAAAATCCTGATAAAAAATCCTTAGCACACTTAGCATTCCCTCAAAGTCAGCCTGGCATAAGGCTTGCATTGCTTTTTACTCCTCAACAAATATTTTAAATCAAATGATGTCGAGATCACTGGATCTTTCATACCTCTCCAGTTCAACACCCTTTATTACCCTTGGCTCAAATCCTTGAATTAATTCAAATAGTTTCTGAAAGACAATTCAATAAAGCACACGAGAAACTAGAGGCAATCCTACGTTAGCTTTAGAGACGTATTTCCTCCCTAGTTTTACCTTATTGCAGTCAATAACAGAGTAATGAAAAGCCATCTTTATCAAAGTTCTGGCGCTCTTGAAGGCCCCTCTCATCTGTAAGCAAAGACCTAGAAGTTCAAAGATTCATTCAGAAAACCACCTGACTACCTTTATTGTGCTTAACTTTTATCAGAATTGACATTGCTATGTCAGCCAAAATACTTGCAGCATTTCTCTCTGAAGACGCTCATCTCCCAGGAATATTGATACGGCTCCTCCTCCGTCTACCCTTTCTCTCCGCAAACCCCAGACTAGTATCTCAAAACCTCAATTTCTTGCCTCAACCATATCTGTGTTATTCCAATAATACCATGCTTATCCTTGATACTCATAGTTATCATTGATAAGTCTTTGATGTAATAAATCCTTGATGTAGTATCATACTTATCCTTGCTATAAGATATAATCAAAAATGAAAGCAGAAACTTAAGATACAGAGTAAAATATATTACTTGCCAATTTTCCACAGTAACTTTTCATCATTACTCCAAAATTACTTTTTAATGCAAAGAGTAGTTCCAATCACATAGAGGCCCACATGATTCAGATACTATCATAATCACAATTAGATTACATTACTGCAATCAGGAATGGAGATCATTAAGAGAAAGAATATAAATTGCTTTAGTTTTACAAGTACTGAGCTAGCAAAATTATAATTAATCTCCATTTATAATCTTTTCTTTCATAGAACTGCAAAGCATGCTACTTTTTTTAGGCCATCAATACAAATTAGAACTAAGTAATAAAGCCCTAACTACTACTACTGTGCAGTTCTCAATTGTAGAAACTTTCGCGTTACGTACAGAAGGCTTTTCATGCAAACACTGCCCTCAGCGTGGAGGGTTTTTTCAGTGCAATAAGTCCAGCCATTTCTATAGTGAGTTCGCTGTTTATAACACAAAATGCAATCAAAACTGTCTATTCCTCTTCCGAACGATGGATATGAAGTCTGCTTCTAAAATGGGATGATACGTTTTCTGAGAGATGAGACAATAATGACTTAGCAGCAGAGGCAAAAAATGCACAAATACCAGATTTCACAAGTTTTCAGAAATTCCACTCAAAAACAAATATGCAATGCTGTCAGGAGTTGTGAGATGGCAGACAAGGCCTCATCTAGCTCCAGTACGTACTGCCACATTGAATATACACAGCTCTGATAGAAATTTTTAATGTTGTCATGTATGCTTTTCCTCATTTTAATTCTCCATTTTGAGAAACAAGAATATTAAAGCCAGTGGCAGTCTTGCCCACATACTAAATATTCTTCTAAATTCAAACCGTACCTTCCCTGATCGATGAGAAAGAAATTACATGGAAGAAAAAAGGAAAACCAAGTGTGGCCCCTTTTTAAATGTATAATTGGCTTTATCTCTTGGTTATACCAGGACAGAGCAAAGCAATCAAACAGAAAGTCATTTTTGGAGATCTGCTGCTTGAGAGAATAAATGACCACCCCTGGACAGAAGCTGCTTAGTGCTGGCTATGTGGCAAAGGAACAAGTTTTAAATCCAAGTGAAACAAATCTGCAAGAACGCTATGGATTCCTGTGGTTACGTTCTCCCTTCGCAGTCCCCTGTACGCAGGTAGTAACTGCAGGAGAAGCCCCAAAACAAAGAGTTTGCGCAAGACCTCCTGACAATAGGGACATTTCTAAACTGGAAATGTGGGAACCAACTTGTAATCATGTTGACCTGTCCAAATACGTTCTTCCTTGATCTGCTGTAAATAAACACTGCGTCCAGGATGACTTGGAGGAGCCACACAGAAAATCAGCGATTGAAGTCCACTTTCCGCAGGGAAATGGACACTGGAATGCTTTGGGTCCCCAGGATCAAAGGTTGCCCGCTGCCAGGGGACGGCCCAACATGAGGTAAAGCCAAATGAATTATGGCTTTGAATCCACATGGTTTATGGATTTCTCTAAGATCAGAAATCTAGAAACAGCTAGAAAACTTCCAGAAAAAAAAAACCACCGTGGTTTGTTAATGTTAAACCACAATCAGTTACAAATCCCAACTCTATCTCACCCAGTCCTCGTCCAAGCCACCAATGAAACAATTAAACAGGGTCAGCCTGAAAACTAACTTTTAGACTACATAAGCTGACACTGGGCAGTTAATATATTACTTTAACCACTTGTCCTCATTACAGCATCTTATTCAAATCTAATCTGAATCCACTAGTACTTTAATTCCATACACCCTATGCTCAGTACCAAATGCTTTATTTAATATATCCTATCTGCTCCACTGCTTCCTTAGACAACGTAGCACTGGAACTAGTTCTACTCAAAACCCTTATCTTCTGGATTCTGCTTTACTTGCTCTTAGTCAACATCACCAATAATCGCTGAATGAAGCCTCTTAAAGTGTTAATACAAGTATCAACTATCATTTAAAAACACATTTTCAGGCTTCCTTACCATTTTCTGCAGTTCTTCATAACAGTAAGCAATACACATACTGTCTCATTTATGTAATGATTTTCTACCGTGCAGGTAATTATGAGCCATTCTGTGTGACAAGTAGCAGGCACAGACATACTCCTGGGACCAAGGTGACTTCTACCCTGTTGGCAGCAGAAGGAGGTACATGACGCCCGCCCCTACAGCCGACTGCGACTGGGTCGTCAGCTTCTCACAGCTAACTTGTTTCCCCCTCTACAAAAGAGCCCTGAAGTTCAGCAGTGCTTTCAGGCTTAAGTATGTCTGAACAAAGGAAGTTTTGGATGACAGTCTTGGATGTAGGTCTTTAAAATCTTTGTAGACTCTATTTCAGATATGCAAATGCTCTTTTGGATATGGTTCTTGATCAAGTTTTCATGAACATCCACATTCCTATGCTGAAAAGCGTGTGAAATCAGTCATCTACCAGACCCAAGCAGAAATTGCTTGATTTCGGTTTCTTTGTCTGCCTTTTCTATATGCCTGAAATTGTCTTTATCATCTCTGTCTATGCACTATTTATATTAAAATGTTTTTCTTATCTCCTGTAACCAATTCAGTTTGGGTCAACATTAAAACCATTCTACTCACTTCAAAGAGATCCAAAAGAATGCAAGAGAAATCTAAGGAGAAAACTATGAACATTAGGTAGCATCCAGGAACCAGTGTAAAATAAACATATTTGCTATTTTTTTAGTTAAAAAGTTAAGAGTATGCAGTAGTTTACATAGCGCAATTAAATGAACAAGCAATATTTAACCTACTAAAACGTTACAGATCCAGAACTGGCAAAACTCTTGATGAACAATAAAAATGTAATTCACATGCTTATGTTGAAGTGGATGGGGGGGTTACATATGTTAGGGGGTTTTTCTGCTTTAGGTTTGTGGGTTGGTTTTTTTTTAAAACCTGCCAGCAAAAGAACACGATCTTAGTGATATGTCAGAGATAAAGTTGAAATACCAGAATGCCCATGGCAAATTCAGGGAACAAAGACTCACTCATACAGAATAAGAATGAGCGGTTATGTATAGCATACTATTAACTCAAGGTGTTTTTGAAAAGCACAAGTGCTGAACATCAGCAGCATGTGCACAGACATAGACATCTATTTTCTTACACCTACAAGTTTTCTCCCTGGTGCAGCAGAAAAGGAGCTTTTGAGCTACTACAATGATGGACACATTGCTGGAAACCAGATAAAGAGAATAATGTGCCAGAGTTATCCTGTGTATAACAAGGCAAAAGCCTCTGACATAAAAAGTAGGAGTCTTTCTTGAACTCTGAGAAGGAAGGAGAGCTTTCCAGCTGCAGCACTGACCCATGTCTAGGCTAGACAGATGAATCAAGTAGGCAAATGGCTTTCAGGTATGATGCCACAGTGAAATAAATCTCCTTTCCCAAGGAAATCATTAAAGAAGCACGTATGAAATCAATGCGGTACTCACTATTATTTGCACTGTTTTCTTTCACTGGAAAGTGAAACCATTTGGGAGGGGGTGTAGTTTGCTTTTGTGCATGTGTTTTTTAAGATAGGTCCAGTTACTCTTGGCTCTGGTGTGGCACAGACCACCGGGAAGCTCTGTGGGGACAGCACAGAGAGCTGGACCTCTCCGGCACCTTGCTGCAGAGAGGGGAAAAAACAATACAGTGATTACACAGAAGATGTTTCAGTGAGTAGTGTCTATAGCATTAGCTACACTAATCCTCTCCCTAAGTCGGACTTGTCTTGTGATGGACAAATTATCCAGCTTAGTGGGGTATCTGGGATGGTGATAGCGTCTCAGCTGTTCCGTTCCCTCAGTTTTCACAGATCTTCTTTCAGCTCGTGAAACCATTCGATGTCCCCCCCTTTGCAGAGCACTGTACACAGGGTGGAGGTCTCACAATCCTCACTCCCTGCCCTTGGGAAAAACCAGGATGTCCTTTCCCAGTGCCGATAAGGAAAAATTTCCTCAAAAAGTTCGACATTTGTACAAGCGGCAAGGGAGGTTTGAATGGGCATGATCTGCAAATAAATGTATTCCAGGCACCTAAACTAGATGTGTGCTATGTATTCTCATTCCCACTGTACGGAGAAAAAAAACCCTACCTCTATCCCTCATCAAAAGCCAATAAGAGAAGCCAACGTAGGACTGAGATGAGCGACTAAGTAGCATATCTTTATTTCTCAGCTCCTGAAGAGTATGCTATACCAGTTACCACACTGAACTTCTCAACTTCAAAATGTTTCATAAACTTTAAGATGTAAACCGTTAGGAAACTACTATGGCAAACCCCACTCTTATGGTACAGTGGATGCCATGCTCATAAAAGTGCCAGCGTCCTGAATACTCTCTGCACAGTTATCATTTCTTGTCTTATTTCTAATTAAAAAAAGTTACAAGGATTGAAAATATTTTTGGTAATGTAGATATAAACAGAGAAATAAAAATAATTAATTTGGGAGTAAAAGATGGGAAGAGCCATGAGAAATGAAGGAATGGGAAATGCCTTCTACACAGAATCTATGAGTTTATCAAAGAGAAATTTAAGGTGTGACTCAACCAGTCCACAGGTATTTACAAGAGTAATAGGATATTCATAATTGATGCTTCCATAGCGAAGAAAGGTAAGGCAAAACCCACTGGACAGAAGTTCAAGACAGCCTTGTGTGAATAAGGTAAAAATGTATGTGGTTTTTGAGAGTCGAAGTAACCAAATCTTATAACAGCTTACCAGAGTTGTGGGTTCTCCATCAACACGTGTTCAAATTGAAGGATGTTATGTTTCTGAAAGATATACTCATTTTTAGAGCGGGAATTACTTTAGGGAGCCCTATAGTCTGTACTGTATATGTCAGACTATATCACTGCAACG
Organism: Aptenodytes forsteri; assembly: GCF_000699145.1. Taxonomy (NCBI): domain Eukaryota; kingdom Metazoa; phylum Chordata; class Aves; order Sphenisciformes; family Spheniscidae; genus Aptenodytes; species Aptenodytes forsteri. The sequence continues at coordinate 405,806 of NW_008794541.1, forward strand.
GTTCCTTCTGACCTTATGAATTATAAATGGTTTAGTGACCAAAATACTATCTAAAAAATTAAAAATACTTTCTCTAAAAACATAGATTTCAATACCAGAAGGGTTCAGTCAGTTCTTTATCATTCAGATGTAGATAAATGGAGTCCTTGCACTTTTCTCTCTATCTCTTTCTCGTAAAATCTAAGTCCTGTCTGTTCTACATAGATATTCCTGACATTTTCTCACAAGAGCTGTGATTTACTCCAATGTCTTCAGCCAAAAATATTTCTTCTCCCCTCTGTTCTGTGTTATGTGCTTGACTAAAATTAAGTGGAAATAAGTAGGATGGTAGTGGGAAAATAAAAACAGCAACAGAAAGACTGATATCACCAAATAAATGCAATTTTTCATCTATTTTTTAAGAGTTGAAATTAACGTTGTTTTGTTCAAAATAATCTTGAAAATACAAAAATCAGAAATATGTGCAAAACTAATAAAATAATATTTTTCATGAGGAAAAATATTACAAATGTGTTTTTAAACTGATTATTTCAGGAAAACCAGGTGAAAAGCCAAAATAAGGGAAGGAATGGGAATCATACCTTCAAATGAAAGTTTTCTGAATTCAGGAGAATTCATGCAGGCCATGGTATGTGAATTCACCAAAGATGGCCTAACCTATAACAGGAGAAAAGCAATGTATTGAACCTGCTATATACACAGTATATATCACTAGGTATTTTTGATACTTACACTTTATAAGATATACTTTTTTTTTTGTTAAAATATATTAACATTCTTTTAAGAAAATTATTTGGATTCTTTTTCTTTTCTTAAAGAATATTTCATACACTAGTGAATAATATGATTCAAGAGAAGCTATGTCCCAAAATAACATGACATTTGAAAAAGAAAGTGTAGGTGTGTGTTTTCCAGGGGGAAAAATTATTAAAGTATCAAGGTTTTTGTCGGGGATGGGAAGAGTCTAATTCCAAAGAAATTGAAAATGTTTTTTTGGCCTATTAATCCTGAAGTTAAAATTTAGTAATCTTTAAGAATGAAGAATTGTTTACTTTTTGTATAAATTCACTGCATAAACAAATTTGTAAGAATGACAAAACATTTTGACATTTTAGAAAATAAACACTAGAAATTAAATAGAACCAGTTAGCTGAAAATCAATTCCATTGTCCTCCAGGTCTAGGGCTAAGTTACAGGTCAGCAATGTAGTCGTGTAAATAAAGTTTTAAATACCCAATAAAAACAGCCTTTCCAGAAAACAGCGTAGAAGAACCTTATTTATGCCCTAATTAAAATTTGATAATGCAGCAAAAAAAATTTGGATTCGGTGCAATGACCTGAAAATTGCTCCTGTCTCCATGAAGAAGATCTATTGTGTCCCACAAGAACGTCTGAGGATGGGGCAGCTGAGATTTCTTCCTCCCGCTCTGGTGTATCCCAGTGCATCCAGGGGTCATCTAGCGGTGAGTGAATTCCTCGGGAGCCAAAATGGTGAGAATCGCCGCTAGTTGCCCTCTTCCTGCTTGTCCTACACAGTCCTCACCACAGCCTTCGCAACCTTTCTTGCTAAACGAGCCTTATAAAATATTCTCCTTCAGAAGCCACCAAAGTTTTCTTCCGGCAGACTTTCCGCAGCTGAAATTTCCGTCAGGGTTGGTTTTGCCCTAACTTTTCACATGAGAACTATTTATGGATTGTTTAGGAAGTATTATGGGGGCTGGTATCCTGTAAGAGACTTGTATTCTGGAAATGTTTGGCATCTCTTGGTAGTAAATACGTCAAAGTGGACTGCAGAGTATCTGGGACCTTCGCATGATTAGATAGGACTTTCCCCTTCATAAAGTAGCCTTGTAAACTAAAGATAATTGGTAATCTATTGCAATAGTTTGGGTGAAATTATTTCAAAGTACTTTCTTTTGTCTGTGAAACTTGCTATAGTTCATTTGCAGTGTTTGCAGAAATGTTTTACTTTACAGAATGCTTTCTTTTTTAAGTGAAATTTATTACCTTTATTATCTGTACATTGTCAGCTCCATGCCACCCGTAGCGGGATTATTTCCACCTTTGGCAACGTATAGTCCCAGAGTCATTTTTAATGGTTACTATTTTCACATTTTAATATGTACAGCTGAATATTTAAACTTTTAAAGTAGAACTGAAGAGGAAATACAATGAGGCCTGGAAAGTGGCATGATTTGACTTGGCATGCTGATATATAAACCTACACAAACTTTTTTCAGTAAAAAATAAAGCAAACAATGATTGTGGGAGGCAAAATGTGTATTTTAAACCCTACAGTCCTTCATAAGAATGCCATAGTTTTAAATAAAAGATCTTTAATCTTTTTATATAAGAAGAGGAAAGCAGATACAAGACATATCATTCCAAAGTCTCCAAAACCCAGGTTTTTAACCATGCTTTTTCTGTATATTTTCCCTGAGTTAAGTACAAATAAATAAATAGATAAATAGATGGATAGATGGATGGATGGACGGACAGATGGATGGACGGACAGACAGACTGATAAAGGGGTTCATTACTTCATTCAAAGCACTTCATTACCTCATTCTTCCTACTTTAAATAATATTCACCAAGAAGCAGAACTTTCCAAGTCTCTCTTCCAGGCTTTTTCACACACTATTACTTCCATTTAGAGCTTGCCTGCTGTTGCTAGATCATCATTAACACATAGGGGACAGAGCACTATATATAAGAAGGATAGTTAGGAAGCTTGCAGGGATGGGGAGAGCAACATTTGCTGAACAAGAAGATGAAAATCTGTCCTGCAAAAACCTCAACTGGAAAAACGACACTTGCTCAGGCTCCTGGTATCCTAAATTAGCAAAGGCCTTTAGAAGTCTAAGGAATTAGGAATCTGGGGACATACCGACCTGAAAAGACCTCTTTCTTCTACTACGAATGTCCTATCACCGTCTCAGGAAAAGTAACCACCCACACTCCCCCCATGTTCCATTCAAGTATATGGAGTGGAATAAATATATGGGTTGGGATAGGCTTAAATTAAGAACTGCTGAAAAATATAGACCAAGATGACAGGATTTTCTCCATCTGCTTTTTGACGTTTTCAAAACGCATTGTCTTAGTCATGAATTCCTGGTCCTCTACTATCACGACAAAGTTCAACTTTGACTCACACCTAGGATTTTATTACCACTAAAGGGCTACAGATTGGGAGGGCTGGACTGGGTATTTATCATTGGCCAACCAACTGCATCTCAAAACCTGCTATTTTTGATCAAGGAAGTACCATGTGATAGGGTTGCTGGCCAGAGATCCTCTTCTTTACACATACCACCCTACGTCTGTGTGGGAACTTCCCAGCCCAAGTCAGCAATCCTCTAGTCTGGATGGTTTGAAATTGCAAACGTGGGCACCGAATTCACTTCTTGCAGGAGACGCAGGTGATAAACTAGCCACCGGCATTTGTGGTGGTGGATCACAAGATGATTCTTGTTTCTTTAAATATCAGGCACTTTATTAGGTAATATCGTGCAAGCTAAACAGTGCTAAAATGCACAGATAAGGTCAGTTTAGGAAACAGAACACGTGAAGCACAGGCAGACCAGCAGGAAACATGGCAGCTGGGCTTGCTGCACGGTGATGCAGGTTACATTACACGATGTACATGTTTGCTTCATTAATGGCAACTCAAATCAAGGCTTCAGAAGTTCCAGGTGTTTTGACAAAAGCCAAGCTGTACCAGGTTAACATATTTCAGATATACAAAGACAGAAGAGGACAGCAAAGGGAAAAGAACATACTTTGTCCCTGCTTTTATTGTAAACCATTTAGTATGGATTTTTTTGCCTAGAATTTCACAGATATTAACCAGAAAAGCATCTTTCCAACATTACCTGGGTAATCCATTTCTACAGTGACCCACTGTACCTCACTGAAATGCCTAAAGATACTGAAAGTTATTTGTTTAGATGCTAGAAAAATAATTGTGCCAATAAACACTGTCTTTCAGCTTAGACTAATGAACATAAACTAATATCAGTGTAACTTGTAATCTACAGCTTGCTGAAGCTGAACCTAAGTTTCTAGCAACTGAGTTAGTTAAGTCAAGTGTAATGTTCCACTCTGTCATCTTTGGCTGCAATTTTCTGTAGTTCAGTATAAAAAATTCAATGATAAGTTAATTTATATATATACATATAATATATATATATAATTTTTATATCTATACAAAATATTATCTGTCTATCTATCTATCTATGAGCTGTAACCCAATTCCTGGCTCCCACTGAAACTAACTTTCTTGTGGAACAACTGGTTTTCAACCAGTCAAGCCAAAAGTGAAAGGGGCAGCAAAGGGGACACATCCTTACAGCTATTAAAAAGACAGCAACAGTACAGAAATCGAAGTCTCTTACAAATTTGCACATGCTTAGAAATGGCTTTTTTTTGCTTTTTTTTTCCTTTCTTTTTTTTCAGGATGAAGCCCAGCAAGCATGCACTGGCTAGACAAGATACCACAGCGGGGGGAAAGCTAGGATATACTACTTTGATGCTATTGTACAGTTCTCAAAGTTGGACTTCAAAAACATTTTAGCTCTCAAATTTTCAAGATTAATTGATATTTACTGTACCCAGTACCCAATCAGAGGTGATCTCTTAAGGTAAAGGTGAGAATGTGCTTTCACAAGATCTCTCGGGGATTAATTCAGATTCTGAATAAGATGAGGGATAAACCTGAACTTTCTGTATCTCTACGAGGAGGAAGACAACTTGCTTTCTAGAAATCTTCCTTTTCAGAGCCTCTGTTTTCACTCTGAGTGGAAAAGAAATGAGAGAGGCAGGAAGGGGGCTGTTTCACCAAGAAATATATGGTAGCAGTCTTCAAAAGAGGCGAAAGGTATCTGTGATGTTAATGGAGTGAGTTTTTGATACTTAATAAAGAGAATAAGAGGAAACTAACTATAGAGAAAAAAAAATTAGGTAAGGAGTTGAGGAAAACTTCTGGATTGTCAAGATAGTTACCAACTGAAATAACATGCTGAGGAATTTAGGAAATCTCTGTTACTTCAGGCATTTAAAAAGAATTAAACAAACATCTGTCAAGACTGACATAGGTATTGTTGATCTTACCTTGAGGCAGGGATGCATTAGGTGACCTCTCCAGGCTCTTTTGCCCTATCTTCTGTGATTGCTGATTCATGTCTTTCTTTTCCACCTCCCTTGATGTCTTTACTTATGCTACCAGACGGGAATGTTTGCTAATCAATTCTATCCCTACAGTTAGTGCTTTTTCTTTATACAGATAGTTGGCTTGAGTAATCTGTTTCAGCCATAATCAAAACAAATGCTTAATAAAAACACTCAACATATGTGAATCACTCCCCATTTACTACTTCAAATTTGGGGTGTAGCATAGACTAGAGCCACAAAGATGACTTTGGAATTAAAAAGGCCAACCCGTAGCATAACTTACAGCCCCATTTATGAAACCACTTCTATCTTTCAAGACATCTCTACATCATTTTCAAAAGAAACAGGTATAGGTGCTCTCAATCTAAAGATATCGTTACCTATATTCATTACAGTTACAGTAACAGTTACACAGTTTTAGTTACTTAGGTATATTTTACAGCTTTAAGGATTTACAGCAGATATTTGTTTCAAGTGCTTTCTGCTCTTTGCATTTTCTAGCTTTCCTGTCTTCAAAGTCACTAAATAGTTCTTAGCAATGTTTATATTGTACCGGGGGCATACTGGTGCCATACACAACACGTTGCAGTGTTTGCACTACAAGGTTTGAATAACAAACTTTCTTACAGGTGTATAAAACGTTCTTTACCAGATATTCATGAAACTAAAAATAGGTTTATTATATTATGGAGAAAGGCCTTAGAAAGTTCAATTTTCATTTGGAAAAGCCAAGAGACCTGAAAAAATATTTTTATAGATCATATAACATTAATTTAAATTAAGTCATTTGCCCCAAGAAAGAATATACCTATCTAAATGGGGTTCAGGAGTTCTTAGATAAATATGAAGGATTAGTTCCTTTTTTGCTTGCATTTTTATTTATTTTCTCTCTTTTTGGAAAGCATTTCTATTTCCCTGCTGGGCTCAGACAACACATGAAAGATTTGTTTCCTTTACCATCCGATGTCTACACAGAGGGAAGAACAGAAACGTTATCAGTATTTGCTTTTATCTTGCTGCCCTTTTTGTTCTACACACATTTTTGCCAAGTTAATAACTCAATAATGGTAACTGGTAACTCAATAATAATTACATTTGATAGTGTATTATATAGTAGGTTTACATTTGTCAATCTTAAAACACTTCTCCAAGGAAGCTAAGTGTGATCATAGCAAGATACAGACTCATGATGTAACTTGCTCAAGGGCAGACAGCAGGCCAGCGTCACAAATGGGAATATATCTGACATTTCCTTGGTCTTTCCTGCAGTGTGCCATTCCCAGGCCTTTTTGCTTCATCATACAAGCATCCACATTGCACAATTTGGATATATCGTTCCTATTTACACATTTGTTTATTTTTTCAGGATAAAAATGCCCAGCCGATATCAGTTATTAGCAATGTATGATATTAGTAATGAATTAGCAATTATATTAGCAAAGATATTAGCAACGTATGATCTGGATTAACCTTCTACAACGACAGAAGATGAAAATCAGAGTAGGTCACAAAGATCACTTTTAATGTAGACAAATTCCAACTATGCTCGTGCGTAACAAAACTATCTTTATTACATATGTCCTTAGTAGAGTCTATTTAAATGCAAACTACCTGCCTTCTATCAGGTTGCTACACTATTACTCACTGGGTAGGAAGCCTATGTAAAGGACTCGTGGGTATTTTACTTCCTGCATTTTACACCAAATTAACTGCCTATTTGCCTGAGTAATAATAGGCTGCCATAACAGTAATAATGCATTCAAATTTCAAACTGGTTTGAAAGACATACACACCATTTCATAATCCTCTACTCAAAAAATGCATACCATGGTAAAAAAATTTTGAAAGTCATTGTATAGCCCCATAAGACAAGTTTTGCACTAAGACATGTAGTAAAGATGTGCCAAATTCAGATTATATCTGGACAGCATTTAAATCAAAGCAAAAGGATTCCTATTAACTTTCATGGGACACGGAATTTACTCAAATCTATAAATTAGCTCAAAAGAATTAATTGATTGCCTTCTATTTATACCCAATTTTACTTTACTCTGTAAACTTTAAGAAAAAATATCTGATTTCGTAAAAATATTCTAGCAATTGGATCCTTCATAATATTAGCATACTTTTAAAATGCAAAATCAGAGTTAAATGTTTTAAAAGCCAGCTCTTTAGTGCTTCTCTTCAAATAAAATGACTGGTTTAGTTGCTGAACTAGAGTTTAGAATCAAATTTTGTAAGATATTGCACAAAGGAAAAAATAGCTAGTTAATGAACGGTTCTATATAATTTTCTGTAAAATATTAGCATTTCAGGCAACATCCAAACGTGTGCTCCCTTTGTAGAGCAGATATGTTGCAGAGATATTCACTGCTACTTAAGTAATCTCATATTCAGACTACAACACAAGACAGTGTTTAATGTTCCAGAGCTTCAAATGATGGAAGAGAGGGGTCTTGAACTAGATGTGCTGACTGGAAAATAGCATCAAATGAGTTGTGAGAAATCCAGTGCAGACTATTTCAACTGCATCTTGAAGGACTTCCTTTAAAAATTACAAGCAACATTGCAGACAGGAAAAACCATCTAAACTTGAATGCTGATTCCGTAGTTCAATGTACATCTTAAATGTGAGAACTGGGTAGTTACTTTCTGCAAAGGATTTATGCAAGAGATTGCTGGCAGGGTGGATCGCGCAGGTGGAGGGATCGAGTCTCGGTGCCCATCCTGGCATGACAGACCCCCCACTTGGCATGTCTCACTGGGATGTCACGGGATCTAATGAGTTGTGATAGACAACGTCATGGCCATGCAGCTCCAGCACACACGCTTGCTCACTATTCGTATGGTTCCCGGTGCCATTGTTGTAAAACACATTTTGTCAATGGAAATATTTTGATTTTGTGTCTGACACACATACACGATCTCTCAGTTACCATGAGTTTATGTGATTGGCTTTGTTTTGCTACTTGGGCCAAATTCTGTCTCATCACAACCATGTCAATTAGATCATATTTTTGGAAACCATGTTTCTTGATATCAAGCATACTGGTATAGCCATAGAAGTACCTCCGAAATCAGCACTGACCGGAATAGCTTGTGCGAAGAGGAAATTAAAGTGAAAGCTTTAGGTCCAAGTTTGGGTCAGTTCATAGTTGCCTCATTCTGGCAAATCAGCAGCATCCTTCAAGAATGAAAGAGATCGCTTGACCATGAGTTGTAAACATGAGCTGTTCCATTGGACTTCTGTGCTAGATGACTGAAATGCTGTTAGGGACTCAGAGAAAGGATGGGGTTTGGAAAGGAAAGAAGACAGTAGATTAGGAAGCAAGATCCCTGTGAAAAAGTGTGCTTTATATTATAGTATGGGCTTTACTATATCTTTGGAGGTCTTCCCTTGTTATCGAAGAAACTGCCGGGTGGTCAAGGACATTCAGTCTAGCAGGAATTTAGGTTAACCCGTAACTAATTAGAGACCAAGGAATCAGAGCTATTCCAGAAGTTACTGCATGTGGGTTCATGAAAACATAGACATAACCTAGAGAAGGACAACGTCCCACCGAAGCGTGCCTCTACATTGCTCATAGACCTTCCTTCCCAGGCACAATATTTATGGTGAGAGCTGTATGCTGGGTATGCCGCTGCTTACTGCTCCACGGCCTGAACCAATACATCCACTGAAGAAAAATCATACACATGGGATGTGTGTGTGTATATAAACATACACTTGATGTTTTTCTCAATTCTCATCACATGTTTCATTCAATAGACTTATTAATCAACCATAAGAAATGAGTTAAGATGTTGAAACAGTCATGGCCTTTGTTCTGTGTCAGTTTTGTTGGCTTAGCTGACATATAGCTACAAGGCATGATGGATCAAAGTAATTAAAGTTCCAATCATTTACCTTTCTATGTTCAGTGTCAAGACAGCTAGCCTTCACCCTGTGTTCAGAGCGTTTTCATATTTTTTTTAACATGTTATAGCTGTGCCATTTGCCTTGCTGTACTTAAGAATTTGACAGCGTTTCCATTATAAAGTTTGTATACGAAGGCTTGAGATTCCCTCTGGATTCCAACATTGCACATAAAATCGCAGACCACAGGCAATCCAAAACCAAGCAGCGAGGATGGTTTTTTTCTTTTTTTTCTTTGTTCATTTACTTTAAGGTAATTTAGTCAGGTTTTCTCCGTCAGAGAATAAAAAGTTACTAGTTCTGTTTCACTTAGTTTCAAGGTACATTTTTTGTGTTCTGTGAAACTTAAATGAAACTTATTTTGTTCCTGTCGTGAAATATGGTAGGCAATTAATCCTAATCTTTACTCTTCCATCATACAGATTATTTGTAACTGAGAGTACGAAAACATTTGGTATACTCAAAAACTATGGGGTATGCAGCAGGGAGTGATTTCTGGATATTTCAAGAAGAGGAGGTTGGTTTGTCTTTGAATCCAAGCATGAATTCCAACAGTAAGTGCTACTTTTCCCAGATTAGAGGAAAAAAATGCTTTTTTTTTAAGTCAAACAGATAATTTGAATCTTGGGAACAGTATTCACTAACTAAACACAAACAAGCACATGTTTAAAAAAAAAAAAAAAGGAAAAGCAAAATCAGGAATGAAATAACCCACAACCAGTGAAAGTGACTGTCTCCTCCAGTCTTGCCCTCTCTGTCCCTCTCTGTCCCGTCTTCTCTTTCTCCACAGCTGGTCTGTTACCCACACTGTCTGGCTGGATCCACCAGGCTGTGGAGCAGGAAGTCGTCTTCTACTTCTCAGCATGGTTTGCGTAAGAGGCTTCAAGAATATTAGTGTAATTGCTCCCAAATATTCTGTCTCTGCTTGGAAGGATTTGGAGAAACAGTGGCAAGGGGAGATAGAGGAGACATGAGCTGTCTCCTTCCACGTTATACAGTGAATAATAAGAACAGAGCATTGTTTGTAAAACTCATTCATGAACGGAAAAGGAGCCTAATTAAAAATGAATTTCATTTATTGTAAATACCTCCACCAGCATTTTTATAAATAAAACAGACAGCAGTTATTATTCTACTATATATTTACAAGAAACGGGCAACTCTAAAAAACAATAGAAGGACATCCCATTCCTCAGAAGTTTTTGACTGACAAATCATAAGACACCACCTACCTTGTCAGAGTCTTTACAGGCCCATCTTACTTCAAACTCAGTTAACATATGTTCTACTACCTACCTTGATAAGAGTAGAATCAAGCCCAAATTTCTGTCATTCCTCCCATAGGCATCTCACTTTTCTCCCTTCAATGATTTTTTTAAAGTTCCCAGAGCATGAAACATCACTTTGATGCTGCATCACATCCAGTTAGGAAGCTCTGGCACGTAGTGTTATGTTTAAACCAACATGCAAATGTAATCAGGAATGACACATCGTCCCAATAATGCAGTCACTCAGCTTTGAGAAACTCAAACAGACAGATTATAAAACAGAGATTCTCACAGCCACAGGTTTGTACTTTTGGAAATGAATCTCTCAGTCAAACTTAAAGAAAGTTTGAGAAAGATCTTAAAGGAAGGTCATAGAATCATAGAATCCTAGAATAGTTTGGGTTGGAAGGGACCTCTAAAGGCCATCTAGTCCCACCCCCCTGCCCTGGGCAGGGATATCTTCAACTAGAGCAGGTTGCCCAGAGCCCCGTCCAACCTGAACTGGAATGTTTCCAGGGATGGGGCAGCCACCACCTCTCTGGGCAACCTGGGCCAGTGCTTCACCACCCTCAGTGTAAAAACTTTCTTCCTTCTATCTAGTCTAAATCTACCCCCCTTTAGTTTCAAGCCATTCCCCCTTGGCCTGTCGCAACAGGCCCTGCTCAAAAGTTTGCCCCCATCTTTTTTAGAAGCCCCCTTGAAGTACCGATAGGCTGCAATAAGGTCTCCCCAAAGCCTTCTCTTCTCTAGGCTG
>NW_008794541.1:417083-419902 GCF_000699145.1 Aptenodytes forsteri
CAGCCCGGGATACGGTTGGCCTTCTGGGCTGCGAGTGCACATTGCTGGCTCATGTCCAGCTTTTCATTCACCAGTACCCCCAAGTCCTTCTCGGCAGGGCTGCTCTCAATCCCTTCATCCCCCAGCCTGTATTGATACCGGGGGTTGCCCCGACCCAGGTGCAGGACCTTGCACTTGGCCTTGCTAAACCTCATGAGGTTCACACGGGCCCACTTCTCCAGCTTGTCCAGGTCCCTCTGGATGGCATCCCGTCCCTCTGGCGTGTCGACCGCACCACTCAGCTTGGTGTCATCTGCAAACTTGCTGAGGGTGCACTCGATCCCACTGTCCATGTCATTGATGAAGATTGGAAATAGCCCCTGTTGTGTCCCACCCAGTGGCCAGGAAGATTATGAGTCCTGTCAGGGTGGGAAGACCTTCTACCCCATCACTGCTCAGTATGACTCACCCAGAAAGGGCTCTACGTGCTTTGTTAAAGCAAATCTCACATGCTGATGATTGCTCTCTGCCCCCATCCTCTGTATCTGGGCTAAGGAACCCGGTCCCGGCAGAGGGTTTAACTGCTCGGTCTTTCAGGTCTTAAACAGCACATACACACTTGTGTGGGCCTCCCCTGTAAGTGTGACCCTCGGTGTTTTACTAGCGATACTGATTTTGGCTTTACAATACTCCTGTTATCCCTATTATAAAGATGAGGAAAAAGGCACAGCTAAATGACTTATCAAGGCTGACAAAAAAAGAGAGTGTCGGAGCTGAGAATAGAAACCAGATCACCTGAGGTTTCATTTCTGGAAATGTTTCCCCTTTCCTCTTCCTTTGAATCTTTGTTTAGTACTGGGGCAGGTCATTTGAAATCTGGGCAACATTCAGATATGCTTTCTTTCCCAGAAGGAAATAAAGCTTTACAGGCTCACTTTACAGAGGCAGCCGGTCTGCTCAGGCTGCCGAGGTTTTGCAGCTCTCACAGGACGCTGCAAAATCCAGCAATCAGACCTGTGCAGCCGGAACGCTTTCAGAGGAGATGGCAATGCACAGAAACGGCGTATTATCTAAAAACAGGCTCACACAATATGTTTCTATGGACATCAGAAACTAATCTTTGAAATGGTCCCTGATGAGAGCCGGATTGGCCCAAGCTGCCTTCTGAAAATGTTCCAATTCCTCCTTTGCATCCGGTGCGTGTTTATTGGAGAAAGAATAAGTTCTCGTTTAAATTCTGCACATGTATTTGCACCGTGACCTTTTTAGCTGTTACCTCATGGCTATATCTGAAATTGGTAATAAAATGCAACTCATGGTAAAGAACTGCTAGGTGATTTTACACAACTATAATTTTACACTCTCAAAAGGCAGAATATGCAATTCCTTAAGCCACACACGGGAACTTGGTGATACTGGGCTGGATTTTTGTTTTCAAAGCCAACTCCGTGTGAATAAAGCCAACTCTATACAATGATAGAAATAATGAGTTAAACAGATATGCATTTTAGCTGATCTCGATGCAGAGCGAGAAACCAACGTGAAGTCCCACTGAAGTGAGGATGCTACACAAACACAGGCACAAACAGCTCCTGCAGCAGATGATTGTGAGTCTTAGTGGTTTTATATGTGTTTACCTATAACTGCTACATAAGTGTTTCTGAAGAGTCTCCTAAGTCCGCCACACTTTAAATAATTTCCAAGACATCCTACTGATGTGTGAAAAAATACAACCGACCAGTGTAATCAATGACTGACAGAGAGAGAGAACCCTGGAAAATCTGATTATATACAACCTTCTCCTTTTCTTGTATTAATTTATTGCATTCCAGAATTGTTCTGGTTTTAAGACTACAGTAAGGAGCCTTTGTGTTAGGTAGTGGACAAATGCAAAGGAAGTCATAATATGAAAACCAAATATTTAATATCACTTCGTTTCCCCATAAAGTCCACAGGGGCAGGCTCCTGCCGCACACAGAACAGCGCTGAGCTCAGTGGCCTCTGCCCAGCCACAACTTCACTTACCCAACGGTGCAGATACAGAAAAACTATTTCGATGCAGAGACACTATACACATTTTCTATACAGCAAACATACTCCGAGTTGTCTTAGTAGCTTGTTTACTAAAATAATTAAGTAATTAGAAACTACGCCTGGTTTTGTGGCCCCCTTTTCAAAGTGCAATTGAATTTACATGAAGCAACTTAAAATATACTTACAACGAATGGAATTCAGAAATTTTTGGCTGGGTTGGAAGACTCTCATCAATCCTTTGAGCAGGATACCGAGTCATCAGGTTTTCCAGTATGTTGCAACAGAGATCTGCAGCGAGTGAGAGCATACATGCGGCTTCTCTGGCTACGCTGCAGGTGAGCTCCGAAGGAAGGTCAGATCTGGAGGACAGAGCAGGGGCCACCAGGCACCTTCCGCCCCCTTGCAGGCGGGGGTCCCTCCCGGCAGGGTCTTTCAGTTCCACTTTCTCTAAACAGAGGCTTCCAAGTAGACAGCTGGAGAGCTGCCATTTTTGTTTTTCCTGGTGGAAAACCATTTGGAGGGATAAACTAAAATTTTCCAGTAGAAGTTCTAAAATAGGAATTTTCATTGAAAAGTAATTTACATATTGCCTCCTAAACATAACCCTAATGAGCTAACTCTACTGTAGTTCACAAATTAGCATGAACAAAGTCTAAATCAGAAGTTTGTCCTACCCTGCATTTTCAAATACTTATTTTTCAGGTTCAGAGCTCTTTAAAACTATGTTGGTTTTGGCTGGGGTAGAGTTAATTTTCTTCCCAGTAGCTAGTATGGGGCTGTGTTTTGGATTTGTGCTGGAAACAGTG
>NW_008794541.1:420133-436322 GCF_000699145.1 Aptenodytes forsteri
GAGATGGCTGAACCCCTGTCTGCCGATGGGAAGGAGTGAATGGATTCTTTGTTTTGCTTTGCTTGTGTGCGCGGCTTTTGCTTTACCTATTAAACTGTCTTTATCTCAACCCACGAGTTTTCTCACTTTTACCCTTCTGATTCTCTCCCCCATCCCACTGCGGGGGTGTGAGCGAGCATCTGGGTGGGGCTTAGTTGCCGGCTGGGGTTAAACCATGACAAAAACATAGACAACTATATCCATGTCTCAAAAGAGACCACACATGTAGATGTTGTCAACTTCCAATTAAAACAACAAGACACAGCTAGCCAGTTTGTGCAAATGAGTCCATCTAGAGACATTTTTCCCCTATAGAAAGTATAATGACTTCCGCCCCCTGCCTATGCTTATTCTGGGTCTTCGATATTTCCCAAAACATCTGAACAATCAGATCCAAATTCCTCGTGTATACAGAAAGGCAGAGCACAATGGAAAAGCTATTCAAAATCAGATTCTGACACATTCGTATGATGTTTTCAAATCAAGCTATGGGGATATTTCTAACCACTAGAGAGTACCAACAAGTATTTAAAGCCTAAAAAGACTTAGCAGAAAGGTGGAGGTACAGCAAGGTAGCAAGATATTTGCCATTTGGAGCTACCCACAGGTACTTATAGATTACCCACTTGCTGTGCACCTGCAGGGAAGGAAACAGTCATCTGCGTTTCTGAACTGACAGCAATATTGCAACCCAGCAGGTACATGCAGGTTATGTGGTGAGATTTAAACTAGAGGCATACTTTGTAACTACATCAGCAACTTGCTTTTCTACTACACATTTATTTATTTCAGCTGACAACAGTCTCCCTGTCCAGATTTGTAGGGGCACAACACATTAGAAAAACACTTCAGAGTTCAAATTCGGGTTTCAGTTCAGCAACTAACACCAATATAGCAAAGCCCTTAAGCATTTCTAGCACCTTCACTGATCTGAGAAGTACCATAACTAGTAGCCCTGAGGCAACAAAACACTGTATCTGGATAATTCTGAGCTTACAGACAGTTCCCCATGAATCAGTGCAGATACTGTAGTAACAGAGATGTCTGAATTTTTTATCAGATTATACCTATACCAAACCAACAGTGGAAGAAGCCCCAACACCATTTGTATGGGCATGAACTTTCTAAACACAATTGTTGGACACAACATTTCTATTTACGCTAACGTAAACACTGATCTCCAAAAACATATCAGATAGTTATTACACTTACTTCATCTAGAATCGTTTTTCCTAGGTGACAAGACCAAAAAGGATCTGCTGGTTCATCAGATCCATCACACTATCATATCCAGGTTATAATTGCTTTCCTAAACTGATCCTGGTTTACCTTATAGTCATGTGTTTGCTCTCATAGGAAGATTATTCTGGAACCTCACCTTTCTAATGGTTACAAGCTTTCTACTTCACCCACAATTGTTCATGGTCTGTTTAAATCTATTTGGTTTTTTAGTGCCAACACTGCCTTTTAGCTCAAGCTTATCTCTATGAATACATTTACCTGCCTCATTGAAGCCCAACACTGCAAAGAAAATTATAATAAAAACTATGATTCTTGGTTTTAGGAGCTGATCCAGATGGGGAGAACCCTTCTGGTAGCAACCCACACAGAGCAGGTAGTGAAACCTTAAAAACTAATCCCTTAATATATCTGCAAGCCCCGCAGAGCACCCCAAGAAAATGCTGCTTTTCCTGGTTCAGATGGAGACCAGCTCTTCATTTAGAGCCCTGTTCACTGAAATAAGGCAAATCCTCCAAGGTGCTATGTCACTACGGGAGCTTTGAAGGGTAGATCGCAAGCTGTAAGCAAGCATCTTCAACGAATTTTGATTACGTGATGCCTTCTCAAAGCAGGTCGCTCACAGGTAGCGCTGTAGAGCAGCCTGGCAGAAAAAAAAGTTCATCTGTGCTCTGGCTTGTATTGTCAGGAGTGTTTACTTAAGGCATAAGTGATTCCTCAATCATCTAAATAAAACATTTTTTAACATTTTAAATTTTTACGTTTGTACAGCTATGTTTGAGCACCTTTAAAACAAATTGCTGGTTTCACCCTAACCCTGTGCAAACCTTTATCCATTTAAACAAACTAATTCACATTTTGGCACTACAGAATATAAGCTTGTACTTTTTCCTCAAGAGGACCAGAAGCAGAGTAGCAAGGGTGGTTTAGGTGAATTGAAGTTGATTATATTCAACAGTTTTTCACACAAATGGTAATGTACCTAGCTCTAACTAATTCCATCATTTGCTCATTTTTCCAGACTAAGATAATCTAATTCACCTCAAACCTGCCAATATAGAAAACAGTAAAAAAAAAATGAAGTATCCATCAGTCTTATGGGAAATTTACTGAGTCTCTGAAAATGTTTCCTAAAACACCTCCAGTTCCGTTCTACATCTGTAAAATCTGATTAAGAAAGTGTTTTCTTGTCCCAATAACTTGTCAATTTTTAAAAACTTCTAAAACTGTGCTTGTCACCTTGAGGCTTATCTTTATCTTTTAGGATATTTTCTTAGAAATTAATTCCTGAGATGACAATTTAGTAGATGCATTCATAAGGATACAAATAGTATTTTTAACATTGCTCTAAAAATAGCTTAATTTCTGGAGGTAAGAAAGTGTTTTCTTGTCCCAATAACTTGTCAATTTTTAAAAACTTCTAAAACTGTGCTTGTCACCTTGAGGCTTATCTTTATCTTTTAGGATATTTTCTTAGAAATTAATTCCTGAGATGACAATTTAGTAGATGCATTCATAAGGATACAAATAGTATTTTTAACATTGCTCTAAAAATAGCTTAATTTCTGGAGGTACCTGTAGAGCTTTTTTCCTATCAGCCTTCATTCTACTTTTTGTTATTACTGTTGTCTTGCCCTTTAAAAGCAAAACCACTATGGTGTAGTGAAATTATGACACTAACTCAATTTTTTTTACATATATTGTAAACAGTCAATTTGTTTAAAGTGTTCATGAGTTTTTTCCCCCCAGAAGGTGAATCATTCCTCCCTCTTTATCAAATTATTCTATAGATTGTCAATACATTTTTTGCAGGATCAAGTCTAGCCTAAACACTGGATTTTTGCAGATCATTTCACTGAGAAAATACACAAGGAAAGTGCCTTTCTAGTTGTCTATCAAGGCAGAACACTTTCCAGGTTTTCCTTTAGTAACACAGAAAAGTTAGGATTTCATGGATCTTTACACAAGTTCCGAATTTTCATACTAAAATGGTTTGCATTATGGTGGAATAATATGAATGCAAAATAATAAGAAAAAGTCACAAGAAGAGACTTTTTCATAAATTAAAAATGGCAAAAATGTGCTTCAAATCTCACCATAGTGTCTCAGGTCATTGGGAAGAATCTCGTCCGCAGTGTGATATCAGCATGGCCCTTTCTTCACCATTAAGCTCTAAAAAAAAATGTTGAATTCCAGACTAATAGTAATCTGTAAAATAAGTACAGAAGGTCATAATCTGGCTCCTAATAGGCATCCTGGTGTCATGAAGATCCAGACATACACATCAGTAGCTTGATGATGGCATATCCCTAAAATGCAGTTCGACTCCCAAAAGGGACTAGAGAATGGCCAATTATTCAGCAGATCTGTCCCACATATATTTAAGATTACATTACCTGTGTTTGCATAAATACAAATGTTTCCTACTGATCAGCAGTATACAGCAAACACAGCCATGAAATACTCCTTCAGGAGGAGTCTTGCCCTTCTCAAACACCAGGAACAGGCTTGACAACAAAAAGCCAGTTAGGTCACAAGTTTTTAACAACTTACAGTCAAAACACTAATATCCGCTAAAAATAAGTGGTCTAATATGGTCCTAAATTTAAAATGAGACACACCTTCTATTTATAATTTACAACAAAACATAAAATTTGACACACCAATTTCAACTGGAAAATGTAACATTTTTTGTTTAAAAATCATTTCCCCAGGTTTTTCTGAAGTTTTTTTAGCATGAAGAAGTGCAAGCCATTTCTATATCAAACGGGAAGATTTTTTTTTTCAATTTAGAATGACAACTCATTCAAAATATTTTTCAAATGTATGTGGAAAAAGCTTTCCAAAAAACTCTCCCATCATAAATGAGGACATTCATTTTGAGTGGAATGACATTTTTCATTTGGCCTGAAATTATTGTTTACTTTTTATAACTCCAAAATATTTTTTTTAAGTAGTAATGAAGAGAACATTATAAAAGTCTCTTTTTAATTGTCAGAAAACAAACAAAAAAATGTCTACACATCTATCTACGTTCTAGTTGCAGGATTAAATGTGCCTGTTGCGACAGGCCAAGGGGGAATGGCTTGAAACTAAAGGGGGGTAGATTGAGACTAGATAGAAGGAAGAAATTGTTTACGCTGAGGGTGGTGAAGCACTGGCCCAGGTTGCCCAGAGAGGTGGTGGATGCCCCATCCCTGGAAACATTCCAGGTCAGGCTGGACGGGGCTCTGAGCAACCTGATCTAGTTGAAGATGTCCCTGCCCACGGCAGGGGGGTTGGACTAGATGACCTTTAAAGGTCCCTTCCAACCCAAAATACTCTATGAGTCTATGATTCTATGGTAATTATAAAGGAGTAAGAGCAGCTGAAGGCAGAAAGACAGAAAAGGGAGGGAAATGAAGTTACATATAAGCTGGCTTGGTTTAGTTCTACCAATTTTTTATTATTTTATTATTATAGATGCTAAATACTATATATGTTAGACAGTCTGGAGTGCCGCTATTGCAGATGCTGTACAAAGTCAAGCAGGGACACAAAGTCTCCCAAAGCCACCAGTGAAACCTCTTCCTCCTACAAAGTCCCTTCTGCACAGAGCAGATGCCAGACAGGTAATAGACCAAAGACAGTGATGACAAACAAAAGTAAGTTACTCAGCCCGATTTCTACTACCAGAAAAGTCAATGGGAACTTTGTAAACAAAAAGTACAAAAAAGAAAGTCAACTTTTTTCCCTGAAAGAAAACACACTTTGCAGGAAAACAATTTGTTTTGCAGCAAATATGGATGCTGATATTGTGCTTTTACCCCACGGGTGCTTTTCAGTCCTTGGCGTTGCAGAGCTTTCCTGCAGCCCCAGCAGCACCGAGCAGACATTTAGGACGTGAACCCTCAAATCCTCCCCAAGAAAAATTCCCATTGCAGTAAGTAGAACTGACTCAGAGTCAGATACTAGTTATTTTTTTTCTCCCCATATAACTTTGTGGTGTCTTTTTATACTTTTCTGGTTTAATGTGTTTTTTAGTAAATAATTAAAATGAACAAAAATATTAAAGATTATGTTTTTCCTAGTGAATCTTGCTCTGAAATACTAGTATGAAGTAGGGCTAGGTGGAAGTGGACATCAAAATGAAACATTTGAAGTATTTTCCCTAAAAATCACTAAAATGAGAGTGAGAGCAAGAAAAAAGTTTGGTCCTGGTGTCCTTTGAAGTGTTTAATCTCAAAAATCCTAAATTCATGCAACAACTGTCTCTCTGCAGCAAAGCGAATGGATCCACATTATCAAACAGAAGATCTTCATGTTTTGACACAGAGGTATTAAGACTTTCTGCTCTCAAATCATTATGCTTAGAGGTTTGAGGTCTTTGTGTTTATGCATGCATTTTGTTTTCTAAAGAACCCAAAAGCTAACCGTGTTATTGCCACAGCAAATAGATAAAAAATATTGGTGTCCGATTGTCACAAAAATCATACAGTAGATTTACGTTTTGTATGACTTCTCTTTAAAAAAAAATCCATTTTATTTTGTTATTTCCTTTTCTGCAAATACAAAACCTGAAACTCTTTTTTTCCCCCACAAAGTGTCTGACTGGACACTCAGGAAGCAAATAGGCAAACACCACTGTGAGGATCTGAAGCAGCCTTGAACATTACACACCTGAACAAAAAGAAACTAGGCAGGGAAATAGGCTGTTGCTACAAGCTGGGATGAATAAAAAAGCAAACCACCAAACGAAAACAACCCACCAAAACAACAACAAGAACAAAAACAAAAATACAATGGGAAAAAACTGCAGGCTTTTCTTTAAATAAAGTTGAACTAACTAACTATTCCAGTGAATTGGCTGGGTGTGCCATGCCAACTGCTGAAGCAGGAATTGAGAGAGCCCTGGCCATGCCATTGACTTGCCAAAGGAACTCACAATCTCCGTGTTTTAGGTTAGTTATCGCAAGAAGATATAATTTCTTATAGTGAGGTGCTGGGAAATAAGAGACTTCACTAGTGTTCGTGATAAGCAAATGCTATATATTCTCTAATTCTTGATTAAAATAAATAAATAGACATATTTATCAGACTAACACTAGAAGCAAGTTCAGTGCCTGAAGACTGTAGATAGCATACGTATAGGATGCATCTTATAAATGAGGACAGAAAAGACCTATTCAGACTTGAAAGAGTTTAGGTGTTCCAAGTGGAAAAAAGTTGCAAAAGGTCATCATCCAAACAGTTCCGAGGATCAGTTTCAATGGAAAGGGTTCAAGTATTTTGCCTCAATTAAATTGATTAGCTAAAATATAGCTTAATAATTACATATGATTAAACAATGACTTTCAACTATTATCCTTTCTGTAATTTCAAAGATTAGGAGATGAAATGGAAGATGGATACCGTCTGACTTCCCAAGTAATGAAAACCACACAGCTTTCTGTTTCCAAAGTGGAAATTTTACTTAGAAAAATTAAAATGGAATATTTTTTTTTAAATTTAATTTCTCAAACCTTTTGCAAGTTGGGAAATTTATCATAATTCTTTCCCACAGAAAATTTCAGGTTTGATCAATTAGCAGTTCTGGATGAAAAGACTTCAATCAAAAAGTTTGATTAACTGACTTCATTGTAAAAGTCTCGTGACTAATTCCCACAACAAAAGTGCCCAGCTTTGATACCCAATCATTTCCCATATAACGCACTCTACTCATCTAAAATACACAACTCGCCAAGCCAGGAACGTAGGTTTCACTGGCAGTTTTCAATATTCACAGGCTTCTATCAAGAGGATACTTTCCTGCCATGTTCAGTGTCATCCGTACTTGTCTGTAGTGACAGTTTTGATTCTTTCTGTGAAGTCTAGAGAAACACTTACTTTAGGTAGTCTGGAGTTTGTTGAACAAGACATTAAAAACAAGAAGCTAGATGAGGTATTGGTAAAATTATAAATCAATAAAGGGGAATTTGTCCATCTGATGAGGACTGATGCTTCCACAGTACTCCTTCAGGTGATATCTCCAACTAGAGAAAGCTCAGTGGAAGGTTTGCTGCACGTGCACCGAAGAAATCCATAGGCATGATATTTTTATCATCTCTGACAACTGGATAATGAGAAAGAGCGCAGTCCTGGTGCACGTGGTTGGATGTAATTGCACATCAATAAGCACTGTCGACTACAGACAGAAGAGCGGGGCAAAAATATACTGTGGGTGAGGAGGAACTTTTGGCGTATACGAGCACAGAAGCTCATGTGGAGGCAGACAACTTACCAAAGAGTTGCTTGCTTTTTAACTTTGACAAGTGTTTTCTTTCAGTGTTGATGATGTACCCAAGCTAAATGTATTGTTACACTGAGATTGACAGATGCAGTTCACATTTCAAGTCCTGTCCGTTTAATTCATGAGCAGTAGACATATGATGAAAGTCTAACAGAATCAACAGTTTGAGCATAAGTCTGTGGAAGAAAATATTTGCTGAAATATTTTTCCAGCTTCGATACATCAACTAAAGCAGAGAGCAACCAGCCCAGGATAGTAAGGCGGTGTGATGGGTAAGTGGATGGTGATCACTATCTCCTGAAAATTGTGAAATCCAACAGAGGTCTCTGGAAAGACATTGACTGTTATCTTCATATACTTAATCAGAGTTTAAGTGCTGTCGCACCCACTGCTGAAGTGTGATGAAATTTGGGCAAAGGAAAGGTAAAATATTCCAAGATCCATTTTGATAATCAAAGCTATCTGACGGGCAACTTAGATCCACTTACAGCCTCCAAACCTGCACAGATACCACAGTGGAGTTCTTTTGTGCAAGGAGAGGTTCACAAGAGTTGGTGCATGATATGCGGGTCGTCAAGAAAAACCCAAGTGACTCAAGTTATGTTTTCCACAGTCTGTGCACAGCGCCACAGTCTCGGTCAGCTCTGAGCAGCTCTGGGGCTTCACTTGGGCAATGCCCTCTCTGAGACGAGCAGCGGACCCAAGGTCCTGAGTAATTACGGTTATTAAGGATTCAGTGTAACTTTTTCTGGGTGTAGACGTGTGAGCACTAACATCCTGGCCAAATACCAACTTGGATAATTATTTTGCCTACCTAAATGTCCCCGTTTTCATTTGAATAAGGTATTCTTCATTTCCAAAGCTGTTATACAGTGCTGCTGAGCGCTGTTAAACAGCTGCAATATTTCACCCCAGAGATGGCTGCATTTCAGTTGTGGGTGATGCGATCCAAAGAGTTTGAATATCAGTTTAATCACTTTGGCATCCTTCAGGAACAAAGTCACTATTTAAATGTAAGATTATTGAGAGAATAAAATTGTCAATAAATGTAGTAATGTCTATCTCTAACTATAAGCAATTACAGAGCTAATCTCCAACTCTCAAAAAATAACACCAGATGGTATTTTTCAGAAAAGTCAAATGTAGAATATTATATTTTTTTGCATTTTTCAGTACATCATGATGGCAAATAATATTATGTCAATCCTGCAAGTACAAGAAAAATCTGCAAGTATAACATTCTTCTCTTCCAGCGAACATCCTGTGAATTCATAAATATTTACATTTTGCAAGTTATAATTATGTAGCACTGGAGGAATAAAAGGCAAAAAAAAAAGAGTGACTGTATATGCAAGTTTATAAAAGAACATTCATAAATTAAAAATGTGCATTGTTCTGAAAATGATACCTACTGTGTTTTTGTGTCTGTACTCCAAACCATAGGACAGCTTCCTACCTCTCTCTCAGTCGGGTAAAAATTATACTTGTAGGTTTGAACGACTATTGATTTCTTATTATAGTTTCTATTAATAGTTGTAAATCATTATGTATGAACTCATCATCGTAGGTATTTGCTAAAATAGAGAGAAAAGTTTGTATTGCTACAGGGATAATCCTCCTTCACAAATTGACAAACACAATTACAGCTGCACTCCAAATATATATTTTGTGGAAAAAACACAATTACCTAAATTGGTACAGTTAAATGCTATCTTGTTCTTGGGGTTTTTTTGTTGGATTTTTTGTATTAGTTGGCTTGGTTCAGCAATTTATATACCAGAGGATAATTTTAGCGCTAATGAATCTGAACTGCATGAAAGTCTTGAAGTTGAGATTTCGGTTGCATGAATCCTATTTTTTCAGCAACCAGGGTAACTATTCATTGAAGATTATTTTTACTGAAGGAATTTTACCATTTTGATTCATGAATAATCCATGAACAGATGTTGATTTTTACAAGTTCAGTTGTTATTTGAAATTGTTTGAATACTTTATACAAACATATTGCAACCTCTGGGTTATTTGTATATTTTTTTTTTGTTCTATTACAGTGTTCAACTATTCATTGTAAAATAGATTGTCTCCTCATACAGATAAATCCTGACCAATGTAAAAAAACTGGTTGGACAAGTGACCCAGGTGTATTATTCACAATGTAAATTCTTTAGGAAAAAAAAATTCCTTTATGACCAGAAAAATCAACTTTTACAAATAGGAAAAAAGACAAGAGAAAATAATTTGTGCAAATGCGTAAGACACTGACTGCAAGATGGTCAATTCCTCTGAATGTTCTTATGAAAGTAAAAATTGTGCATAACCGTTCATGGTAAACAGAAAAGGATTTATGAATATGAAAGTTACTTTGATATCTTAATTAATAGTTGTAAAATGTTCTTTTTCTCTCTCTAAAGTATTTTTTCAGTTGTATTGCTGAGATAAAAAAAAAACGACAGTGGCAGCACCTTTCCCTTGTAGACAGACTTTCATTTTTGACCAGGACTGCTTTTCTATTTTCCCTTGGCTGTTTCTCTGCAGGCAGACCATGCATTTCTTACTCTTGCTTTCCGTTTTCAGGCATGCCAAATTTGCATCCACACCATACAGCTTATCACAGGAGAAGCCTGTGAACACAGCAGGCGACTTTCTAACAGTAATTTTTACCTTGTTAACTTGTGCAATATTACACTAATTCCAGACAATCAATGCCAGATCTTCCAAGAAGAAGGAAAAAAGTCGCCACAACCATTAGACTCAATCAGGTTTCCAAACCACTTAAAGCAATTGAATCTGAAGTCCTTTTGCCTGCATTTACGTAACACGAATCCTTCCCTCTTATCCTTGAGTTAGATCACCTTTATGTGCCTTCCTGGCAGTCACTGGACAGACATATATTGAAAACCAGACCACGACTCTAGAAGGCAACTCGGGGTGGTTCGCTGGAGCTGCAACCTCCAGGTTTTTCTGGCCATCTGCGGAAGATTTACATGGTAGCCTACACAAAAACAACTGACAAAACTGTGCTGATCTTCAGAGACCTTACAGGTCCGTGTTCTGGGAAGCGATTAACTTTTCCGTATCGAGACGCTACCTTCAATAGTAGAAAGGAATAGCTGTCAGTAGGACCATGGTGACAGATCGGGGCTGGCTGTGCAGTTTATTTATGAATTTGGGGAAGGCAGGCGGGAAGGTTGGTGGGACGCTTTGGTTATGCCTATTACTTTTCAGAGCTTGTTTTTACATGATCAGGAAAATCTGAAGTTTGGCTCGTTGTCACAGCTGTAAGGAGCCTGCCTTCTGCTCTTGGGCACTAGCCCAATACCCCTGACAGCAGGGGCGGACGACTTGAAATTCAAATTCTAAGCAAGTTAGAGATTTTTATTTACACCTGCAAGGCACATTAAGACTTTTTGTTTGTTCATTTGTTTGTTTTTTAATGCTTGGGCAGTTAGTAACGCTGTCTGTGTGTGGCAACCGTGCGATTTTCATTCCTGAATCTCTCCCTGTGCAACATCTTCATGGAAGCTTATAACTGAGTCATTAGACCAGGTATGTTTATATGTTACCACATATTTCAATGTCTTAAATATACTAATCCCCACAGTTGACAGCACTTATGTTGCAATGACCTGCAGTCATCTGATCAACTTTCAGAATACTTACTAGCTATAATCAAATATATTCTCATCTCTTATTTGAACAAATCAAACAGAAATTGAATACATTTTTTTATGAACACTAGGAATATGTTCTCTTCTCTGATAATTTTGACATTAAAATTCCATTTTAATAATCCCATCCTTCAGGCTTTGCAGACTCTTAAGGTATTAAAGCAAAAATTATCCTAAGCAGTTAGATTATAATGTATTTAAAGATTAGACATTTCATGTTGAATATTAACTGCTCCACTTCCCAGGGAAAAAAAATGATGCAGGTTTTTTTTTCTTGTATAATTTATACATTTTTTGATAAATTGACTATACAAAGTTCAAACCTTTTATGAAAAAATACTATAAAATATACTCATAGTCCTGCGTTATATTAAAAAGCTGTATATAAAGGTATGAGAAAAGATTTTTGCTTAAATCATTAGCATATTTTGATCCCTCAGGAATACACAAAATTGTTCTTCAATCTCAATGCAGCCGATCAGACTTCTGAGATGAAGCAAGATTTCAAATATTTTACTATCTACAGAACTTTTATTTACATGTCATAAACGATGGGACACATATTGGACTTTAGGTTTCATAATAATACAAAATGTACAAGCACTACTTAATCATTTGAAACAAAGAAACTACACCAAAAAAATTAACTTTTAGCCAAACTCATAAGTATTTTAGGTATTTTCCTAACTCATGATGATCCATGATAAAAGTATTATTTGAGTGGGGCAGAATTCTATAGTTAAAATTGACCAGTGGGAGTATGTCCTCTAGCCAGAGTAGTTTACCTCACTGTTTGCTCTTACCTTGCTTACCTACCACACCACATCGATGAACATCTTATCTACACATCTGCTCCATTCCTAGACATGACGCATGACTGCTCTGCTTCCTGCATGCCCCTGCACACGGGTCTCTTGACTTACTCTTCATTTGCCTCCTGTCATTCACCATCTCTTTTAACTCTCAGTCAGAAAGTGATGTGACAGCTATCAGAATCAAACAAATCAGCAGTCCCATCCCTCGTCAACCCAGCCTGGGAAATCAGCGGTTGCGCACAGTATTCGGTCTGCGGTGTAGTGCAGTCTGAGCCGAGGCGGTGCGGTCCATCACCGCACGCTGCCTCTGAAGGAGCCCTCTCTCCTCTGGGGCATCAAGGAGAAGACAACAGTAAAACCTGCTACCCTAGCTTTCTGCTATACTTTGTGCCAACACAACTAGCTTTGGTCTTAAGCATATCCTGCTGCTTAGATTCAACCGGCTTATTTATTATTTTCTTTGGTGCTTGTTTAGCATGGAATGCTCGGATATGGGTCTGGACCCAGAATAACCGTTCAGCAACAGCTCCCCCCACTCATTACTGGCACGGACATGGTCCACATGCCACTTGCTGCAATAAGCACTGGCAGAGCAAAACAAATGTCCATCTAGAACGTCAGCGTAGAGTAAGTATCATGCTTTCAGTTCACCCACTGTCTTATTCCGAAATAGCTTCTCAGCGTAGACAAACCTTCACCTACAAACAACAACAACGACAAAGTCTGTCTCTTTAGAGTTTCTACTTCTGAACATGCAACTTGCAGTGTAGCTCAAAAGGACACCAACCCTCTTCTGCCAGTTCACCCAGCAGCGGAGATACCTGCTGACCCCCTTGCAGGGCTTCCCCTCCTCGAGGAAACCAGCGCAGGGTGTTTCTCCTCTTCTTGTATAAACAGGGGGGAAAACCATGTAATACAGAGGAGTCTTTTTCCATTGGTGGATAAACAACATCAGAGACAGGCTGGCTTTGTTTCCACACTGTATGACACCATAAATACACACCCTTTCCTGTACTATGACTTGTTCATTTTTTAACAATGTGCTTATGCTATTAGAAGTGTATTTTGGGTTATTTCTGTGGAACATTTAACATCTTTTCTTTGTCCTTTTGCCTTGCCCTTCAATTTTGACCATGATGGATCTAAGCATATTTAGGACATTAAGGGCAAACTAAATTGTTGTTTATACTGTTAAATGTAAAAAGCATAATGGTAGGGTAGTGTCGATATTCTGGAAAATAAGTACACTTGTCTGATTTTTATTACATATCTTCTCTACTGATGTGTACTGAGCAAATTGTGGGGTCTCTGCTGAAAACGCAATCTGAAAGTTTAATACAAATCTCTGCAGGATGTGTCAACCTGAGCATACACGAAGCAACTCAAACCAAAGAAAAAATACTTGCGCTTTAGGAGAGACGCTCCAAGAATACCTAAACGGACCCAGTGCCACCACAGGGCTGGTAAACACAGGTAAGCGACAGACATGAGTTATCTCCTTCATCAACCACCACAGCTAGTACCTGGCATCAGCATCTGCCCTGGCTCCGCACTCAGCTGCTGGGGCACTGCCAGCCCCTGAGAATATGGGCTAAAATAGACTGAGAAATGCCTGTGAAATCTGGAGAGAAGAACCCGCCAGGACTTTTTCCAAGCAAGATACACAATCTGGTGGCCTGTGCATGCAAGGGCTGCTAATCCGTCCACAGCTCTCTGAACACACACACACGCCGCTTTGCCTGCCCAGATGTTTTCTGATTAATAATGAGGTCATCCGCAATGCCAAAAACATGGCCTTGTTTTTCCTCTTGGAAAGCCACAGAGTGTTTAAGGGGGATGGAAATATTAAATACAACTTACGTATAAAACACAATAAATCAAATGAATTTGTTTAGATGAAAAGCACTTTTTTGTTTTTGTCAGCACAGCAATTGTATATTCCACAATTATTATAATGTTTTCTGACATAAAACTGCTGTATATCTGACTGCTGTATCAGATCCAGTCTTCTGGTTTCACCCCTTATTGCTTTACAGGATGGTTCTTAAGAAAATATCTGTATTTTACAGTATTTCACCATTTCCAAGGTCAAAATTAGAAAACGAGAAATATAAAATTGGAATGGGATAATACAAACCATTACTGGATCTGTTCCTCAGTCACTATCCCCAAAAAAGCATTGAGAAAAAGAGTGAAAAAGGGCTCACTTATTTGAATTTCTGCACTGAAACGATGGGCGAAGCTGCACAGACGACTGAAAAGCCTGACCCTAAACAAACCAGAGGAGAGACATTGCTGCGCTGCAGCCTTGCTTCTCCCTTGGAAAGCTGTTGGCATCGCCCTCATGATCATTCCACTCCACTGCTTTTGCTTTACAACTTTACATTTGACCACAAATAACACCAAGAGGTCTAAAGCCCAGCACCAAACAGCTGAGCGTTGCTTCTACCGTAATGTTTTAGAGTCCCTAAAGATGGAGACCCCAAAACGGACCGGGGCTCTCCGGCCTACGGAGACCGAGGGCTGGTCCTCTGCCACCCAGGGAAACACCGTCTGGGGACCACAGAGCCATGGGGAAACGCAGCTCTTTTTCCAGGTTCAGGCAGCACCACCTATAGACAAAAAGACTACATTTCTCTGGAGTCTTTGGGAAATGGAAAATACTCCCAGTCTTGTTACCGCAGCTTTGCATATGTTGCTTTTCTCCCGCTGCCTCAAACGTTCAGGGGAGCAGCAGGGCTAGAGGGGGTTTGCACAGAACCTGAAAGTCTCTTGTATATAATCCAGAAAGTAATCTCGAGAAACCAAAGAAGGTGAGTGAGAGTGATTGTCTGGCACCAAATACAAGGATCAAAGATCCATAAAGCTGATTTTGCATAAAAAGCCGGGCAGTTCCCCGAGGACTCTTCACCCAGAACCAGGACCCTCAATAAACAGTTATTTTGGGGATTTTCTGCTGTGACTCTTCCGTAGCACACAGACATCAAATCAGAAATAACGCTATTGCTAAGAAATAGCACCCTGAATACTTATTGCTTTCCTGCCTCCTTCTGCACATTTCAGGCTCTGTGCGATGTCAGAAGCCTGTGCAACCTCAGCGCTGCAATCTGGAATTTGCCATGATAAGTGTCTCTGGAGCAGGGCTGTATGCAAGAGCACAAAGGTTTGGGATTTTTTAATTATTTTTCCGTGCTTACAAAGAGAATCTTGAAAAATGTGAAGTGCATCACACAGGGACTGATGTCTCTCCGTTTCCAGACAGTATGAAATGAATCGTGCCTTGAGAGATGCGAGGCATCCCATTCTCCTTAGTGCCGAACCTAAAGATGACAATCTGCAGCACACTGAGAAGTGAAAATGTGAGTACAGAAAAAAAAAAAAAGGCAAGCAAAGTTAGTTTTCACATAAATAGGATATCTGTTTTGCAGAATATGGGGTTTTTTTAGATTTTAGGGGGAAAAAAAATAAAAAAACCCACCAACAAACAAACAAACAAACAAACATACCTCTGAGATGGAAATGAAGTCCCAGAATCTAGACACTTGTTGCAGAATTTAGATGTGGCTTGATATGGAGCTAATATAAAAGAATGCCTCTTGAATTAAAATATTCCTGATGGACCTTTCTTATACTGGCTGTGTTTCTCATTTTTTTTATTTTTAGAACTTTGGATGAATTTAAACTTATAACATTTGGGTTTTTAAATTCAGGATTTTATGTCGCATTTTATGCCAGTTAGTGATAGTGACATATCTTGAACGTCAAAGGTGTCTAACCAATTAGAGATTCTCTGCAAGAGAAAATGCACAGAGGAAAAATAAAAGAAAAACTACATTTGGATAGTTTTCCACAAATGCTGAATATTGAGCACCTTTTGAGAATATTCACGTAGTATTACATGTACAGTTTTCTTTAAAATTGTGACTAATTTGAATTTTCAGGATAGGAAACAACAGCAGTGCCGTGAGTCTCCTCTTCAGCCCGCCTTTTATTTGTACAGCCCTATAACACCATGATTTCATGCTACATGTGTTGCTTGTTATATATCCTAAAAATTCAATTTTCTTATCCCAGAAGGAAAGAGCTATAAGAGGTGAAGCTACTCATTTGATCATAAAGTGTTGTCAACGCGAAGGAAACTGCTTTTGAACACTCTGCCA
>NW_008794542.1:0-23377 GCF_000699145.1 Aptenodytes forsteri
AAATATATATATTCATTATATATATTTAAAATACCCACATTTAATGTTGGCATCTATGCCTTTTTTTGAAAGGCGTCAAGCAGACTTGATCCTAAAGCTTATCCTGCAGTAACAGTGTTTTGCATTTATCTATGAAACAGATTTTTAACACACAAATACTGATACAGAACAAAACTCTAACTGCATCATAAATCAGAAGAGCAAAGCGTGTCATAAACCTGAACTGAACTAAGATGCACTTAATCTACCAAGTTTCGTAGCAGTGAACAGCTTTCAAAGGCAACTGACAGATAGGCGTTATGTTCATTGTTTTCAGTCTTTCTGACCAACATCCACTCACAGACACTTGGCAATTCATTGTAAAATGCAAATCTGATGCTAGCATCTACTTCTGTTTTACAATAACGAAGTAAAAGCAGCAGAAGCAAACCAGGATTTTTAGTCTGAATGTTATTTTCACTTTTCAAGCCTTTTCATTTCACAGCTTTTATACCTGATGCTCTCTATTTTAGCAGATCAGACACCACACCTACAAACAGCACAAACTGTGAGTGACCACTTTACCTTCTGAAAAATCAATCAGTCCCAGCAAATGAAGCAGCTTCAGAGATGCAAATATAATCACAACAATACCCACTGTTTGCAGTCCCTCCGACTCCCACTCAAGAGTCAACATTCTTCCAACAGGCAAATCATTCCAGTCTTCACACCAGTTTGCAATCAGAGGGAAATTAGAGGATTTTACCAAGAGTTTGCTTTGAAGAAAGTTGCAGTGGTGTAAAGCAGTGCTGTACTGAGCTGTGGCAATTCACCAGCCACTCTAGCTGAGACAAAATATTAGATAAAGCCCCGCATCTCACGCTTCTCTAAGCATTTGATTTCATCAGTAGCAAGTCCTCTTAGAAGGCTGAGGTGGACCACGAACCCCTGGGTATGACATTGTATCCGGTGAGCAGCGTTACTTCAGAGCTGCTGGAAGAACATCTGTGTCGGAGCTGGAGACTTGGCTGTGTCAGTGCCAAGAAGAAACGCTCCCTGGAAACTTGCACTAGGGAGCAGGCTGCTATCAGCACTCTGCACTCCAGCGCTTCCAGACCCAGGCTTTGCGATTCTCCCCCAGCTTCACAGCCCTTCACCAGCTTCTCTTAGCACAATTTTTGTTAAGTTTGACAAACAACAGTTTGCTAGAGACAGACATCTGTTTTCACGTGTTCTAAATGCTGCACGTCAGAAAACTAGTGCCCTCTGCATTAGAAAGAATAATGTTCAGAGAAACACTGTCCCTTCCTCTTCTTAAGCATCACCAGAATCTAATTAGAATCTTCAGTGGAAAGGAGAATGGAAATTAAAGAAATACACATCAGCACGATCGGTGCCTCCAGCTAGCAAAATATAGTGCTGTCAAGGAGACGTGCACTGCCCAAGCCCCCGTTCCGTAGCCAGGAAGCATGTATTATTGATTGATTGAGAAACAAAACAGTGCTTTTCTGTCTAAGGATGTGAACCTAGAAGTGCTGAACCCCAAACTCTGATATATATGAATGGGAATTAGGCGTTTTCCATAGCTCCTGGGAAGATCTCGCCCAGGCTATGCATCAGGGGAGAAACAAAAGAGGCTTATGATCCCAGCTGATTTATTGGCTAGTCTGTATAAAACTAGTTGTCCTGTGTTTATTAATGTGATTACCAAGAGGATACCCCGTGTGAAGAATAGGCTCTGAAGAATATTTATGCAGCACACGCATAAATATTATAAGGTTAGGCCTAAATGCTTATTCTTGTGCCCACCCTAGTAATTTAACTAAATCCTGTCCGCTGGTATACAAGGCACTAGAATAAAGTGAAGAGAAGTCGCAGAAAAAATAATTTTAGACACCCTTATTATTAAAGAAACATGTGATCTAACACTAAAAACAATCTCATAAACGATACCCGATATTGACCACTCATCTTAGGTTGCTTAACTCTTTCTATTAGAAACAACTTTTACTAACTTACGAGAAGCTCAGAAACTTTTATTTTTATTCAGAAAGCCATTATAATTTTAAATCAGCATAAACCCAAATTGTAATGTTAACAATCTATTGTTTATCAACTACCAGGTAGAGAAAGAAAAATGTAATCTCCAACTTACTATCAGCTTTTTTTGTTTTTCTTTGAAGGCTGTCTGTGTTGAATTACAATAACTAATAGGAGTCACAGATTTTTCCGTATAAGTAGGACCCTAGAATCTGCACATTTTTGTTCGTTCGAAAAATCACGTGTGTACTTCAGTTCATTTTAGGTTATATCTAGGCAATATATAAGCAACAATATTCTTTGATTTTGCTCTTCTGGGTATTTAAAACTAGAATGTCATGAGTTCTGTATTGTTTATATATGCCCTCAATCTGAATCTCAGTTCCTTTCCCTATTAACCTGTAGAGGTAAAACTGTGTCTAAGAGGAAAGCACAATAAAAACAAATCAAATACACTATCCCACATTTGCACCTTCCAAATGTGTCATTACCTTTGCCTTATATTGTAAAATAATTATTCAATATATTTAAATGTTAAGTTCTAGTCCTTTTAAAAGAAAATTAACATTTTGTTCCTCTTTTCAATTTCTAGTTATTCTGTATCATCCTCTCCTTTTAAGGCTCTGACATGTTCATCTTAACTCCTTCTCATCTCTAACTTCTATTTTCTCCTTGAGTCTATTCCTATTTATTTTTATCTTTTTCTCAAATTGTTGTTGTTCTTCTCAAATGATGAAGCATGGCCAGATGTCCATGATATTTCAAGGCTTAATATGATCCCAGGATGGGAACTTTGACCCATATTGTTTTACAGGCATTAATGAAACAATAATCCTAATATAATGCCAACAATCATACTACAACAGTGAAAGAGGACTTATTTATTGTTAATAAACAGTATCAGGGAAAAAAAATGGAGAAATCTGTCAGTCAACATTCTCCTTTTATGCAGTAGGTCCAGGCTACTTTGTGTTCTTGTGTTGCGCACTCTTGGGATCAGAGGCCCTTCTACTCCACCACTGAATATGCCAACCAACATACAGAAAGCCACCCAGCGAGAAGTGGTGTCAGCCATAACCAGTGTTTTGTTTTCTGCTTTCACACAAGAAGAGAGACCTGGATGTCTTCTAAAAAATGAAAGGGCCAGAGATTATGAATTTGACGAGTTTTAGGGGCCAATTCTATCTGTGCAGCAGATGAGTTACAGAAAAATTTTTAAAGAAAAAAATTTAACCTGAGAACATCCAGTCAAATTAATGTAACAGATTACTGACTTCAAAGATTACCTTCTTAAAAATAGAAGTAGACTTTTCCTGTTGTTTCTCATGATAGTTCTCTAAGTTAGAGGAACCACATACAGACTTTGTGAATCTCCAAGTCTTAGCTCTGAAAAGTAAACCAGTAAGGATAAGAAACTATGTGAAAAGAAAAAGTAATTGATGTATGAAATGTTTCCTTTAATACACCATGCAACAGATTCAAACAGCAGTGTCACTTACAAAGGTGAATTCTTCTGGACGTGGTTCAATCAAAAAAATTCCATGCTTCAAAGCATTTGAAAATGAAATCAATCTTGAACAAGGAGATAATAAAATTCAGTTATATATAGAGCACCTCTTTGTATTCTGATCCCTTCCTAAATTCATAATCAAGTGTAATTTCTCTCGCTTTATATTTTGTTCAATTATTTCAAAATAAATATTTCTGTGACGCATACTATGGAGTGCCTGTATTGACACTACAAGCAAATTTTAAAAGCTGTTCAACGAAAAGGAACTTTTCATCAATGCCACCCCCAAGATACAAAAGAAAACACCATCCTTTACATGAAGCACTGAAACCAGGGGCCGACAGCTTGTAATATCCAAACATTGCTATGGCTCGTTGTCTTTCCCTAATTCCTGCTTTCATTTTCAAATGTATGATGCAGTCTGGTGGTGATTTAGTAATATGTTTAAGTTTGCATAAACTTTCTTGTGATTCTTCAATAGGTTGCGGGGGGGGGGGGGGTGGGGAGGGAAGTGCTAGCATTGTTATGAAGCTATCCCATCTAAACAGTGCATCTTCCACTTGCTGTAAATTCCTCTCCACAAAGATTCGAAGCAGAACCTTTACTGTTTGCTGGAAACTCAGGCACTATCACCCTGTGGGTTTACTGAACCGTTAATTATGGGAAAGCATAACCATGTTAGTACTAAACTCCAATACAGAGCACTCCTGAATTAGCAATAAACATGCACACAAAAACACATCATTAGGCTGATTTGCCCCTCCACAAAGTAAGGGGAGTATATGCTGCAGCGTAAGGCTGCAGCGTGTGCAGATGCATGGCAAGTCATGGCGTTCCTCAAAGGATGGAGTGGAGTTGTTCATGGCCGTGGACCTGCTCCTCCCAATTCCCTCCTGCTGCTGATTAGTTGTGCAAGCATAAAAAGTATGTTTTTTCCTCTCCTAAGTAAATAGACAAGAGAAACCTGCGTTGAAGTGCTGTAGGAGATACATCTTATCTCTGGAAGCACAGATCTTAAGTGAGTTCTGAACTGGACAGAGTAGATCTGCCAAAATTAGTGGGGTCTACAAGAACAATCCCATTCTGGAGTCCTTACATTTGTCCACAAACAATCCCAAGTAATTACTGGCTACTCTAACCATTGTAAATAGAGTGATTTATGTATGGAATGCAATTAATATAAAAAAGACACCTTAAATATGACAGTGTATTACGTACTAAGTAAATTTTAGATCTGATTGCTGTATGCTTGTAGAATACCTACAATTTCCCCCTACTTCTTGGAAGAAGAAAAAAATACTCAGAAATATTATTTATAAAGCTTAGATATGGGAAATTGAATTTTAGTAATTTCAAAGTTGACTAAAAGCAGAGAAGATCTGCCATTTCAGAACAAACAATATTCCACCTAATTTAATGCATCACAAGAAGTAGCAAGTGCTTGAGAGTAACATGTAGGATGCTATTGATTGAACAATTAAGGAATAAACCATTCTGAAATCCTAAAAATAGCTAAATAATAATTCTATGATTAGTGTATTAGGGTATAAAATTTCCCTATAATTTTATATGATTACACAGTTCTTTCAAAATTATCTGGTATAATCACACTTTTTTTTATATACATTGGTAAACTAGTTTAATTCCAGTACACTCTTAGGTTTTTAACTATAACCTGTCACTGTAATTAGGACAGTAAAATGAAGTGTGTATTTTTCTTTTAATTGCTTTAGTTTTCATAAAGAAATTTTATTTTAATGCTTACAAGAAGTTTTCACTATAATTTATAAACTCTTCCTCTTTTCAATTTCTTTTGACTTTTGTACATAAGAGTAGAGAAATATGAATGCCTACCTGATCCCAAATACTTTGAAGTGTTTTATGTCTTTCCACTGTATTTCGTTTTTAACATCTGCTTGTAAACAGTATCAGTCTTCTCAGGCTTTTCTCAAAGAGAAATCTCTTCATACTTATAAAGATTTTAATTTCTCTTCTGTGCAGACATTCTGGATTTGCTGTTGTTTATTGTAGAATGGGGCTGATCAAAATTGAACAGTGTCAAGGCAAGGATGTATTATTATTAATTGACTTGAATCATACTGCTTTCCTAAGTGATGAAATCTGCCCAGTGTTGTAACTAATTTACAAGGGAAGGGGGGATCTTAATTGGCTAGCAGTAATAGTTCATTAGACTCTATTTGATATTTTCCCCCAATGTAGCTGAAAAGGGAAACAAAATTTGGAAGTATTAATTAGCTGCCCTTCTTTCTGTACTCTCTTTTTCCAGAGGGAAATGTCAGTCAGCCAGAAGAGAAAGAAATTGTCAAATAAACACAGAAAGGGCACCTATGTACAGGTCAGATGAACTGCTAAGCTTCAGCTTCTTGTTCATGCCAGATCTGAGCTTATTAGGAAAGTTATCTGGTTGATAATGACCTTAACCCTCCTATTAGTTAGCCAGTAAGAAATCAGCTCACAGGCAATAATCTACAGTTTTCTACACAGAAAAGTTTCTTAGATCTGCAGAAGTAAACTATGTCCACTAGAAAGCATCTAGTGAACCAGGACAAGCAATAAATTTATGCATATCCTTTCAAGAATTATTCTCAGGGTAAAACAATTCATATTTTTTTAATGCAACACCTCCTGCGTAGGCTGCTAGAGCTAATCATAGAACATCGTGTAATTTTCATAAAATGCTTAGAAAAATGAGACTAACGTGTGGAATCATTTTGTTCGTCTCGTCAGAGCTGCAGCTGCTGAAGAGCACAATATTGCACTAGCAGATTACTTATTCAACTGAAATTGCAGGGAAACTTTCACTAGAGCTAGGTAGAGTGTAATTACCCAAGATTAAATTTTTCAGGCTTCATATGTCATCTTCAATATTTACACTAAGTGCCCTAGTTCTTTAATGACTGGAAGTGAATATAGGCTGAGAAAGAAAAAAAATCAACACCTGTACAGGCAAGATAAGATTCACTGGTTTGTAATCAAGGGAGAAAATATGACATCCAAGTAAATTACACTAAAATAATATTGCAGCTATAGTAGTATAAAGTTGATTTCCTCATTTTAGTAGTCTGGTTCTAGGCTATGGTATGGGCTTTTATCACTTTTTTTCCTCTTCATTTGCACCTTCTGACTCTCACTTGCTCCTAAAAAGCTTTTGTTTTTGCTTTGATCTAAATCAAAGGACTGCTGCCATTACTGATCTGAAAACAAGAGTCGAAAAGAATCCCGCAAGCCAGCCATTACCAACTTCCCCAATGACATAACAGCTACAGGTGGTTTCATTTTTCTATAAAATTATATGATATAGCATGT
Source organism: Aptenodytes forsteri (assembly GCF_000699145.1). Taxonomy (NCBI): domain Eukaryota; kingdom Metazoa; phylum Chordata; class Aves; order Sphenisciformes; family Spheniscidae; genus Aptenodytes; species Aptenodytes forsteri. The sequence goes on from NW_008794542.1 coordinate 6,857, forward strand.
TATACAATTATGCTTAAAATAGCTAGTGTGTAAGTGGAATGTAAATTAAACAGCACGGCTATGGGAGTAACAGTAGCATTTTAATTTATTAAGCTTTAGAGCAAAGCATTACAGAGGGGCTATCTCTTTCCTAAACAAGGTTAAATTACATTTAGTAATAGTAAGTAATCAAATTCTGGTTTGTTTCACTGCAAAGCCCACTGGCTTTTTTGACAAACGAAATTATCTCTAAATTATGTGACTATGTCTTCAGCCTACAGACCTGTTTTTCTTTTTATATGAAATTGTACTTGATCAAGCAGGAATCGCCACTACCAAGTTTGTAAGCATAAATGTATGTCTACACAGGAGAAATGCAGTATAATGGAACTACCAGGGGCCAGTCAAACCCAACTACTTTATTAGCTATAATACAGCTGTGTTATCATAAAGCTCAGACTGGGTTAACCTAACCAGCAGAGAATCATCAGTAAAAGTAAACTTGCCCCAAAAAAGCTTGCTGTAGATTGGCTCTAAAATTAGATGATTGTTGTTTCTCTGGCCATTGAACTACTTGAATGGGAGTGCAAAGAGTATTTTTAAGAAAGCTCAAGCCCAAGGCGTGCCTCACCTGTACATCTTTAATTCCCACCCCTTCTTTTGAGGTATTATCTGAGTAAATCTTTGACCTACGCTTCCTTTGACTAACATTACACGTAAGAAGTGCTTTTCCTGCTTATAAAAACCAATTTTTTTCCTGCACGCCCCTCCTCTTCTTCAGTCTTTTCACATTTGGAAAGAATACAGTAATAACGGTGTCTGACCTGCTGATTTTCTTCTTTCACTACTATTTTTGTAATTATACATTGAAGCAAGAGGACACCATTACCAACCATTTTATTTATACAAACAAGGAACTACCGAGAGGCCTACAGATCAAGCTCGTAGAAATGATGGGACAGAGTAGCAGCATTCACAGTTCCACATTCAGTCATTTTCTGTTAGCCGAATTATGAATACATCCACTTACGCTTGCCCATACATCTAGGAAGCTACGTTTTTATGGACTGTGCAGTTAGATGACCTCAGATGAGTTCCTAAAGAAAGGGACAGGTGTTTTCTGCTGTGATGAATGTGAAAACAAATGAAGCGTGTATGCTAGTAATAAAAGCTAACATTCTAGTAACCAACAGGAATATTCACCATCCCAACCTCCAAACCAACCATCTATCAATTTAAAATCCTCAACCTATTCTGTGCAACACCTCTATTTCAAAACTGGTGCGTCTGGCTCCCCATGGCCCAACAAATGGTTAGCAACTAAACTAAAGGAAAAAAATGTATTATTAAACATGATCAAAAGAACATCGCTACTGTGCAGCTCTTTTCTTGTGATGCATCTGTCTTTCTCGGATATAAAATAACCCATGTACAAGAAATGTTCTATTTCTCTCCTTGGCTTTCAGAAAGGTGAAGCACTGTATTTTTCCATAGCAACAGGAAAGTATTATAACTGAAGTCTGAAGTGGCTGACATATTTCTCCATTTGATGTACTTGTTAAAAGATGAGCGTATCTGTCCTATAAAGATGAGCTACAATAAATTAATCCATATTACATGGCTGCAGCACATTCAAGAAACATAACTAAAAAACCCCTCTAATCACGATCTTGTCCCTTAGGCATATATAATAAGACTTGGACTATATATGACATATGCAGAGATTTGACTACAGATCTGCAACATGTGGTTACCATTCAGAATTATGCAATATTCAAAATGAGTCCATAGCATTTGATTATATATTACTGTTTGATTTATTAACGGCTTCTGAAGCATGTCTTTTTTATTTTTTTTTCACTGACCAAAAAAAAAAAAAGATACCTCATTAGATAAGGCCACACCTGGGTTACTGTGCCCAGTTCCCAGCACATGGGAGACATGGACATATTGGACAGAGTCCAGAGAAGGGCCACAAAGGTGTCTAAGGGACTGGAGTGTCTCTCCAATGGAGAAAGGCTGAGAGAGCTGGGACTGTTCAGCCTGGAGAAGAGAAGGCTCGGGGGGGTCTTATCAATACCTGAAAGGGAAGCAGCAAGGAAGACGGAGCCAGGCTCTTCTCAGTGGTGCCCAGTAACAGGACCAGAGGCCACGGACACAAACTGAAACACAGGAGGTTCCTTCTCACCATCAGGAAACACTGTTTCACTGTGAGGGTGACTGAACACTGGCACAGGTTGTCCATAGAGGCTGTGGAGTCTGCCTCCTTGGAGATATTCAAAAGCCAACTGGACACAGTGCTGGAGAACTGGCTCTAGGTGGCCCTGCTTGAGCAGGGCTGTTGGACCATATGACCTCCAGAGGTCCCTCCCACCTCAACCATTCTGTGATTCTGTGATTTAAACCCCTTCCAATAACATTTCAGAACTACCTTTCCTGAGCAGAACCTATTTCAGGTGATCTAGTTTTTCATGTTATACAATTTGATTAATTTTTATGGATAATAATTTTACAGTTAAATCTAATTCCAAGTACACTTGAAAATAAACCTTTTAGGTCTCTTCTTGCTTCTGGACACTGAAGAATTTTTTTTTTTTTTTTTTTTTCAGTGTAGGGCCTGAAATTTACCCAGAGTGAATGGGTTTACTACTAAGAAATGGTAGAAGTAGCAACAAAGGGAACTGAACAAGGATACAGGGATATAAATGCATATAAGCCCCACACTGAAAGGAAAAGGAGCTTTTTTTTTTTTTTTTTTTATTTCATAGCTTTCATTTTTTTTTTTTTAATTCAGAGCTTTCACTCTATTGGGAATCTCAGAGGCTTCTAAAGCCTTCTAATTCCTCTATCAAAAGTGTAAGTTAGGCAGAGTACTAATAGTTCAGGAAATTTAAAGGTTTTGTGAGCTAGACTCCCATTCTTTCACAAAGAGAGAGGAAAAAAAAAGTTATGGGGAAGGGGTTTGAAGAAATAGCATAACTTGATGTTTCTCAGCTCTTAATGCAGTTTTTTTCTTGGCTTAGAGCCCTATCTCAATGCAGGAACCTACAGTGATATTTGAGGATCCATGCAACACAATGAAAAATTATCTGCTCCAGCAGTTTTGCTGTTCTAGCACTCTGGAAAGCAGCAGCAGTATAAAACCAAACCCTGAAGGGAGCGATGAGCTTACAATATCTTGTTATCACTTAAGTAGGTAAAAGGGAAGTTACAGCTCTTCCCTGAGGAAGTATTATAATGTCCAGCTAACTGCAGCATCATGAGGTTCTTGTAGATGCTGAAATGAGGAAAGCAGCAAAATACAGAAGCGCACTATTCTTGAACCTCCAACAAAACTTTAGACACCACTTCTGGCTGTGTTATGCTACTGCAGGGATCAAATCTTTTCTTCTTTAGTAGCTTTGCAGGGTTTACTGCAGCTTCTATACTACCCACGCTAACAGCTTAGATAAGCAGCTATTCCATTATTCACAGCAGGTTTGTGAGTCATGAGAAGTTCATTTTCACATGCTTCTTGACATGCACGTGGCCATACCCAAATTCCATAAATGAGACACCTGCATGTCTTCCTCCTGTTAAAACAACATGATTTGGAGCTGGCTGGATTTTTAAGCCATTTTCAGTCATTTTTAAGACCAAGAATATTTTTGCTGCCATTAATACTTCAAGGAATCATTTCCCCCCAATAATAATCTGTGCACCAAGTTATGAATTTTAATTTCTCTAATCTTCTCAGATGCAATTTCCCTAGCTTTCCAATCACGCTGCTCTTTCCTGAACTCACTCTAATTAGGCAAAACAGTTATATGGAAAAAAATTTAGTAACTAGTTTTTAGGTAGAGTTCAATTAGTCATGAGCAAGATTGTATGATAAGACAGCCAGCCATAGCCTTAGAATTTCATTAACATCCTCCTCATAAAAATAATATTAAATATTTAACAACATTTGGTCTTGTTTATTACTCAAAAGCAAATAAATTTCAGCACCCCTTTCCCCCCAACATTAGATGCCCATGTATGGCCTTAGTTTTCAGGAACTTGTATTTCAGTTGAGTACCAAGAGTGCACCAAGACTTCAGCCCGTTCCCTCACTGCAACTGATGCTTGTTTTGGTAATGTTTATTTTCAAACTTATTCTTAGAGATCTTTCTTTGCTAATAGTGACAGTAACACACGCTGTCTTTCACTGAAGCAACTCTGTGGTACACTGGAGAATAATTAGGCTGTTCCAAGGCTGCCTGAACAGGTCTGACAGTTTGTTGCTCTGTCCCCAGCATGTTGTCCCTTCTGCACTTGCTTTGGTGCTTGTCTGATACTGTGTGAGCTTTCACAGCTTGTTAAGTCAGACAAAAAATAATTTGACAAAAACAAAAAGACAAAAAAAAACAACAACAAAAAAAAGAAAGTGGAGCCTTTGTCCTCAAGATACTTTGCAGACAGTTCTCATTTCACTTTTGAGTACTAATCTCACGGTTGTAGTTCAAGACTAGCAATCCTGTGCAGGCTCAGGAGAAGGACAAAAGCCAGACTCTAATGGTGAAAGAACAGGCAAGCAAGGAAACAAATCCTGGGCAGGTTTTAACTGACATAGCCAGCACAAAGACATTGCAAGACAAAGTCAAAACTTGCTGTGATACCAGATGTATGTGAAGAAAAGCAGTAGCCAAGCAGCAACAGCGTTCCTTACTGTGTGGGATTCAACAAGATATACAGCCTGTATGCGTGCATGCAGTAGCGGAAAAACACAGTTTAGTCCAGCTTTGTATTTTTAATGTGTTTTAAGACTAATCCCGATTTACACTTCTTAACATAAGTATACAGGACATGTTTATAGAATTAGTGCCTCCGAAAGGTATTCCTTAAATTTTCTGATTTGGATCCTGGCTGTAGGAAGAAGTTAAGTTTATAGCATATGGTGGTTCAGCCAGCTGGTAAATTCTCTTGGTGAACTCAGGTCTAGTACATTTTTTCTTCCTAATGAATTACACTGTCTAGCATACCAAAAGATATACACACAATATCTGCTCTGAGTCACAAACTAACAGAATGCAGTGGCTGTCTCTCTCCTTCACTGCCAGAAGGTTGTTTTCTTTCACTTTTAATTGTTTGGGGAGGGAAAGGGAATGCAACTGCAGTAAAGGTTAAACAATACTTGCTGCCTTATTTGTTGAACTGAGGTTCCCATTTAGCAGAGTAAGGGAATTTCTCATCTCCAAAGCTTCTCAGTGGTATTAGTGAGTTAAGAACCATAAAGCTTTTTAGTATAGATGGAGAAAAAAATGCAAAAATAGTTAAACGGTTTGAACAAATGCAATAATTTCTCCCCATCCCAAACCCCAGTACATACTAGATTACTCGGAAAGACATTCTCTATGGATCACTAAATTTAAAAAACATGTATCTATCAAGGTTTTTCTTAAAAATGTAATTTCTTAAAAAATAAAGAAGTCGAGATATTGTCTTTTTTCCAAGGTACTACTTACACAGGGTGTTTCTGAAGGAGATTAGGAATAAAAGGATAGGCTAACACAAAACTAAGGTGGTTTTATACTCTTCAGGAACACATATCAGCAAAAGGCAAGTTTAAAAAAAAGCAAGACACAAAAGTTAAGGAATAGTCCCAACAACCTCAGCCTCTCTGGAACCGTCAATCTCCAGTGAAAACAAAATGAATGTACTCCAGGTGTGGAGGAGTGGTGTTCAGCTCATTTTTGCATTTCCAAGCTTCCTCGTGGTTAAATCGGTATTCTGCAGACTATGCCCTGTGCTGACAAGCAGTAAGGGTGAGTAGAAGTTCTCAGACCGTATTTGACAGGAGGGGCAATTTTAGCCCACTTGTGGGAAGAAGAGGGTCGTGGACACCCTCAGAGTACCAGATCCAGACGCCAGACCCCAGCTGCAGCCCTATCCACGGTCTTAATGGTTGGTTCAATAATCTGTGCAATACAGCTTTCCTGAAGCAAAAGAAGAAAAAGCGGGTATCACCACTCACTACAGGGGATAATTGTCTAATGTTTTAGGGTTATCTGTAGCATTTTGAAAAGCATCAAGAGCTGTTTTGCAAAGAATAAAAAGAGATTCAAGCTAGACACATGGTCGAAGGCATAGCTGCACATTGCTCCATGAAGCAATTGGTGGGCAGTGACCCTAGTGGTTTGGTACAGTATACTCTTTTTAGTTCAAAAGTGACTCACACTTTGAGTGAGAGTTTAGCTTTCACCTTATTATTTTCATTTTGTGCCCTGAGCTATCAAATGACCAGCAGTAAAATAAATGTTGAAAATCATTTTTCATCCAGAATCATGACCTGATGTACAAAAGGACACAAACACAGCAGTAAGAGAACAATTAATATTAAGAAAAGTTTTTCAAGTTTATGAGTTGGTTTTTTTAAAGGAGACATTGTCTTAGGAATTTCTTGCTTCAAATTTGGAGGTTTTTTTGTTGTTTATCCTTTTCTCACCCTGTACAATTCAAATAACATTTCTGTGCAAGTGTTTGAATTTTAACATGTAGAAAAGTCAATCTTTAAACAGACATTGCTCCTATACATAAATATGGCGTGAAATATACTTCAGAAAACTCAGACACTGCATATACCAACATATATCAATCCCTACCCTATATAGTCCACTGGTAAAGTTGGTGATTTCTGTTGGTGATTTCTGTTAAAAATATGAAAATATTGTATGTTCTAAGACTTACTTTGTTAAAACCAGCCTTTTGCCCTTGGGCAAAATTACTAATACCCTTAAATCATAACACTGTAATTAGAATTAGAAGTTTAAAGTTTGAAAACATCATCTTTAGGAAGATGAATGAGGGAAAGATTGTTTTTCTTAAGCAAAACCAAAATCTACACAACAAAAAGAAACATATGTTAACAGGCTGCTAAGTCTGTTAGACTCAAGACATCGAAAAAACGCAAACTATTAATGAATTGTAAGTTTTTACTCCCTTTAGAAAGGAATGAACTAGATAACCTGTGTAGACCCTTTACATTTCTTTCTCTACTCCTGTACTTCAGCTAACCCCCTCTAGGATATTTATAAGCAATACTTTATTTCACTAGCTGAAGTACATATTAAAGATGTAGACTGACAGTAGGTAAATATATATCTGTCATCTAAAGCCTACTTTTAGGAGACTCAGGAAGAGCATGTACAAAAAAATGCATCCATCTATGCTAGCATACTTTTTAAAAACTTGTAAAATAAACTGATTGGATCACAATATCATAGCAAACAGACAAACATTTAGGAGACAAACCAGTTAGGAAAGCTAGAAAAAACATGTCTCAAGATGGACACTTAAAAATTTGTGGAAGAAAACATCAGGTCCTTAATGTGGTATTTCTGATTCAAGGATGCATATACCACAGTGCCTCCCCCACCCCAGGAGTTTAGCTGCCTGTGCTCAAAGCCAGCTCCCTGGGGAGCGAGAGCGGCTTGAGGGGCTGCGACTGGCCATGAAGCTGTTCAAGAAAGAGCTGGAAGAAATCACACTCTTTCGCTCGAGATCTGCATTTACATGGAGGCTGTCGCTCTAGCTCCCTTCCAAGGCTATGTTGCAGTCATGCCTGTAAGTAAAAAAAAAAACCAAAAAAACCAAACCCAAAAAACATCATCTACATCAGCAAAGTTTGCACATGGACTACTGATCAATTTAATAGGAGAGTCAAGGAAAAGATTTTTCTATTTCACAATAACCTTTAATATACAAGTAAATATACCATGAATGTTTGAGAAGAGAAATCTAACCTATATTAACCAACAACTACGCTTATAAGATGAACACAAAATACTTGTTGTGCATCACTGGCAATCTGTTTGTACACACTAACACACAGAAGTTAATACATTTTTCATTTTTGGAATGCTAGCCAATTGCAGAATAAATACCAAAGAAGATTTATATTGTTATTACACTGAAATATCTCAGGAACTTAGGTCCATAAAATATTATGCCACTTTCATCCATCTGCCGTCTTTTATTCATTTTCCTTGAGAACTAAGAGCAGCCTTTCTCACACAGCTGTAGTCGTTCTAGGTGCGCCTCCAGCAGTCTATAAAAGAGTGACTATCTACATCTGTTAAATCTTTTTATTTTTCCCCCCAAGTTGCAAACCAATTTATAATGAATAGCAAGTACCAATCTGCTTCTAAATTTAATGGAAAAGATACCTTCATTGTACTTGCTGATCAGCTGCTTCTTCCTTCCACCACCACTGTATTTTTATCTGTTAGTAGCTCATGATCCCCCAATTAAAGCCTTTTTCTGCTAACAGATAAAAACACTTCGATTTCCAATTCTGTACATTTGTGGACACATCAGACTCACCAGATACCACTGCTGACACATCAGCAGTTCTGCTTGTGCTTTGTTTAATTCTGTGGTTCACTTCTGCTGCTTATCAAAGACAAACTGGTTATGCTTTACAAGACTGGACTGAAGGAAAGGAAAAGAAAACAGAAGTGAGGCAGAAAACCAGATTCAAGTAGTTTAGCTGTAAAAATCTCTGGAGGATTAGCTCAAACCAAGGAAGACTATGCAACTTTATTATATTCGGTGATCCTACCTTTATTTTTAAAAAGGTTGGTGGTGCTTACCCTTCTGGAATTACTAGGTATTAGTGAAGTACACCCGTCCCTTTCAACAGTCACTGCTCCTTTGTCAGTAGCTGCAGCAATGAACAGTTGATTAAAATCTTAAAGTAAAAGAACAAAATTAAAATACAAAGTCCTTGCTTCTAAGTTACCAGAGTTAATAAGTTTCTGCTCCAGACAACAAGCCCATCAAGCTCCCACATCAAATACTTAATCAGTCTAATTAAACTCCAGGTATATATATGTGACTATATATACAGCCAACAATGAGTCAGCAATGTTTACTAGCAGTGCAGATGTAGGGGCAAAGAAGCCCTTGGTGAAATTCAGGATCCACCTTTATAAGGAGAGTTATCTCCATCCCCCACATCCCTCCCCCAGTAATGTGCTACCATTTTTCTTCTGAATAAACTCTGACTCCAGAATGTACCATTTGCCAGTGAGGACAAGTATTGACCCTCCTATAACATCAACTCTGTTTTTTTCTTAAGGTGTTTTTGCAACAAAGAAGAATCAATCTGCCTAAAAAGACAGACAAAAACCTGTTGGTTTCTCAGCCATATTTTATCTGTCACTGCTTTGGTTGTGTCCATAGCTCTGTACAGAGGAGACAGCAGTACAGAGCCTGAAAATCTTACTTCAAATGGAAACATTCCTATATGAAATAGAAGAAAGTAAGGTTTTCTCTTTGCTTGGAAGCTGGAAAGTCTCTAATGAAGTTACAAAATTCTAAGAAGCTTTATCTTAGTCTAGTTTATTCCAAATTAATAAAGCAAAGTAAACGAAACTAAAGTGTGGTTTTACATGTTATTCTGTACATGTTAATCTCTACTAAGGTAGCTGCAGTGCAGTTGTGTCATAATATTATGCCATTTCCATTTTGTATATACTGCTAGATAAGTACTGCAACTGCAAATTAGTTTTGATCAGTACCGCCACCTGCTAATAATAAGGAAAGCTACTTTTATATGTATCAAGCTGTTGTGCTGAATACTAGTGCTGAGAATGGTATTTCTGCTAATAATCACTCAGATAACTGATAGGAAAAAGAACCGCCATTTTTTTCTCTTTTATTCTTGCACACAGAATATCATAATGAGGTTATATCCAACAGATCCTTTAAGGCTATGCTGTTTCAAGCATTAAATACAAATTAGGAAATACTAGCTTCAGGTTTGCAGTTGTATTGCTAATACACGGTGAGAGTGAACCAGGCAGTTAGTAATAGATGACTGAAGACAGGTAGTCAGAAAATGCAAAAAATAAGAGAGAAAAGAAAAAATGTGCTCATAGGAAGGAAAAGGGAAAATACAGCAGCAGTAGGAGTGATTATCTGGCTTCTGGCATGATTTGGGCATTGCAAACTTTTGTTTAAATAGCATAAATAGAATATGAAAGTTAAGTATTTCTCATTCCATATAACAATTGAAGTATACCCACTCAATAAAGGCAATAAGCAGTGTTATATGAATGAGCCAAGAGCAATGCACAGTTGAGGAAGACAGCATCAACAGATAGAACATTCACACAAGAGAAAATGTTTGTAGCACTCCTGAATGTAAAGAATGGCACCAAATGATGTCTGGGGTCAAAGTCATTCATATTGGAATAACTGAAATCCAGGCTCATGTTCCAGTTACTATTCATAAAAATGAGCAAGTCCAATAGTGCTATAGCCCTGTCAAGTATTTTGAAATAGGTACTTTCTCGTAATCTATTCAACCTATTCTCTCAAAGGTTGTTTTTCTCTGTTTTCCAAATGAATATGAAATATAAGCCAAAATATATTAAGAAAACATATGAAGAAATATATATATTAAAAAAAATCTCTTTTGGTGATACATTACACTTTCTACTTACAATTTTTGAATCTTTGTAGATTTAAAATACAAAAGTAACAGATTTCTAATGATGCTAAAAGGGGCATCTATCCATAAGATTTTAATGTCTTTGTTAAGATTTTAAAAAGTAGCACAAATTAGACTGTTATTCTAGATCAAGAACACTAACAGGTACCATGACTCAGTCTCATGCACTGAAACTCACTTATGCTAACTCTGCCTTGAAGTAAATGCTGAAATATAATTTATTAGAAGGTACTGACAATAAATCAGGTAGGTGGAGCATACTGATGCTTACTTCTTTCCAGTGATTTCCGCAATTCAGAGTGCTAAATTGTATCAGCTAAAATAAGCAAATTCACAGTTACTTCAAAAAGTTTAAAAAAAAAAAAGTGACAGAAGTTGTGTGTCAGAAGTTCCTCTACTTCTCATGCTAGGAAATACGTCTTTGGGTGGTTAGTTTGTTTTAGGATTTTCATTTTTTTAGATATTATGTGACCAAATGACCATGGACTTCAGTACTTCTGACAGTCCATTGTGTGGTATTGCTGTCTTAATAGTAGAACTGCAAAAGCAAGTTATACCAATGCTAATTAATATGCACTCTACACAATCCTTGTCCCCACTGATTTACTATTATACTTGATAAATGGAATTACTGAGTATTTTAACACTACAAGAACCTAAAGATTCACATACTGGTTTTAGATTAGAGTATTTAATATTCACCATTCTATTAAAATAATGAGACTAACTCTGCTTCGGGACATCATCTTTAGCCAGGATAGCACTGAAGCAGCAAGTCCTCAAGATGTACTGAGGGCAGTGAAACTTGAACACATACATAAAGTTACCAGAAGGAATTACATTTCTGTATTCATTGCTTGCATAAGCAATGTGTGGCACTGATGTTACAGAAGGAAGCAGAATTAAAGGGCATTGCTAAATGTTTTGGATAAGAGTTTCATTCCTCTGAAGTTCAAGAGCAGGTTTACTTGATTCAGAAAGAAAATTAACAACAAACCTCACCAGCTGTGACATTAACTTGGTAGATATTTTCTGCATGTTTTAAGAATTGTATTGAAAGTTTTAAAGAGAAAACAAAAGTGAAAGAAAAGCCACATCCATTGGTGTAAATGACATGACAGACAGGAGCAGAACCTGACCTGAGCTACACCCATTAGGAGATACTGCTAATGAAAAGAAAGAAGCTGCACACCCTGATAGGAATTCTGTTATTTACAAATACTATTTTATTTAGATATATTGACAATACTAATTTCACATCAATATTGAAAAAAAGAATAGTTGAAGAATACTCCTACATTGACAGGTTGTAATGGCGTGAATGTGGTACAAAATAAAAATGATACAGCCTCCTTGTACACAGGATAATTCCTTATTTTATGAATTTTATGCTGCTATGAGCATTCCAAGGTAGAGGATGTAAAGTATGGAAAGATGTACCTCTTCTCTTCTGTTACAGATCACCCTTGTAACGGAGATTGGTGTTTAGAATCCCAAATGGATGGACTACTTCTGAGAAGTCCTAAATCAGACATTTATTCAAATACGTCTTTGTACCTATTAGAGAGCTGAGAAAACTCCCTTCTACTTGCATATTGATAGGTCTACTGTATTTCAGAAATAAGTGGAGGGGAGCGTTGAAAACATAGGCAGAATGAAATAGTTTTCTCTGTATGCTCTCTTGGACAAAGGGGAGTCCCAGACAGAGATTTCATGGTTTCCTTGACATCTATCTGTCCCCATAGACCCCAGTTCCCCCTTCTCCCCCTGCCCACAACCACCCCTCACCTGCCGCCACCCCAAATGCCCAGCCATTTGGGAGATGATATTGCTCTTCTCCTCCTTGAAGTTTTTCACTTTTCCCAGGTCATTCACTGTTCCACTGGGAATGGGAATTGCTTTTCTCCCTCAACAGGAGCAGTGGGAAATGAGGGGGGTCTGGACGTGGGCACTTTCACCCTTCCATCAGTTGCTTTTTTGGTGAGACACTGATTTCTTACTGGCCCCCCCAGTAGGAAAAAAAAATGCTTAAGTTTACCAAGCTATTTCTGATTGCATTACTTGTTACTATTGATACAATCTCTGCCTTTTACGCTGATTCAAGTAAATTTAGATTCAACTTTATACTAATGAAAGGCTCCTGACTTCCAACCAACAGCATTCTTGCAGAGGTCTGGGCACAGCTGCTGATATACACAAAAGCACATTCAAGAGACAATTGTCTAATCAGCTGGAATTTTGAGTCATTAAGATTCAATCTCCAAGCACATTTAGCGTGCATGCTGGCATGTTTTATTAGGCTATTATTTCTTTTCTCTAATACAGTTATTTAAGCACAGAATCCAGCATGATCAATATAGCGAGAAAGATAACTTGTTGTAATGGTTTTGGGGCTTTTTTTTCCACACCTTCCGTGCATTCCAACAAGCAGATTGCCAAACTGCCTTAAATTTCATGAGACATTTAATTGAACAAATGCAGAACAGAAACTTGATCACAGTGTTGTGGAGAAAAATCCTGCCCTGACCACCCACTGTACAAATACTGGACTAACTTGGAACTGTGCAAAGTTTCAAATATTCTTTTCCATTTCTCTAGGTTCTTACTACTACTACAATTACAGTGCACATTCAAACATTATTAATTCACATACATTAGAGTGCAGCAACCCCAGCTGTTTTAGCAGCAGCATCTCCTTACATACACAATTGCAGGCTTTCCTGCTGCTGCATTATATTGATGATTTTCATAAACAATAATACACTTTTGAATAGCTTGCTTTCACTGTCTTATGCAGTAGAAAAAGCAGTTTAAGAAAGATCAATAAATATATTTTTAATAATGTATTAGTTCTATATATTCCCATTGCATCTTCTATATCAAAAACAATTACCAATGAATGAAACATCCCTGAGAATAGGCAATACATTTTATCAAGAGAAAAATCACAGGGATTAATAAATTATGTCTGAAAACTTTTTGCAGCTGTTCAGCTGCATTTTATCATTAAATTCCTTTGTTACAAGAGAGTTGATTGGTATCTCACAGTAAGCTGACATGTACACATTCATAAATCTTTTCTATTCCCATCTCAGACACATCCTGCCTGTGTGGATCATGCTTGTTGTGCTAAGTTTCATGCTGGGTAATAGAGGCAGAGAAGCAGGATCACTGTTAGCGGAGCTGTTTGAAAGCAGATATGGCATGTTTGACACACTGTTCTTTAGAACAATCAAAGTTTTCAAACACGGCTTTTTTGCTCAAAGGCTGTTCCAGTGTTATCATCATGAACACCTCATTTAGAGCCTCATGACTCATCTGCTCAACTTCCTCAAAACTGAAGAGGGCACTAAGATACGTTTAGGATGATAAAAATTTCATTAAATGAGAGAAGATAGAAAAGAACAAAAAGTTATTTTAACTTGAAGTGTAAAAAGTGTGAGCAATCCAGCTCTGAGAGAATTTGTTTCCTTATTTCATTTTTCTGAATATCTCAAAGAAAATCTTCAAAGTGGATGAATTCCTGGCCACAGAGACATCAATGATAGCTTCGCAATTGTTTCAACTAAATTTGTGTTTTCACCTGCTGCAGTTAAAGATTGTGCCCATCAACACATACCTTAAAAACAAACAAAAAAATATTTTTTATTGCATGCTTACACGGGCTGTGTGAATTAGCTTTTGATTGTTAATGGAAGTTTGGTGTCTAATTCATTTAAATACTATGAATTTGTAATCCAATTTATATCTCCAGATATGGACAAACCTGAAATAAGTGATAATCATAGTACCATCTAAATTAATACCTTCCAACATGGTATTAATGATTTAAATGAAAATGAAGTGCATCAGCTGTGTCTTGAATGATCTTTTAGCTGTTATAGTGTGGATCACCTGTTAATATTGTATTTAAAGAATACAAATTGTACTATTAATAATCAACTACCTTATTTATTAGTCCTATTTCCTAACTAAACTTTATTTTCACCCTGCAGTTTTGCTGTGCATGCTGTGGTATGCATCTTAAATTCAGATTTTCATGTTAGATAAGAATAGTTTCCTCCTGGTATATTGCATAATTTATATGCTTTGTAAAAACAGTTATAAACAGAAATTATCTGACTGACCAGAGAACATCTAACATAGATGTGATGATCTCTTAGTAGCAAGAAATACAAGATTTACAAAACACAGAGAAAATTGGTAGAGAGGCCTGTCAACTTTGTAAAGAAGCGGAAACTATCTTTTTCCCCACTGGAACAAGAGAAAAACGTGTGCACATATCTCTTTTCGGGGCTATTATTTGGTTCAGTAATCAATTCAATTACAATGTTTTCTGATAGCGCATCTTTGGTTAAGATTACATAGGAGTTATGATCAGTGTGTAGTCATTTGAAACAGTAATGAATTCTTTTTCAAAGAAAACATTTCTGAAATGCTGTCAAGATTCTCTTGCAATCCAGTAGCACTCTCTCAATGTTATCTTAGATGAGATGCATTTAATTTCATGCCAGCATTTTGCTGATGGATGGTTGGAAAAGAAAACTTGCTGTTGGAGAAGGCTACAGGCAGAGTGCCATACCTTGCAAACAGTGCTTTGTTACACATGTTGGTGTGGTGGGAACTGTCCAAAAGTTCCATGGAGGAAAAAGCAGTATCCAAAAAGATTATATGGTTTACTCCAGCTTTGATAAGGGAAAAAAAAAAAAAAAGAAAAAGAAAAAAGAAAAAAATGTTGTGGTCAGTGATACCAAAAGTTGCAGATAAATCTGAATGGATTAGTACATTTGAGTTTTATTACCTATATAAACTAATTTGACTTAAAGGAAGAGCATAGTGTATCAGGCTAAAACAAGAGTGGAAATGATTTTAAGAAATTGCAAACGATGTGCTAGTTGCTGTCACAACTGACTCGATATTGTGCAAAAAGAAAGGAGACAGCTTTAGTGGTTGCCTCCTGGCAATAGGGTCTTACAACTCATGTGAAAGAAACATCTAACCTTTAGCATGACAAAGTGTTAATGATGACAACAAATCTCTCTTGGTCTTTATGACTCACCAGGAGACTCACAAATCCATGTCACAACCCTAGACTGTCTCGTCAGTGAACCTCAATGACAAGCCAGGTACTAAAAAAATAAAGTAATCCTCATAACTCCACTTCTGAGATTTACTGTGATAAAAAAAGGCAGTCAGGATCCAATTAACTCCAAGATATTAGCAAAATAATTGGAAAGAGTCAATTCTGAGAACTTTCTGGCAGGAAGAAGCCACGCACTGTGTAAGAGCTATCCAGACACAGGCAAAAGTTAAAGGATTGCTTCCCATGACTCAAAATGCGGGCAGCTGCTTTGAGCCACTCTAATAATCCATAAGGTCGAAGGGACCTCTTTGTCTTCGTAGAGGATATGGCTGTTGACAAGTATATTGCTGTAAAACTTCAGACAAAAAGACAATGCTTGGCTATACCGAATTCACTTTTCTCTTCAATAATCATTTCACCAAAACATGGAAATAAAAAATTACTGAAGTATATCCAGTGATAGAGGAGGCTGATATCAAGAGCATATTAGCAATGTGGTCTTAATCAAACTTTATGCTGACGTTACAAATTCCAAAACATAGTACAGAATTTGACAATTTTCTTGCAGTTTTTCTCTTACGAAAAATACATAGAATAGAATTGAATTTTTCAGCTGGAAGGGATCATAGCATCATAGAATAGTTTGGGTTGGAAGGGACCTCTAAAGGCCATCTAGTCCAACCCCCCCTGCCGTAGGCAGGGACATCTTCAACTAGATCAGGTTGCTCAGAGCCCCGTCCAACCTGACCTTGAATGCTTCCAGGGATGGGGCATCCACCACCTCTCTGGGCAACCTGTGCCAGTGTTTCACCACCCTCAGTGTAAAAAATTTCTTCCTTATATCCAGTCTAAATCTACCCCCCTTTAGATCTACAACAGTCATCTAGTCCAACTGCCTGACCAATTCAGGGCTGAGCAAAAGTTAAAGCACATTGTTAAGGGCATTGTCCAAATGCTTCTTAAACACTGACAGGCTTGGGGCATC
>NW_008794542.1:23679-41253 GCF_000699145.1 Aptenodytes forsteri
CAACGCTGAATACAGCAGGATAATCACCTCTTTAGACCGGCTGGTTACGCTGTGTTTGATGTACCCCAGACCACGGTTTGCGCTCTTGGCTGCCAGGGCACACTGCTGACTCGTATTGAGCCTGCTGTCGACCAGCACCCCCAGATCCCTTTCTGCAGGGCTGCTCTCCGGCCACTCCCCTCCCCATTTATACTTGTGCCTGGAGTTACTCATCCCAGGCACAGAATCCAGCACTTGCACTTGTTAAATTTCATGCCATTGATGATTGCCCAATGCTCCAATCTATCTAGATCCCTCTGCAAGGCCTCTTGTCCCTCAAGAGAGTCAACAGCACCTCCCAGTTTGGCATCATCAGCAAACTTGCTAATGGCGCATTCAACTCCTGCATCCAGATCGTTGATAAAAATATTGAGCAGAAGTGGCCCTAGGATTAAGCCCTGAAGAACACTGCTGGTGACCAGTCGCCAGCCACATGTAGCCCCATTCACTACAATTCACTACTTAATTTTTAGGTGTTAAAAATGCATGCCCTTAGGAAAGAAGAATAATGAAGACAAGGCAGGCTTTGGTTGCTTAATGAGGGCAATGGTTAAAACGTGCTCAAAGACTCAGTCTCTTTTCTACATTTGTGCTCCAGGATTTCTGGCTATCTTTGAGCAGGGTATTTCACTTTTGGCCTTAGTTTGCTGATCTGTGTATTGAAGCTCTGCTGCTTTACAGAAAAAGGTAATTTTCTGAGATCTAGTTTGATCACTATATGAAAGAAGTTTGAATTATTGTGATTATTATCTTTCTCCCACCGATCTAACTTTATTACTAGACGGTCAGAATAAGAGCACACTTTGTTTTCCCACACTCTAATGCACACATCCAAAATGTTACAGTGAAATTAGTGGAAATGTTGGCAATAAGGTAGTAATGATATCCTTAGGACTAAATATCTGGTTCTGGTAAATTACTACAGGTTTTGTTCTACCAAGTTTGTATACAATTTTTCAAACACAATGTGTTATAGCTACAACAGCCATGAGTAAAATTCATATTGAAAAAGTTCTACGTGAACTGTTTCATGCCAGTGTTTTTAATAAATCTCTTGAACAAGAAAGATGCAGAGATCATAGCGAGACAGTATTCTGCAGATACAGGTCTTTGGAAAAAGACCAATAATCAAATAAAAATGAAAAAGCAATACAATTTTCCTTTTACTGGGTATTACAGCAGTCTAACAGTCTAGCTGAAAATGATGAAAAGACACTATATATGTTGCTTAGAGTTTTCAAAAAGCATATATTAACTAATTAATGAACAAAAAAGTTTCTGGTGTAACTTCAGACTTATTTTGTCATAATCTCAAAGATTAGGTAAATTTGCTGGTTTTATCACATTTCCCTTGGGAAAGAGAAAGCACAATACACTTGTACTGGCATAACTTCATGTATTGAAAAAACATGAAAAATGGGGTCTGACCATGCCCACAATAATTGTGGGACCTCTGAAACATAGGCACACTTTCCATTGGTAATATTCAGTACATAAGAAATTATGAGTTGCACATCATGTTGTACAGCATGTTAAATAAATATTGATCTCTCTGTGAAAAACATCTTCAAAGTTTTCAATAATCAGATCTTAGGAGGCATTCACAAGATGTTTCATAGCAGGTTTGAATGTATATGGTCTATTGACATTGTGTTTTCAGATTATGGATTAAGTTAAGGACCAAGTTCCACCAGCAGTAAGTAGAAAAAAGAGAAGTTACTTTGAAATCTCAGAGTCATTCTGAGGCAGAGATCAAAGGTGTAAACACAGGCTCAGAAATATTTAGATCACAAAATGAAACAATAGAAAGCCATAAGTAGAGGCCAGATCTGCTTTCCATTCTTGGGCTTTAATCACAAATTTATTTTTCCATTCCTAGTGACTTAACTGCATTTCCAGAATAATGAAGGATTTGCAGGATCCAGTTCATCAGAAGAAAGCAAGCAGTATTTGGCTGACTACTCAAGACTTCCTTCTTTCATTAAACAAGATGAAAATACTCATATTGTTCTTTTAGGTTTTCAGTTAAATCCTCTCAGCTGGAGTCACTTTCAAAATGGGAACCATTTGAATTATTAATACCTTTTGTTCTTCTTCCTAAGTATTCTCCCCCATCACAAGCACCAGGAGATTAATTTTTATTTATTTATTTTTTAATTCAAGCTTTCGAAGTAGAGAGAAGCAGGTATTTCTCTACCTACATTTTCAAACACCAGCAAAAAAGAACTGACCCAAAAGACCATACCTTTCTATAAAGGATTTTGTCCAACTAAAGCTGGGCAAGGCATAGGTTATAATGTTCATTTGACAACACAGACTATGCAGGAAGAAAATTAATCTGAGAATTAACCCAAATCTGTTTTTTCATTACTTCTCTTGTTCAAGCCTCTATGACATATTCTAAACCCGCTATCAGAGCCTGAAGAGCAAAACTGAACCAAAATCTGCTAAAATTTCATCTATTCATTACATTAACAAACGCACTAATATAGCACTGTATAATGTCATGTATTTAAAGACTTTTTAAACCTTACATACATCAAGCTAAGAGGAGGATGACTCACGTTAGTGAGCAATCCAGTGTGCAGATATATAACATTAACTACTCTGAAATCAACCAGTTTATATTTACCATGGATTACGTAGCTACATGCCACCATTCAGTGCAGAGTATCTAATGGGCCATAAAATCTTCTCCTTAGTTTGTTTGTGTTCATTTGCAAGTGCAGCATAAGCAGTATACGCCGCTCACAAAGGGCCAGATAAGACATTGTCAAGTGACTCAGCCGAGACAATGCCACAAGTCACAGACTGAGCAGAACATCCCGGTTCCTCATCTGTAATCCTTCACCCAGCGTAACACAACTTGTGCCAATACATTTCATGCAAACCAGGATGGATGTAGTATTTATACTGTCAAGGAGGTAGACAGCTAGGAACTGATGAGAGATTTTTTAGTTAATCTTTCAAAATAGTTTATTTTGAATTTACCTATTATACCTAATCTGGACTTGGACTCATTCTTAACATATCTTAATAAAAGTATTGACTATTAATGTTGCCTTTTTCCTCAAAAAAACAAACTGTGAGGTAATATTTACCAAACCATTTAAAATGAACTCAAGAAATGCACATATTCTTTCCATCTTACATTGCAGACAAGAACACTTATGGAAACAAGAAAGTGGTTTTGACTAAACTTCACAAAGGGGAAGGTGTTCAATGCAGTTGTGAGGATATATTTGAGAACAGATTTTCAAGGAGACTGAAACGTGATTTCTTATTACTACAGGCTACCACAAATAATCACTCCTTTGTTATATTATACCACAACACTTATCATTTTTTTTTTCATTTTTGTAAACCTTTTTTGGTAAAAAGAAAGTGTTTTCAAAAAATCCTGAAAAATAGGTGTTATAGATTTTCAGAACTTTGATACAGTTCATTAACAGAATACTGTAAACTACCTAGAAAGCATAACAGAAATACCTAGAAGTACTGTACAGCTAAGATGACAGGGACAGTGCCTTAAAAATACACAAACATACCCACCCACAAGTGGGGAAACAAGTGAATGTGCATTGTCATAGATTTTTTATGTCAAAACCTAAAGCTAAATAAGTTTATTACAGCCAAAAGAAAAACTGAAGAGAATTAATGGTGATATTTTTTCCTGTTCTTATAAGAAAAGCCATATCCCCTGTATTATATAACACTGAGCAAAAAAATCTCTTGAGAAGCTTAGGAGAATAAACAAATTGCATTCTGTAAATATTTTTCAAAGGACTGCTATCTAACTTAATAAAACACATTGCTGATTTGGCATTAAAAAGCTCCTTTGACATTGCTTCACCAGTGTCCCCACAAAAATAGAATTTGAAGAGAGTCCTTGAACATCCACCATTTTAAAAAGGTTATAATAGAAATTAATAATGCTATAATCTCACTGATATCAAAGGTCAATTACTGGACTAAAAATTGATAACAGTAACATTTTGCATAGAAATCGGATTATTTTGAATTTCAGATTCCAGAAGCTCATTTGCAATATTAATTGCAAATTTATTACTTTTGAATAAGCTCCTTCAAACTCACCTATAGGCTAAAATTTGATGGATTCGGCACACACATATTGAATCAAACCTACTACAAGATTCCTGTTTTCACATAGTTTTAATGTAGTAGGAAAAAATAAAAACCCACAAAATCCACTTTCACCCAGATTAGTGTCTTCAAAATAGTCCTGGATAATTTTGCTTCTTGGGAAGCAGGAAGTTCTCTAGCTGTGATGAAATGTTACATTTTAGAAGCTCTTTTGAACCCGTTCATTTGGGATTCAGGGGCTCACATTCCCAAGCCTGAAAGGTAGCCCCATTTACCTCCGTGAAGCAGATGACAGCCATTTATACTTTTAATGGTATATGGAAAAATTAATGCTAATTCTCTGTGATTAAATCAAAACGGAGCACAGCATGTTGGTTTCAGCGGGTGACAGAATCGCTCACAGCTTAAAGCAGGTCCGCTCTGATGTTTGAAAAAAAGATAAAAACTTCGCAAGAAGCTTTTCACCTGCTAATACGACTTCAAATATGCTTTTGAATCTCTCTGCTCTGAGGTTACTCAGATTTCTTTTGCTTCAGTCCCTTCTGCAGCTACTTCTATGTTTACTCGTTCAGTTAATGAGGGGTTACATACCACCAAATCACATCTAATATGCTAACGGGGAGCTGAAATCATACAGCCAACTGTGCCTCAGGAAAAAAAAACCAGCAAAGATGCTGAGAAAAAGAAAGGCCCTTGACAATTCACATACAAAGTGAAGAGTTTCATCTGAGAAAAAACAGGGAGATTTTTCTTAAAAAACATCATGCAAGGAAGGAAAAGGTTAGGAAACACCATTAAGGCCCAGAAGTAGAAACTAAAGTGGGTGCAATTCCTCCTCTGATGCACACCTTGCTGAGAGAAAATTTTTCTTTCGTTTTTAATTCAAGTCATAAATCTCCCTGGAAAAATTTAAAACAGTGACTTAATCACCCAATGAAAACATCAGACACGACCAACGGAAACCTACCGAGACTATGGAGTAGCAGAAGAACTCAGACAATTTATTTGTTATTTGTAAATTCTACCTGATCTGCATTGCAAGAACTAAGACACACTCAAAGACAACAGTGGTTAGTGAAACCACTACCAAAATAATTTACATACACATTTTCTACACTGGGCGGGGGGCGGAATCTGTCATCCAAGAGACGCTGTCATAGCAGAAATAAGATGATAACTACTAGTGGTGCAAAAATACTTAATTTTATTATATGTATCTGATGATTACTTCATACTTAATCATATTTGAAAGATATCTACAAATGTAATTTCTCATGAACATTTGTACTTTCCCAATGGAACTGAAAATTACTACAATATCTATCTCCAGAGAATAATTAAAATTTTAACTCTAACTTGTTTTAGAAGTAGTCACTTTTAGTCTAAGAATGAGCAATTCATTAAATTTCTCATGAACGTTTGTTCTTTCCCAATGGAACTGAAAATTACTACAATATCTATCTCCAGAGAATAATTAAAATTTTAACTCTAACTTGTTTTAGAAGTAGTCACTTTTAGTCTAAGAATGAGCAATTCATACATGCTCATTTTGTTACATTAAGGGATGAGTAATGGTATCTTAGGATAGAGCTGGGAAATCACATCTTTTGTGAAGATTACAACAACAAGAATTGCAAATGTTTCCTCCAATAGTTCAGTTATTAAATAATTTGGTACCACCCAAGAGTAAGTTTCCACTTCTAAGAATTATATTGTCTTAGCAATATAAACTTTTAGTTCTGATATCCCTGAATTCTTAAGCATTGTGTATCTTGAACAACAAGCATGGGATTGCTTTCTGCATAGACATGCAAACTCTCATTTTGTGACCTGCTCATCAATGAAACCAATTGATAGTTTTCTGCTCCAGTTTGTAACTCTCATATTTACCAGTAAGATGTAACTGGTGAATCAACACATAAATGTCCGTCAAGAGCCTCCATTATACCTATACTTGCAATACAAGTTTTTCACGTTAGTAGCATTTATTCCTGCATTGGTTTTCCTTCACCAAGATTAAGGGCAAGTGCAGGGATGTCTTGCTGAAAAGCCAAGCCAAACTATCTAATGATCAAAATGTAAAATTCATTTTGTGAAAGTACATTATACACCTCTGTGTTCAATACTCATTCATAAATAAAACAGCCTTAGTTTGAGTTACCTTAATGGAGTGCATCAAAACTTAATTTCTTCAAGGCAATTGCTGTGTTCGCTACATATCCAGCTACTGAACCCTTCCACTGGATTGTGAACTGAAAGAATTCCTTCAAAACAAAAAAGTAAATAACATAGTGACAGGGAGGGCTATAAGATAATATTTTTTGAAAGTTCAAGGTGGTTCTCTGAAATGGTCCCAAGAAAAAAAAAAACACTGCAGGTCAATTTATGGTCACCCTATCTGTGAGGTGGTCAGTTTTCTGCACGTAAGCATGCCAAATAAATTAAAAACACATTCAAAGTGGACACAAAGGATATATTTTATTAAAAATCATTTTTTCCTGTCTTTAAGAATTATGACTAGTGTTCAGAAAGTTTTTAAACCTGCAGTCCATGCTTTGACCTTAGAAACTGTCCCCTGTTAACATGCACTCCTTGTTGAACATTATTGGTCCCCTTTAAAGGTGCAGCCGCAGGAGCCCCAGCAGGACAGGGGAGCGTCACCCACCTGAGTCCACTCCTGCCAACCACCAAAGTCTTTTGCCCAGGTATGGGTGTGAAACCAGCATCCTGCAGAGCTCTGCACATATGGCACAGCACACCTAAGGATTCCCAATTTAACAAGATTAAATAGCCCAAACACATGAACTAATTAGGGTGATATTAATGGCACATAGCCAGGGCCCTGAGTGCATTACTAGGCTTTGATGGCCTTTAACAGCCTCACCTAGGATCTCCTGCCCACTTCCTCTGTCCATGGGCCCAGGGGCTCCTGTTCAGCTCAGGCCTGGGCACCTTGCCTGAGCTATGTCACGGTTGTACCCATTTCTGGCCCCGTTTCCTTGCTGAACCTTGAACCTGTGTTAGAAGTATCCACGGCTGTCTCCCCTCTGTTCCTGACTGGACTTTCTGGATTGACCTGCCAGACCTGACTTGTTACATCACCTTCTCTGATGACATCTGGATGGTTGACAGTGACTCTTTTTATCAGCACCCTTGCCCTGCTCAGCCCCCATGGGACCACGCCCTGGTCTGTGGCACTGCCTGGGCTGGGAACAGCATCAGCTCCTCACTTATCTCCTTTCACGCTCTGGTCTGTGAGGGCACTGCCTGGGCTGTGAACAGCATCAGCTCCTCACTTATCTCCTTTATGGAAGCAGCCCCTCCCTTTTGAACCCCAAAGCTTGTTTGATCTTCCTTTTCCTCTCCATACTTCCACAACTGCTTCCCCACAATTCTAGAAAAAAAAAAAAAAAGAAAAAAAAAAAAAACACACCGGCCGCACCCCTCTCAAAGCTCTCTGACAAGCCAGTAGGCTCATGTCTGCAAAATCAGACGACAGAGACTGAAAAACTTAAGAAAAGGCCATTAATGAAAAGTAGTGCAAAGACAATGCTTCCTACAGTCATGAAGCAGTTAAGTGAACGTTTTTTTCTGTAAGGAATATGAGATATGGGGATATACCCTGAAAATATGCAGGAAAAAAAGGGAGGCTTAAAAGCACGTGCCTAGTTTCTTGCTGTTATGATACAGAAGTGAGACATAGGAGCATTAATCATACATCAAATCTCTTTATACTGTGATTTTAGGCCACAAAAAATTTACACCTGCATGGTCAGGATCATTAACTGCCCTCAGGAGATGCTAGCACACTTTGAACAAAACAAATTCCCCAAGGAAAACCCAAACCACTCCACGTCAAATCCATCTTATTTATAAATAGATGGCTGCCAGATAGCACAGTCCTTTCCTCTCTTCGGTTCACTGATATTCTCCGCCACCCACAGCCCACTCTCTTTCTGGTCTCCTAAACAGATGAAGCTGGTTCTGCCTATTCCTGCACTCGTACACAGCTCTCTGACTCACACTCGGAGTCAAACCAAAGCACATTAATGGCTGCATACACTCAGGTTGCAGGAAGACACATTCACATGCTTCTAAATATGTACCATGTCGCCCAAGAGAAGGAAATAGGTATTGAATATGGTTTCCACACAGTCTCTCTCCACACTAGGCTTTCAGCTATGAAAGATCCCTCAATGCCATGGGTGGTATAAAGACAGTGGGGCCGTTAAGAACAACTCTGATCTAGCTGAAGAAACATCTGCTTTCTCCTAGCAGAGAAAGCATAGATAACAGCAAGAGGTAATGGTAATTGTTGGAGGTCAACTTCTACTACAGAATTAATGGTAGTTTCCAGTGCTGTTGATCTTAAAAGACCAAAAAGTGGCTGTTGGTATATTAACTGCCAAACTGGTGCAAGCATCAGATGAAACTTCACAAGAGCAGATGCGTTTTGTTACTTTCCTACAGCCACAGATAAAATAATCTTCTAAACTAATACAAGAGAATTAATTAATGATGGAATTAATTTTGCCCAGTGAAAAGCAGAATCTTCTCTCACATTTACAGCATAAATCTATTTAAGTTTAATCAGAACTTTCAAATTTAATTGTTATGAAACTAGACACCAAGAATGACGTTGGCTGTTGTGAAGAATGAGGATATATGTGTTCCTGCTTTGTACTAGCAAAATGAGTCTAGATTCTATCAGAAGTTTGCATGTCAAGTTGTGCAAATATTAAGAAACAAAACATATTCTCAGAAGCTGCATTTGATACTTCTGCTAAAAATCACAGGATAATTAAGGTTGGAAGGGACCTCAGAAAGCGTCTAGTCCAATATCCTGCTTGAAGCTGGGCCAGCTATGAGATCAGGCCAGGGTGCTTGGGGATTGACCCACTCACCTTGTGAAAACCTCCAGGGATGGAGGCTGCACCTCTCTGGGCAGCCAGTCCCACTGCTTGACTGTCTTTGTAAGAAGTCAGAACCTCTCATTTCAATTTGTGACCATTAGCTCTTGTCCTTCTGCCACGGAGCCCTGTGAAGAGGCTGGCTGTCTTCTCCATGACCTCCTTTTAGCTGCTGGGGTGCTGCTGTTAGGTCCCCCTGAAGCTGTCTCTTTTCCAGTCTGAAGAAGCTCAGCTCCCTCAGCCGCTCCTCAGTGGGCACATGCTCCAGGCCCCCAGTAACTCAAAGGCCTCCACTGAACTTGCTTCTGTTTATCAGTACTTTGTATTAGAGGACCCAAAACTGGATGCAGCACTCTAGATGCAGTCTAATGAGAGTAATAATCACTTTCCTCAATCTGCTGGCTGTGATCCTTCCTGTTAATACAGCCTGGGATGCTCCTAGCCCATGGAGCATCCATGCCAGGCAACATGGATAAATAAATAAACACTTATCACAAAATATTAAAGTGAATTACAAAAGCAAAGAAGTTCTTTTCAATGCATGTAAAGATGACTCTCTAATTGCCACTCCCCCAAATCATCAATAGTTGACAAAAATTAAATCAATGTTATAAAATGAAAACAACTATAGGAAAGTAAATATTTTCATTTGTTAAAGGCACATTACCTAAATGTAATGTTGTTGTTCTAACTTGTTTTGAACAGTGTTTGCCATCCAGCAGGGAAAAAAGGAGGAATGGAAGCTCTCCTATTCACTACCTTCAAAGGTTCTGTCCAGCAGGGAAAAGGAGGAATGGAAGCTCTCCTATTCACTACCTTCAAAGGTTCTGTTGGTACCTCATAGAGTCTTGCTTGTTGCCTCTCTAGTTTAATAAAAATAAGATTTAAGAAAAAGACTGTTTTTTCCACAGTTATTTTCACAATCTTAGTCCCTTCTCTGCACTCAAAGTACTCTATGCCTACCAATTTTTAACACAAGAATCTGCTTTTCTCCAGTAGTATATCTTCTGTCTGCTCTTGCTTTTAGTTTATTGACTCTTCTCAGAATTCCCCGAACAGTATGTTGAGGACCTATGGTCTTGGACTGGTAGCTTCCTGTTCCACTTTTTTTTTTTTCCTATAAACTTCCACATTATTTTTATATAGCCTGCTTAACACTATATTGCTTATCTATTAATTGCAGGATGTGTGAGTGCATACGCACATTTCTAACCAGTGATGCAGAAGCACTGTTTTTTCTATTGCTAAGCAAAAAGTAAGAGTACAGTGCATGATAATTTACTTTGTATTAGGTTCCTCAAAAAACATGTGCCTTCAGAGAAATAACCAAGTCTACTTTTAGACTGCACATGGGTTTCTGCCTTGATTGTCTGCTGGGGAGAAAAAAAAAAATACTCCAAGCATCTTAGTTGTGTTGTTCTGCTCTTTTAATTCTTAGTGCATTCCTAATGTCATGCGAATAAGAAAAATGGACACAGATTCTATTAAACTGATGAATTGCATAAATGAATCAAGTCCTTTATTGAGATACGTAGATTCATTGATTTTCACCGTGTTATCCAAGAGAAGATTGTGGCTCAGTCTTTTCCTCTTTCTTATCTTTTCTGATGAATACATAGCAAAACAGAGACAAGCATGGGGTACAGACTCAAATTCAAAAGTATCATTTGATTTTGTAAGTAGCTCAGCTGGTCATAGTTTTAGAAGCTATAAATAACACCATAAAAAGATCAAATCTATAGATCCCAAAAGGTCATTTACATGTGAGCATTACTCATACAATGGGACACTCACGCTCTATTTAAGTGGCTTTTTTCCCCCTTAAGTCTGCAAGAGATATGATCCAAGACTGCAATTAAGACAAAAAAAGAAACAAAACCAAAAACATTTTATATTTAAACATTACAACATCTTAATGCAATTCCTTCAAATTTTGAGCTAAGAATAAAATTACAGAAGTTAAGACAAATACATTATATAAAAATTCTTTTCATCTTGCAATGGCTGAAGAGTTTTTAAATAGCAGTATCAAATAACTGCATTCCTCGCTTACTTGTCTTCTTATATTGACAGTAAAAATAGACATTTTCTTACTCAAAAGATCTTCCAAAGGACGTAACAATAGTAATATTTCACAATCACTGTTTCAGAACATACTCCAGTACTTTCAGTCAGATCCACAGAATATTGCCAATAGTATCTGTTTATTATTTGTAAAATCCTGTTCTTAACTCTACTACAAAAAAGTGAGCTTCCCCTTAATACCAGAAAACTTTTACCACTTACCAGCTTAGAAAAGAATGTAGCTGATGCTGCAGCTTTATCATTTATCTGAAGTGCTGAATTAACTGTACAGTAAATAAATAGTAAGAAATACTTCATTCAGTAAAAGTTGGTCCCAACTGACTCAAACCCAACAGTACACTGAAAAATGAATTTAAGTACAATCTTAGCTTTTAAACATACAAAGAATCTCCAATTTCTTTATCAATTTATTTTAGCTAAAGCTAAGGTTCCACTTAAGTGTGTTGTTGGATCAGGAACAGATTATTTAGAAGACTTCAGCATTAGACTCCAAGCTTCCTAGTATTCACAAGCCCATGCATATGTCTAAAATTGTGTGTTCTTTATTCAGATGTAAAACTGGAAGGAGTTCATGATCAAACACTAAAATATGCTTATTTTTTGAGGTTTGATCTTGTGTATAAAAAGAACAAGAAAAAGAACCTACGGCAGCGGGGGGTGTGTGGGGGAAGCACGGGGGAAGCACTTCATGTATTGAGTTTGGAATGGAGGGGGTTGGTTTGTGTTGTTTTGTCCAAAGTCTCAGTGAACTGCAAACTGGTTAAACCCTCAAGCGACAAACTACTGACAAACTTCTCTATCCAAATAACACTGCAGGAAATAAGCTGTAGAAAAATCATTGACTTATATGATTGGTTCTTATAATGTGGCACAACAAATCACTACCATCTCCTGTAAGATCCAGACTCCTTGAAAAAAAGGTCCAGATCAAAAAATCATCTCTGTAGCTGCCAAAGTTTTGACTTTCTTTGCCACCACAGTTCACTCTAAGGGTAGATTCATAATGATCAAGGTGAAGGATCATTATTTTACAAAGGAGTTAACTGCATGAAACTTCACTCTTCTCAGATTTCCTTCATTTCTAGAGCTAAAATAACACTAAAAAGACAGCTAATCATGCTTCCCTTTTCTACTTTATACATGAGAAAATGGAGGGAAAAATGAAGAGACCTTCTGATCTTCAGGTACGCAGACAACGGTCCCAGTGGACATGCCTACAGACTGAAATCTGTTACTAGCTAGTCTTATATAAACTTGAACTTAAGTTTTGCAAACTATCAGACCACTAATTTTTTTGCAAACAAATATGTCCTGAACCTCAGATATTAATTTTGACTGTCTTTAAAAAAAAAAAAAAAAATCATCTTACTGTGTGAAGTTTATTAATATTAAAAATTAGATTGAATCCCTCTCTTCAAGCATCATTGCTTTATTATATCAGTGTTCAGAGAAACCAAGTTTAGAGAGCCGTAATAGCAGCCTGGGTGGCATCACACTACAGCATGCGGGCTGCTGGAGCAGCAGCGAAGGTATTGGATACAATCTAGCTACAGATTTTTATCCCACAAATATCATCATCACTGTTTAAACTCCCTTCCATGGCTTCAAGGAAGTAGCATGTGGCACCATTAGAATGATGGCTACCAACATTTCCCATGGTACAACTCTTTCTTTTCATCATTGTTAGATTAGCTTTTTTCCCAAATTAACAATGACATGCACAAAGAAATAATTGAGTTGTTTGAGCCAGGAGGCTTTTTTTTTAATCCCATTAATTATCACATTTGTACACAGGCAGACAACCACTAAAGATCAACTTTATCTAAAATAAAATCATTCAGTATTACTGTATATACTCTTTACTTTTGAAAACCAGAGAATGGTATGCCTAAAGTAATGGAAAATTTCAGAGTATTCAGCAAAGCATTTCTTCTAAGAGAAATGATGTTCAAAAAAAAAAAAAAAGCAAAGAGATCATCAGAATGGGAGTCCTGGGTTCTCCATCAAGGAGGATTGCTCAGGGAGCTAAATACCACTTTCATACTGTTAAATCCCCTAGTGTCAAAAGATTTAAAGCTAGTTACAAAAAGATTGACTGTAACTTTCACAGAAATACAGCACTAAAAGTCAGCATGGTTCATTATTACCGCACATTCAACAAACCTTTTAATGAATTGCTGAAACTCCTCCTTAAAGTTTTGGGATTTTTTTTTTTTCCTATTGCTGCTCCTATTGGAAAATTGTCTCGGATCTTCATCAATTTCCGGCATGAGCTGACTCACAGAGAGTTTAACCTATTACTTGTGCCAACTTAATCATTTACCTTAGATACAATTTTTTTCTGCCTCTTGATCATCTCATTCCTGGTTTCTGTTTTGCTGTGCTAAATGAGTCAGCTTCTTTCACCTTCCTCCTGTAAGAGAGGTCCTCCATCTCCCTGGCTGTCCGAGTACATTCATTACACCTTTGCCACTTTGAATTCATCTCTCAACTGCTAACCTGATGAGCAGAGTGTCATAAGCCAAAAAGTGCTGTCACAGGCTCCGATCCCTGTACAAAACATGCCAAATTACCCAACAGTCACTGCCCCAGGTCTAGCGGGGCAGGAGTTATGTCCATCAGTCTTATAAATTCAGCAGGAATACCAATCCTTCAAAGCCTTCCTCATCCCTCACCTCAGCCACTCGCTTTAAGACTCACCACTGCAACGGCTCAGCCTCTGAGGGGAGCAGGCACAAGGCTTGCATGGCCCTGGAGTGGAAGAGAAGCTGCAGTAACGCGTATAAGCCCGCGTGCCGGGGTGCACATCAGGCGCCGGGGTGCACATCAGGCGCCGGGGCCTCCTTGTCTCAGGACGGCAGGGAGAGGAGCAGCCGTGCTCCGTGTGCCAGCGCTTGCTGCTGCGTGACCACCCACACCGCAGCTACACTGGCCATGCCATCATGCACTTCAGTCAAATTCACCTCAATTTGAGTACTAAGTGTAAAACCAAACAAAAATAATAAACTCAAATTGAGGTGAATTTGACTAAGTGTAAAACCAAACAAAAATAATAAAGTGCCTAATGGTGCTTTTCAGCTTTTGCAAAATATACTTTCTAATAGAGCTTGTGGTGCTACATTTTTTAAACTAGGGTGGACCCTCTCTCTCTCTCCTCGGTTTCTATTGTTGCAGCTTAAGATATTCAGCTAACAGGGAGAGACCTGCATTGAAACCCCTCCTGTACTCAAGGCAAAGCAAGAATCATTTTTAGAGCACTCAACACACTGACAGATACAAATTTTTAGGCTGCTTGGTTGGTGTTCGTCTGTCTTTCTGCACTTAAAAAGAATAATTAAAAATCCAAGGTACACAATCCCCCTCAAAATTTATTAGGCCAGAGAAAAAGAAAGTGTGAGCATAAATTCGTAGGCACTAAATTGCTAAAATATCATGTCGTTCTGGATTGGATGTGAAACTCCAACTTCTGTCCTGGGCTGTGAACAATGCTAATTTCAAGAAAAAACACATTTTGGACACCGTTAAAGAAAATTAAAATGATTTTGAGGTGCCTGATTGCCAGACACATACACAGACTGGCAAATACAATAGAAAGCTGTATAGAACTAAAATGTTTTTGCCTTGTCAATCCAATATTTCAGTGTTTTTGAGTATGACTGTAATAGGCAGGATACTACAGATGATAGTGAGCAGATGTATTTCCTATTCATGGCGAGAACAGATGGAGCCTCAGTAATCCTCAGCAGATCTTACTGAACTATGTTTTGGAATAACATCAAAACTGTAATACACAATATTTCATTGATGGAAAAAGCCTCAGTTACTGGCAAAAACAAAAGGACAAGCCACAAAAAAAGCCAGAAGCCAGTGTTAGAAGAACTTATTTTTCTGTAGCAATTTATCCCAGCGAGGTTTAAAATTTTATTGAAATAACTTTTTTTTTTTAATGAACACAGATATTTGAATTGGAGGTTTTGTTCCTTGGACATTTTATGTTACAGCAGTAAAACAGCAGGGCAAGCAACTAATGACATTTAAAGCATGTTACTATTTTTAAACTGCTGGTTAACCTAAGCAGAGGATAATCACCTTTGTTTGGTATTTGTAGGTTTATGCATTTCAGCTTCTGTCATTTACTAGTGACATCAGCAAAGAATTTTTTTCAAGCAGCTTAGATGTAACGTACAACACACAGTTACCCTATATAAAAAGCAGTTCAGGGAATGAAATGCAATCCAGTCTATCTGAACTCTTCTGACTCCCTTCTTGTTCTTAGCACAAGGAAGTTTGCCAAGAGGCATGACGGGACACATCTGCTTTTTTTTTTTTTGTAGGAACCACCTACTCCCAGCAGTTTCATCTCCTCCATAAAACAGCAATTTAATGAGCTATAGAAAGGAGAAACCACTTCTGCCGTCAAATCGTCTATACGAGTGCACCAGGTTGCCAACTTACCATCTGGCCCAGTGCAAGTTCTGTTTTCCAGGCAAGAGAAACATACAGCCTATGTGTGGCGTTTAGACAGAGCCTAGCTAAATAAATTAGCATTCTGCGAATGCATAACAGCAAACCTTCAAAGCAGAGCTTATTGACTGTGTCTGATTACATGTTCCTAAGAGCCTTGTTACAGTCAATAAAAGGCATGTGAAGAATGAAGACGGTGTTAGGAGAAGAATATATTTCCACAGAGAGAAATTTATAAATTATGGTCACTACAATTTCAACATAACATTTATGGCGATCTTTAAAGATAATCTAGGATATCACTTCCCTACATAGCTACAAGTCTGAAGGTAAACACTTATCCTAGATGAAGTATTTAAACAAACCCTGCTTCTTTTCAAGTTTTCTATTTTGTGAACCTACATAGGATAAACAGCACGTATTTTAAAAAATGTAATTAGAAGAACCCTTGTCATTTCTGGCTGTTGTTCTCTAACTGTTCCTGTTGCAGCAGATTAAATAACAGATATGGCTTGTCTATGTAAAACAGCTTACTGAAGTAACAAGGTCCTTAGAAAAAGCTAAAACGTAGAATCTTGAAAGGAGATATTGCTAGATAAACATAAAGAAGAAACCTGTTCTTTAACTAATAGAATAGAATACATATTTCAAGATTCTGCACTCAGAGGAGTTCATGATTAGGTTTTTCATCTACACTATAAACTTGTCTATCACTTCACAGGCATACAGCAGTACAGTCCAAGACGGTATTCCTTAGAGCTGAAAATTTTGGAAATCCAAAGCCAGAGTGACTGTAAAAGCTACCCATCTCGTTTTACTCTTTACCAAAAGTATTGGAGAGGCATATACTGACAGAATGTCATCTATTTGCCCAAGGTTTTTCCTCAGTCCTTTACTTTATTCCTACTCCAAGACTAAAAGATCTAAAGCTTGAACATGTCTTACCCTATCAAACTATCCTAGACAACTTAGAACCCTTTCTTTAAAGTTGAGCAGG
The DNA here is from genome assembly GCF_000699145.1 of Aptenodytes forsteri. Taxonomy (NCBI): domain Eukaryota; kingdom Metazoa; phylum Chordata; class Aves; order Sphenisciformes; family Spheniscidae; genus Aptenodytes; species Aptenodytes forsteri. The sequence goes on from NW_008794542.1 coordinate 40,279, forward strand.
ATTTGCTACCCCCAGTGCTGCATCCCCTTCAAGAAAACCTCTCCCTTTTGTTCACTAGCAATCATAACTACATAGATACTATGAATCTTCATCCAATGCACTTCCCAAGTCTTCCTCCACTCCTCTATTTCGCTCGCATCCTGTTACTGGGTTTTGAGAAAACTGATTTAGTAGTAACAAGTAAGTTTAACAGCAAGAAACTGTTGTAAGCATAGGCATTGTTGGTTGTAACCCAGTTAATACTTCCCATTTTATCACGCAATAGTTTAAATGGATTTTGTAATTTTCAGAGTTCCCTGCCTGTTTGAATGCATAGAAACCTTTTTACCATTAGCCTTGGGTTGCACTAAATAACTTTTTATTAACGCATAAAGCATGATAATTCCTTGAAAAGCTTGAGTACTAACAGACTTTTCCTTTCGAGTCTTAAAGCAACTTCAAGAATGGGAATAAGCTGATAGAAAAAAGTGTTATCTGGCTATTTAAGAAAATATTAGGCTCTGAAGTTTAGATGCAAATTCTGTTACAAGATGCTTACTAGTTGCTTCATGATATGTTCTAGCTTGATTTATCTTAAAAGGATGTGAACAAACACCACCACCAAATCAGGGATACACGTGGTATTCAGAATTATGGCCATTTCTAGAAAGATTCTTTATGTACAGTGAGATGAGCTTTTTTTGTCCTGCAGTAGCAGTTAAAACATAAGCTAAGAACTGAGCATTTAAAGTAAACAATACTTGCAGGAACTTACACGGACTTTCAGACTACTGGACTAATCTAAGTAGCAACTAATAGCTACAGTTAGCAATAGTTGCTGTAACAACTGTCCGCAGAAGCATGAAAAATATAGTTCCATAGGAATTTATTCAGAAAGTAGAAAGTATATTTTGGTTTGCCACTGCCTTCATTATTGTAAGACAACACAGCTTAACAATTATTACTCTCCAATGGCTTTTCAACAATCTTTGTGAA
>NW_008794542.1:41285-68554 GCF_000699145.1 Aptenodytes forsteri
GGAAGGAAGACACTAATCAAATCAGAATTAATGGGTTTGGAGACTTAATTGCCACTTCATTCTAAACCCAGTCCAGGGTCTATTAAACTGACGAGTATCTCTCCTTTGTCCTCAACAGATTTTGAATCAGAGTATCTATCATTGTTCCTTTGTATCATAGTTGGCTTGCTCTAGCAAGGTCTGAGAAAAGAAGCTTAGGCTTGAAAATGAACATGTTTCAGGTCAGTCTTATTAATGAGGATTCCTTAGAAACAGGTAATCTGGAATATGTAAAGAGCCAGGACCTTTCCTTCCATTTTAGAGGCATGTTCACTAGACTAGAACCATGTCTTTGTTGATCTTTCTTTTTCTTGTCTTGTAAGTCTGGCAATTTGGGCTGCATGGACCTACCAGTTTATTGGCAGCCCTTGAGTTTAAAATTTTCCTCAGAGCTAGACCATACAATTTTTAATTCTCTCAAATCAGGGATGGAATTGCAGAGCTGCCAACATCTGCAGGATGCAGGAGACTTGCATGTCATATACAGTACAACTGGATAGTATATTATGTGTATGGATGTATCTATAGCCTGAAATAATAAGAATGCCAGGTCTTAATTTGAACTGTCTCCTGTTTTCCAACTGACATTCCAAAGCATCTAATGGGTGGCATTATGGGTATAAAAATGAGGTCCATGAACACTCTGGATGTTAGTTTAAAAAAAAAAAAAATTGTGTGTGTGTGTGTGCTTATCCACATGTATCTGGTCTCCTTGCCTAAGAAGGCATGTAGAGCCCACACATAAGATATGTTTAGAAGTTGAGTTTTGCACAGACTAACCTGTATGTGCCCAGACCTTTTGTTGGATCTGGCTTAGAGTTACTACTGATCTTGTTATTTTTTTCCCTTCAGTTTCAGTTAAGTTAGACAACTATCTAAATACCACATAATGTAGCTGCAATTTCACAAAAAGAAATACCTAAGAGGAAAGTTATTATCATTAGCAAGCCCACTGAAATCTGTTGTAAGAGAGTATGATATTAGAGAAAAGAAGATTAAATATTTCTTACTTCAGGTGACTAAGCTGCAATAAGAAATTAACCTTGTTTCTGCCAACATTCATTGTGCTTCTTTCACATATTGGTATTTGTTTAAAAACTGTGACTGTTTGGTATATCAACAGTGCAATCTGGTATTTTTAGAGCTATTCCTAAGCATATCCAGAAATCTCGTGGTTAGCATCCAAAAGCACACAATTACAGTAATTTCACTTAGAAAAAGATAGACTTCCCATCTCCCCCAGATTCTACCACAGAGTACAGATTTGCACACTAATGTGATTTGAAACTTAATTTCTGTAAGTTATTTCGAGTGCCACAAATTTTTTCTTCTCCAGATATAGACAGCATTAAGGAGTTGGTTTTCTGAAGTGCTAAGCATTCAGGTCTGAACAATCAGACTTCTTTAAAAGGGATTCAAGTTTAGAACGAGAAAAGACAAAGCAGTTCTATTTTTTTGTTGCTAGGCCTTTGTTTGCATGTGTGCAGAATACCTAGTAACTGATATTAACGAGGAATACAAGTCATGTGAGCCCATGAATATTCAGAGGACTTAAACAACAACAACAACAAAAAAATCACTCCAGTTATCCAGAGAGCTCAGTATGAAATTAAAGACTGAGCTTCTTAAAACAACTTAAAATACACAGTTACAAAAATGAAATTGCAATTTCTTCACTTTCAGCTCCATTTAGAAATAGAACATTGGCTTTGTGCAATAAGCACGCACTTGCAACTTTTTTTGTTTTTTAACTTAAAAAAGAGCATTAGCAAAAAACTAAAACCCTAAAGAAAATATTTAAATTTAAAGTTAAGTTCAGTGGGGCATCATCCTGATTTAAAAAAAAAAAAAAAAATAAAAAAATCCTCAAATGGTTAACTTAACATTTGCGAAACAATACCTACAGAGACTGACTGAGTCCAGGCTTTCAGCTTAGAAGAGCTGAATGAAGGCAGTTGCAGAAGTTGTCTGCTTCCCCCCCTACTCCGCTTACAAGCAGACACTTATTTTTTTGTTGTTGGTTTTGTTTCTAATCCCAGAAAAGAAAGAAAATTCTCGATGTAAACCCAATTTCTGCCCCGCCTCCCCCCAAGTCTTTAACTCCTCCTTATTTTGCAACCAGAAAATTTGTGTTTTTCCACATTTTTTTGTTACATCCCTCAAATGAAAAGTGTGATGTTGGAGCCCTCCTGCCTCCCATTTCTCATCAGAATACTCTTTCTCTCTCCGGTTGGCTGTAGCATTCTCTGCAGTAGCCAGCATCTTCTATTAATAGCTATAAATTTTAACTGGAAATATTTAGTTCTAAACAAAGTCACATGGCTTTTGCATAGTTAGACTTTTTAAGGCACACAGCCAAATAAGCAAATAGGAATAAGTCAAATAATTCAGTGTTTCCAAAACTGAAATAGAATCTTTTAATAAACTGAAGTTATTATACCCCTCCCTGAATCTTAATTCAATAATATAAAATTTAATTTGTCATTTGCAATTGTTGCAAGGGTATATTATCTCTTTACTACTACAGAATGAATGAAATCGTTTAATCTTCATTGTTATAATCAGAAGTCATTAACCTAAACTAGGAAGGTGTGAAATTAACGTTGCAACAGCCTCAAATTTCAGTATGTTTGCCGAGGGATAATTTTTTTAATTATTTTTTTAAAAGCAGCAGAGCATAGGTTAATTGCTTCAAGAGAGTTGAAGAATATATTTTCTCTAGATTACTCAACAATCTCTTAATTTATTGCTTTTAAACAAGTGTGTCATTTAATCCAGTTATTCAACTTTTGCCAGCAATTTCACAGTTTAGCATAACATTTGCAATTTAATTAAATGCTAATAAAATACATCACTCATATCACCTGCAGACCAAGATGTGGGTGGCTCAATTACTTCAGTATTTACAGCTCACTGAGTTGTGAAGGGCAAATGGAAACTTTTTCACATTACTAAACAGCAGTTATTTGAGAACTAGCACTGGAGGAAGATATGAATGTTTTGTCTCACATTCCAAAAATGGAATAATAAACAGAGAGGCAGAATGGATATATCACTGTTCCCTTATGATAACGGGGAAGGAAGAAAAAGAACAACTCAACTCTGATTAATAATTAGGATGTCTTTTAAAAATGAGGCAGCACTTCAAGAAAAAGGACACCTGATTTTTGTTGTGCTATTAATCAGTCCATGTCTGTACAGATCTTAGTCTCATATTTATTCTGATTTTTATATATATTTGTAAGGGAACCTTCAGGTGGTTTGCTAGAATTATTAATTGCTTATTTTTTCCCCACCATGTTGATTACTGCTTTTTTTTTTTTTTTAGTCTAAAATATACAGTAGCTCATTAAGACCTGGTGAAGTTCATAGGTTCCTTGGCATTTTCCTCCAAGTTCTGAGCAGGTATGAGAGAAATCTGTTCTATCCCAAAACATCTTTAATGTCCGCTAAGCTAAGGCAAAAAGCAGGAAGGCTTCAGTGCAAGGTTCACACTTTCCTATGCAATCTTCCTTCTCTTGGACTGATACTAATATAGATACTATAGCTACAGATACCAATATCTGCATTCAGTTGTATTCATTTGGGAAAATATTTCATTCAGTTTGCATTCATCATGCATATCCTGGGCATCACTTTTCTTTATTCTCTCTCTCTTTCAAAAGACAACTTGTTTTCTTAAACAGCTACCACTTCAGAAAATGGTTATCTCTGCTTCTCTGGTACATAGGACTTCTGTAACGACAGACAAGCTTAGTCCTTTGTGCAATGTCTAGAGAAGAGAAGGTCTCTGGGTTATTCAGAGGAGTCAGTGGGTTGCAGGCAAACAGGCACAGGAACTATGGGACAGTTTTGAAAGGAATGATAGAAAATGCTATAGCATACTGCTAATTGTCAACATGGGCAGGGGAGGGGTTTCAGAGGAAGTGCAGAAGAAAGAAATCGTAAACCAGAAAGACAACCAGCATAACATTGTAGGTATTTATGGACATTCTTCCAAAGCGTTAAGACAACTTGGGGGGAAAATACCGATATGCTCATGTGGGGAAAAAAAATAAAAAGTAGAGAAGTAAAATTAGAATCACTTGATTCGAAAAAACAAGCAAGCAAAAAGCCACTGATCTCTCTTCAAAAGGAACAGCAAGATCTTTCTTTTTATGTAAGCATAAGTAAGGCATTATTTGCCTGTCTGTCTGCTTTGCATCAAGCCTGGGATCCAAGATTTGACCAAAGTCAAAGTGGCTTTGCCTCCAGTTCTTTGTACCAATGACCAGCATACTTTGATTTGTGGTTGGAAAGCAGCTGTTGACAAGACTTCAGAACAGAGATTTGAGCTTTTATCTAGAGCTACAAGAAAAAAAAACCACCTTAAACATCACCTTATTTGTATACACTTCGGGATCTACCTAAAACTTATCAGTTACCTTCTGTTGCTGACTCATTATCCAAGAATTCTGCATTTACTTGAAACGGTGGTGTCTACTGCATAGTTAATGCTATATCTAGCAGGCTATCATCTCAGCTGCTATCTTCACTCAATTTTGAAGTCCATCTTGACCAAGAAGCTACTTTTCTCTCTTTGGTATTCTTGTCCCTGCTGCACTTTCTCCATTTATATATTCCCTATTTGAACAAGTTCATCAACCTCTCTTCCTACAAAGGCCCATTCTCCAGACCCGCATGTACAGTAGTGTCTATAACAAATTGATCAGTAGATCAGAATTGCATATACTGGATTATGCCACAAGGAAATCCTAGGAAATAAAGCTATTATTTTTTCATTCTTAATATGATAAGAGGTTAAAACTTCATCTGATCCAGATCTAATAATCTCAGTGGAATTAAATAATACTCTAAAACTAAGCAAGAGGTGAAAGTGAGAACTACAAAATTTTAGAACTGCATCTTCAGAATGGAAGTTTCTGACACACACAATTAGGGAGAAAAAAATACATCCTTCTGGAAAGCAGCTCCTCTTTTGAAACTTGTGCTACAATCTTTAGTTATAATGTACTTTTACCCAATAATGAGGAAAACCTATAAACCATCATTATTTGAGGTAAAAAATTAAAATATTTATGGATTTTTTTTTTTTTTAACAGTGACATAAAACCACCTATTTAACAGTAATTAACCAACAAACATCACGTTGCAATATCTACTGCTCCTCCAACTGATTTGGGTGCTGTAAGTACTCTTCAGACTGATGGCAAAGCAACTAGTTAGATTTTCAGTAAGTGATGGCACACAGAAGACACAAGTTAAAAAACTTTCCCTGAGAAAGAAAACAGTCCTGTAAGTGAATTTCAGTCAGATCATTGAAAGATGAGACTAAGCAAGGGGCCACTAGGAAACTTACAGGAAAACAGAGGGAAAAAAAAATATTTTATGTATGATCACAGCTAAAAACACACGTTGGACAGAGAAAGGGTGAGTACTTTAATTAGCAGATTAAGCATTCAGAAATGAGGAATGTTATATTAAGAGAATGGAGACTAGAACAGGGCATTGTAGGGGGAGCATTAAAAAAGAAACATAGAAACAAAGGCAGAAGAAATACAGTAAAGAGTAAAACAGCAAGATAGCATACAAGAAAAGACAGAATAATTATATGGAGTTCTAAATTTGTTCTCAAAATCTGATAGCACTCATTTTGATTTTAGTTTTGTATTTTTACCTAGTCTGGTAAGTCATATCCAGGTTGGTTTTTTTTTATTCTTTTCCTTTTCTATTCCTTCCCTTTCCCCTTGTTTTGTTCATATGGTTTGTCAAAACTGGGAAGCATGGACTAGTGGAATCTGATCTACTTTTAATAGAGACTATCACTTGACATGGAGAAAAGAAGCAGCAGAAAAAATACTTCATTATTAAAAGTTGAAGCATAGTGTCACCACCACCCCTTTTTTTTGTTTGTTTTCACTGTGTTTTTCAGCTTCCAGGTTTAATTGTGTTTCATGTTTTCACTGCGTTTTTCAGCTTCCAGGTTTAATTGTGTTTGGAGGCACCGTACTGTCATGCTGCATAAGTTTTGTCACCACACATACACAGTCTATGACATCCCATAATACAGATGTTCATCCTAGCATAGCACATGAGAATGGATGACAAAGGAGAAAGCCAAACACGTTGGAGGGTGATGCTTCCCGCTCAGGAGCAAGTTCCAATAAGTAAACACATCAATCTAACAACTGTAACATTAGGAACAAGGGATTGTGATAAACAAGTTTATTTTATTCCTTGTGTCGTTATTAATATAAACCATGATTCAGACAGCTTTTGAATAAATACTTGTAAAATAAATTATTTCCAAGGGCTTATTCTGATTGCAACATTCCAAAACGCTTACAAGTCCATCAATATTGCATGAGCTTGACAGCGACTCCTAAGATGCTCATACATATGTTTTCATTAGTTAATTGAGCTTATCACGAGGGAGAAAATATTAAAATTTGATAGAAACTACAGTATGGGAAAGTCAAGGGAGATTAGAAAGTGTTAGGACTACGTATTCAAACATTGTCAGAAAGATTGGTTTCTTACCTATAAAAAGAGAAAAAAAAGCAATCGGTAAGCTTAAAAAAAATTAAGACAAGGAGAAATCTTTTACCTTGAGGAGTTCTTACTGTAGTAGAGTCGATAAGCCTGAAGATAAAGCATGCAAGACTTGCAAGGGAAATTTTATGGACTGTGCTGTGTAGAGGTAGGAAGACAATAATAATCTCTGAATAAGGTCAAACCAGGATACTTCTGTGACGTAAAAAATTATGCCCCGCTAATCTCTTGAATACTTCCAATGAATCGATAAACCAGTTGCACAGGGACAGAAAAGAGGCAACTAAATTAAAATCACAGCCTTAGGGAGTCTCTAATATTTCAGATTAATCAGATGAGGATCAACTATTTAAATAGCTGAGAAGAATTAGTTATCAATTCCAAGATTTTCACATATAACACTACAGAATTTATTACTGGGATTATATCTGATGTTACTATCTCCTTAAAATCAGTTAAGTTAAAGTGTCCTATTTAGAGGTGGAAAGAGGCTACAGTGAGGTTTTTGGGGTTTTTTCCTTGTTAAAATCTCCAGTCATGAAGTCTTTGTGGTCAATTAGAATTTTCTTGACTTTATTTTTTTAGATTTTTGAAGTTACTGACCTATTTTGCAATCAGCAATAATAAATCAGCTTTGTCTTATTGGATTTTCTGAAAATTAATGAGTGAGCAAATTTCAACATGAAAAAAAGCTACTATAAAAACTATTATAAACTAATCAAAATTGAATAATAAAGGTCACAATTGGAGAATTACTTGATAAATCAATGTATTAACAAATTATTATTTTACATCCCAAATTAACACAACACATTATAAATCAGTCTTGGGGTCGACATAAGAGTGGATTACCTAATGTTAATTCAGTATCAGAAGACTGAAGCATTGTTTTTCTTCAATCTAAAATCCCAGATGGTATTCTAGCCAGAACAGTAATCTTGATCTAAGTAGTAAAGGACCCAAATAGCTCTTCTGGTTCTCTTGCTCAAGAGAGGTTTCCCAGAGCAAGCAGTGAAATCAATTTAGCTGGTCTAAAAGCACCCAAAATAGCTATTCCAGCTCAGGACTTTCTCCTCAAATTTCAGCTCAGGAGTGAGTATTCTCTTCTTGCTTCCCCTTGCACACTGTAACACTAAGCATGTATGAGGACCTCACCTGGGGTGACAAGTAAACTACTCTTGCAGTCTAATATGTCAGATTCCAGTAATCCTTCTTTAACCCTGATGGCAATTAATGACTTTCAGATGTCAGTTGTGAGGTTTCAGCAGCATAAATTGTGTGCCTGTACCTCCATAGTTGGTTGTAACATGGAAGACACTCTCTCCCATAAAAAAAACCCAAACCCTAAATGAGCTAGGTGATACCCTTGATGGACCCCTGCCCTGACACACGCGAGTTACCGGAATTCTGAAGTAACATCAAGGGTTAACCAGGTAGCAGCACTATTTATTTCTTCTCAGTAGCTTCCTGAATGTTGCAATAAATGCATGCAGTGGCTATTGAGAGCTGCCTTGTTTTTGTACAGAATTAAAAAAAAAAACAAAAAACTAGGGAAATAGCCACAGGACATCATGGACATTTAAGTTGGTTGCAACATAAAATGTGTTATTCTGGGTAAGGATCCCATTTTCACTGGGGTCTTGACTTCTACCATCCATTGCTAGTAAAAGCAGTATTTCAGTAAGTAGACTGTGTTGTAAGTTGCCATTTCCTTAGGTTCATGTTCCCAGCCTTTTGCGGTAAGGACTCCTTTGTCTCATGAACATTAGTGACAGTAGTAGGTAACTCAAAGGTTTACAGGGGCTATCGAGGGAAAAAAAGTATATGTTTAGGCAAGAAGAGGAAGGAGGGAGGTGGGCATGATTTCTGGTCCAGAGAGCTTACAATTTAGGTGTCATACTTGACCTACCAAAACGGTTTTGCTCATGCAGCTTTACGATGCACAGCCCTGACAAAGCGCTGCTAATCCAGCCGCAGCGGGACAGCTGCAGAGCTTCAGTTCTGCTAGAGCAGGCAATCCCAGTCACAGTTCACTTCCCAAGTGAAACAGCACAAAAACAATTTTTCCAGCATAACAGATTCCATGGTAATGACTTTTGGCAGCACAGCTGTGTAGGTCAAACTCACCTACCTCTAACTTTGCCACACATAACCCCTGTAAAATTCAGTCATAGTGAGAAACGCGTGCAGATTAAAAAACTTGTAGAAAACAAATGGAAACAGTGAAAGGATTATAAAAGCAGAATAATAGAGTAGAGGTCACATCAGACTTGCTACCCAGTCACTCAAACATTATGCAGTCATGACACAAAAGATGAGCCTAAAGGGTAGCTCTGAAGATGTTTTGTGGAGTATCTTCAAAGCAGGACTTAGAATATTCAGTAAAATAAGAAATACATAGGAAATCAATTCCTAGACTCTTTTACTTCATTTTTCAAGAAAAGTTGCAGTATATATAGTTGTTTTAGCTATTGTGTGTTTGCACAGTCTGTAATGCTTATGACTTTGTAAGAAAACAAACAAAAACCATTCTAGACATTTTCTCAGAACATGAAATAGATTCATTTCTTTCTGATCTAAAAAACATCTAAGCTATGGAAAACATCTGAAGACTCAAAAGGCAGTACTTGAAACTGTTAGCTTTTCCTTAAATTCTTGTTTGTTTGTTAAAAAAGAAAAATAAAAAACTGTCAGAACAAAGACTTCTAAGCACAGTTTTAAAGGAATAATGTCTCTGGCAGTTTGTAACCCCCTGGTGAGCAAGCTTAGTTTTCAATGTTGTTAACCTATTGCTCATACATCCTTGAAAGGAGTAATATATGCTTAAAACTTAGATTTCATTATGATGATTGCAATACTTGTCAGAGCCAAGAACCATTCATAGTGGAGTTTTTAACAGAAATTGACAGTGGACTTATATTCCTGGTGGTTATAGAGGAAAGGTTTTGCTAAAAAGTACTTATTAGCACAAGTTTGAAGTGTAGTGCTTCTAGATATTTTCCAAAGGAACATCCTTCCCACTGGAAAACAGGTTGGATTGGGAACTTAGGATTCACTGACAGCAATATTTAGTTTTTTAAATATAAAAACAAATGAAAAAAATGACAAAACATGAAAAACCACAGTGCTAACAAGTTTCATGTGGAGCTTTGTCAAATAAAACATAAACAATTTTAATTTAAAATGTTTCTACATACATTTCAGATATAAATCACTCATATTTTCAGTATGCATGACAAATGGTGACGCCCGTGAAACTGGTTATGAAGCATTGTGTGCTAAACTGGTAAAAAGTTCAAAACAAACAGAAAGTTGTACTTCTTCACGCATTAGTTAGATAGTTATGTTGTGGAACTCCTCGCCAAGAGACAGTCATACAGATTAAAAAGTTAGAATACAAAGCACAAAAGAAAAAAATCCCTCCAGACATATTAAATGCAGAGAGGTGGTATCCAAAATACACATTGTTTGGGACTGGAATACTGGGGAAGTGCCAGTAACATGATTTTTATGTTCTCACACCTTCCTTAAACATTGTCAAGGCCCCTCAAAGACTGGATTCAAAGTGAGAGGAATCTTTGACATTAACCTGTATAATACCCCCTATATTCCTAAATCAAAGCAAAGCTAAAACCAGGACTGAAAGACGTATTTAATCTTCCATTTCTACTAGTTATGTGTTCACAATAGGATGGTAAGCGTTAAAGAGAAAAATCAGAGGGAAAAATTGTGAAATTTCCTTTACTAACCTCATAACGGGTTGCCCCAAGAAATATGTGAGCATAACATTGAAAGATTATATTCAATTGGAAATTTGAGAATTACTGACAGAAATTTCATCTATTCATCCTACTGCTGAATATAGCCAAAACGCACATCTAAAAGCCAATGCATCTCCTTTCAAAGTACAGACTTCTTTCAAATAGCTTGATGAAAGGTAGCACAAGAAGAAATAACTTGCATAATCTATGCAAATCCTGAACTGCTGACAGACAATTTAGAGAGGTTATATTTTTTAGGTTTATTTGCTATAAGTTATTTTCTTTGAAATTTTCTCTCTTTACAAATTTATTACTCATGCTATATCTACCGAAATGAGGTAGCATCTCATTTATCACTGTGTGGGAACTCTTGATAATGTAAGCACTTTTATAACACCACATTATGTATCATATAATAGGAGCTGACAATTATTTTATTCATACTATCCTTAAATTAAAAAAATAAGAAAGCAGTAAGAAACACTTTCTTTTTTTGAAAACCCTATAATAAATAGCTTTTTTGTTCATGTTGCTAGTACAGAATAATTCAAAAAGTAATTTCAGAGATACTTGCAAGTCTAGTTTCAAGAAGCAGAAAAGATACATTTTAGTTACTTGAGACAACTAGCATCCACTTGTGGAGAGGACAGATAACACTTGCAGTTAGGTAATATTTATCATCTCAGTCTAACCTTTTTAATTTCTTCCTTGTGCTTCCCACCAAATTTGCATATTTTTAGACGATCTCTTTACTAGCTCCAAATTTCTTACAGAGCGGAACAGTGGGAAAACAGCCAGCTTCCACTTGCTTTATGACTTCATCTTTCTAATCTGATCTTCTCCCTTGGTATTGCCTTTTGAAAAAAGTATTCTAAAGGGTTAAGCAATTTTCAAAATACAAGTGTCTCTCTCCTTATAGTCAGGAATAGATGTGCCAAGTCAAAAATAAGACAGAATAAAAATACACTAGTGATCTATAGGATAGTATTAAGACGGCCTAGCTTAGTTGTCATAACAAATTTGACATCTAAATTCAAGACTCTAATTAAGAGTCTCTACATTGCAAAAGATCTGATTAAGTGGTTCACTGCTGCAAAAAGGGCAATGCCGTTCCTCCCCCTCTTCTCACCGTGTGACCCTGCCTGCTCTCTGTTATTAGCTCTGGTACTTGCCTGATTGCACAGTAAACTTATTTAGCCATCAACACAAGGTGGGGAGGGGAGGGGAATCACTTTCTATGCCGAGGTAGTTTTCTGCAGGTTACTGAACTGAATTGGTTTAGCACATGAACAGCTAAGGAATAGAACTAAGACAGAACAAGCGATGGGATTATATGGCCAGAAACAGAGGGGAGAGGAGGGACTGGTGAATAGTGAGCTGACAGATCAGACCCCTATCCATAGGGCCTGGATATCTTAGCTCCTTGCAGCACAGACAAAAAAGCGATTATTGTGATGGATAAGTCTGGCATTGATTCAGGTAGTCAGAATTCGCTCTATGCATTTTATATGCTGCAGTGTAATATAGATAACAGATTCTCATCTCTGCTAAAATAAGAAAAAGCTGACTGTAAAAAAATCTTATATTTTTTACTATATGTTTAAAAAGACTTCATTGAAGTCTAGAGGGGACGTATTTCAGAAGTTTGAACAGTAGATTCAGTAGAGAGGGTGGGTTCTGCAGAGTTGCTTGAGTCCAGACAGGAGGGCTTATATAAGTGTGTGACTGACAGAGAGAGGAGTTTTGGCATATACGGTGAAATGAGTCAGTACAGTCACTGAGAATACCTAAATAATCCCCTGAAAACAAGCACAATAAACCCTGTAAATAAAAGTATGCCTTTACTTTGTATGTTGACACATATTCTTACTTGAATTGCTTGCAAGTACATATAAGAGAATCACTATCAAAATAAATGAAAATAAAACCTAACCATTACCTTATTAACTTGGTGGATTTACTGCTATTATTTGGGATTATTTTATTCTCAGAATATTTTAGTTTTGGCAAATTCAAATATATATATATGAATATAATGAAATGTTTAATTCTGTCTTGTTTTAGAAACAAAAATATTATTAAAATTTATTACTTCCCCATCTTTAGTGTTTCACCTGAAGATCTTCTACAAGACAGTTTTATACTTAATAATTTAAATGCAGATTGTCAACAAAAATCCTCCAAAAGCAGATCACACATTTAAGGAAGAAAAAGATTGTGAAATAAATGGCTGAGCAGAAGTACTACAGAGAAGGATCTGATAACTATATTGAACTGTACATTGTACAAACTGTCCCTACTCTGTTGACTGTGATGAGCTGCAGGAGAATCCTCCACTGGTTTACTCTGACAAGTTTTAGTCAAAGACACACATAAAATAAGACCAAGCTGAGAGCATGATGAGAAAATTAATAAGCTTACAAACTGTGATCTGTGAGGAAGGGCTGGGCTTAGGGAGAGAAAAGGGGTGAAGATATATGGGAACAGTATTCAAGTGTTTGAAATGGTATTACAAAAAGAACAAACATCGTTCTTGTACTCATCTGTGCAAGTACTGCCCATCAGCCTTGAAACTAAACTAGAGTCCTATATGACTTTCTTGACACTGACTCTAGCCACACACTTCTGATGTTCTAAGGCCAAAGTATAGTTATACCTGAGAATTACTAAAAGAAAGTTGGAAGAATTGGGGTTGGGTGGGGGTGGGGGGAATCCCAGCTGTTTCATACAGAAAACCGTGCATTACGAAAAGGAGAGAAGAATATTAAGTATATATTGCTCTCTACATTAAAGACATTGCATTCCTAGCTGGGTAGTAAAAGAGAAAGTCTAGATTCTTCTGGTCTCATGTGGCAACCTAAGCTTTGTCTCCAATATATGAGAGAAATATATTGCAATACATTATATTTTCCAATATATATTATGCCTTTGCTCTCTTCAAAAGGGAATCAATGAGCCATAACCATTTTTATTTATTCTTCACCGTGCTGCTCTTCACAGGGACTGCTATTCTCCTCTTTTCAATTTCAGTGGCAAAGCAGACTTCAAGTTAAATTTGATTGATGAAAAAAAACACAAAACTAACTTTACATATATTTGTTCATAATAATATATATATGTGTATATATTCATTCTATGGTTATGCTGAGAGCAAGTAAGTTTCAGCTATTAACTGTAGCTTAAAATAGAGTATCAGTTTTAATGACAGCTGGTAAGCAGCAGCCTGTTTTCTCCAGAGATACACACACTTCTCGCCCTGGGAGAGAATAAGGAGTCACAAAATAAGTCAGTTCTTCCATCATAGCCACAGGCTTTGCACTTAGGAATGATGAACGTATGCAATAAAAGTCATTAGGTTAAATATTGGACAAAAAAGAAATCATGGAAGTAACAGTCTAACAAAAGTTTGCATCTTGTTCTGTTTTGCATTATTTCTATAGAACTCAATAAAAACTTTGTAGGACTCCATTTGTTTCACCCCAAGCCAGTCTGTAATTCTTCATTAAAAGGTAAAATAGACATTAAGAAGTTTTAAGATCTCTGCAACTGTAACAAATACTTATTTCTAACTCTTCTTTATTTCCACATTTGTAAAGTTTAAAACACTATATTGCTTCTGTAGACATTAATTTTTAATGAACGACGGATACGTGTGTATTTGACCAAAAAAAGTCAAACCTAAAGAGCAAGATTATTCTTGGACAGCCACAGAGGACTAAGAAGATTAAGCGGATTTATTCAGAAGAAAGGCACAGCTGTAGCTCCAATACCAGCTAAGCCAGGGGAAGACAAGGAGCCCAGAAGAAAGCGCACCATTGCTCTTCCCCATCTGCATGCAGCATTGCCCTCATATGAGAGTCTGCCAGGGGGTGTGTGCCCTTCCAACTTCTGACATAACATCTGTATTTTTCTAAGCCTTACGTAGCAGGACTACTGTCTGATTTTTCTTAAGGGCACTACGTAGCTCCAAAACTAACATTAAGTTGTGATGTTGCACAATATTTACCTCACTGAGTATTAGGGGATTTTTATTTGCTTTCTGTGCGATTAACAGAGTAATCATTAATTGTGAAAGAGAATGAGAGAAGAGTTGTGCACCTGAGCACAGGATTACAGAACCGCAACAGTCTTCATTGATGTACACAATGAGAATTTTGAATTTCTGATACTGTATTAGTTTTAAAATAGTTAATATTTTTCTAAGGTGGTCCGAAATCTTAGTAAATAGTTCTGGGAAAACAACAACAAAAAACCCCTACAAGAATATGAAATAGCGTTAAATGACTAAGAAGAATGGCAAATGAATGATAAGCATCTGATTCCATTTGAGGTTGAATGTGAGACTACTGATCATCCTTTCAAGGACAGGACTAATTGTTTGGGTTGCAATATATTATTCTCTGTGTATCTGGAATGTCAAAGAATTCTTTAAAAAAGAAGCAGGTCTAATCTTAAAGTGATTTTCCAGTCAAAGAGGAAAATAAGCACTTTTTAGACTTTTATTACATGAAAGGAGAGCGCAACTTGTTCAAAATAGACAATGAACTAGTACAAATTAATATCCCAGCCTGAGTTGTCAGATCCTATATAAGTTAGCATATTCCATAATAAACTAGCATTCTTTTTTCTTTTTGCTATGAATGTGCCACATCTCCAGAGGTTTTCAGAGAGCTAGATGCACCTTGCCACTGGGCAAGATCTTTTTATGGTATTCTAAAACTCCTCATGGAATAAATAGCATAGCATATGATGTGTTAGCAACATCCCTGACATTCTCATCATAAATAGTCTACTTTTTTTTTTTAAACCTGAGCTAACAGTCTTTTCTTTGTTTTTCACGAACCATACTTTTTCACTAGCAAAAACTTTTTCATCTATAATTAAAGAACCAAAATTAGGAATTCTGAGGCTGTTTCTTTCCGTCACATGGTCTCCAACTCAGAACCACTGCCAACTCTTTGGTACACTCTTGACAGTCAATCTTGCTCATATTCTTGACAAGAACAGGGAAGAATACACTTTTTTTTTAGCCCTTTGATCCGATAACTCTTCTGGCAAAATGAGTTTTATACCTTGTGTCTAATGAAGAGTTAAGATCTCTAAGAACTTGTTCATTGTGTAAATCCAGTTTTGTGTACAGGATTGAAACAATTTTAACATTAATTATATCAATGCCAGCACATGAGAAATTCTTAAAATCCAGTATATAATGACTGACCAGTCACATGTAAATCTTATGGAACTGATAATACCATGAAATGTATTTAAAATGCTTCTGAAACAACATCTTTACTTAACCTACTTTTTACTTGGCAATTACAATATAATAAGAGGATACACACTTCCAGGTAACATCTCAGCTGAAAATGACAACTTAAAAAGACATAATCTGTTCATAGCTTAAGTATAAGTTTACGTACTAACCAAAGCAATATAGCCAATTTAAACAGATATTAAAATGTCTGCAGAAGGCTTGCTCTACTCTAATTAAATCCTTTTTAAGCAGATTTAAATTTAATTAGAGCAGCCTGAGCATGTAAACAAATTCTCTGACACTTTAACACATTGAAGCAGCACATCTAAGTTTGTATATGCCATTAAAGAGACTTAAGTTTTCACCTCCAGAACTAGTAAACAGTAGAACAACTTCCCTGCGAAAGTCAGGTAAAGATGCAAATTCTTGGAGTATTTCTAGTTCATACATACACAGCTGCAGCACCATAAATTATTCCTCCTCCCTCCTGCGGCTCCATCACCAATACACTAGGCAGCCTTGCTTCTTAATTGCTAGCTTTGCTTCCTTTTCACCAAACAGTTTCTCTGTCACAATAACCCAACTTATTTCCCTAGATTAAACTTCTGAGAATATTTCTTTTAAAGCCTGAGTCCTGACACCCATGTTTCTCTTGTATTCAGCATCTGCTGCACTTTGAGACCAGGGGAAGGTTCTTAAACCTTTCTGAGGTAAATTCAGTTGCTTTTGTATCCACCAAGACACCTTTGAGTGCATCCACCAAGACACCTCACACAAAGCCAGAGAATCACATTGAGCATTTAGATAGGTCCACTAAGCTGAGTCAAGGTTTACCTGAACAGTCCAACACCAAGCACTGAAGAGAGAAATATTTCCAATTCTGCCTTTCCTCAGGGCTCAAGGCACTAGAGGGATGCCATACTGGTAGCTGCAGCCTAAATAGCTGAACCACACGTATGTAAACTTCTCTTTTAGAAGGTAACACAGTTATTCTTTTCTTTCCCATGGGAGATTTAGTCAATCCCACTATCACCTAATACATCTTAGCTATGCAACTAGATTTGAGAGATGTAGAGTCTCATCTTTTCCTCTGTCAGTGAAAATTCAAGCCTATTTCACCCATTTTCCAGATAACTGACTACTACCCATGCCATTCAGCCAGCCTCTGGTCGAGCCACCTCATCAGCTACAGATTGACAAATCCACCAGTTTCACTCACCTCTGATACTGAAGGACTCTTTCCTTTCCCGCTTGAACAAATTTTCTGCTTCTGGATACCATTCTACCTTACTGAAGCCAGCCTTTCCCGTGCAGAAAGGGTCACTGAGAACACTAGACCATAACCCTGTGAGCTACAACTTGCAGTCCAGGTGCAGCTCAGAAGAAACCTTAATTAATTAGGAAGCAGGTGCCCCTGATCTGTCCACTAATACACCTATTGCCTCTCCATGTTGCCTGCTTCATACAGCACAAAGGAAAATATTTTTTCAGAGCAACACTTGCATTTTTTCCTGTAAATTATCACCCATAAAATAAGTCATTAGATTGTAAGAATAATAGAGGGAAAAAATCTTTTCTTTCTTTCATTGCATGGAAGTTTCTTGTAACATTGTTATTCTTAAATTTCTTTAAAATTGCCTTCAGCATTTTTTCCTCAGAAATATTCAACGTTGGTCTAATGGATTCCCACTGATGTCTCTGACTTTAAGAAATAAATAGTTGTGCCAAGAATGTTTTTTTCTTAACTTATACATGGTACAGCTTAGCAAACTTAATTTTGGCTTACCTCCTCTTGGAAAACATATTCCTAGATAATTATACTAGAAATGTTTAAAAGCTTTTCAAAGTCTTCTCTGACCTTTTCTGTATTCTTTTTTCCCATATCCTATCTGTTAGATAGAAATTGCTTTAAAATGTAAGATAGAAATTGCTTTAAAAAGCATTATTGTTTTAATTTTTTTTTTCACAGTTTTATAATCAGAACTATCACTTATAATTCTGTGGCCTGTTTTAACACATAATACAGGCCACCTAATTGCTTCCAATCCTTTTTTATTAAACTTAAAATTCCCATTCAGTTTTTCTAGAAAGGAATAAATTCTTGATTTAAAAAGTTAAATCTGGCAATGTTTCCTATTTTAAAATTCAATTAGCTCAAACAATGGGTTTCTTCTCATCTTGCTTTACACTGAAAGCTTCCCCATATTGCTAATAAGTTCTGTTACCATTCACTGAATTTTTATTTTCCTGCTATAAGCTCATAGTTTTACTATTTTTACCAGGTATCTTCTTGTAACATTCTAACAAAGCCATATGAAAACGATGCCTGTACTCTGGGGAACAAGTAACTTCAGATTCTCATTATCCTCCCTTCAACCAATATTTACCAGATGAAGAAGAAAGAAATTCTAAAATGAAATCCTACTACAATTTAGTTTCAATCACATTTTATTTGTAGAATTAAAGTTTATTAAAGAAGCATAGTTTTGCCTCTGCTTAAATTTGACCTTCAAGTCCAAGATTTAATAGGCTAAAGATTAAAGTAAATCACGGTGGTTTGCTCATCCTTTGTGTTATGAAGAGCTGCAAGGAGGAACTAAAACATGAAAAAAACCAGAAGTCAAAGTTAGTTTGTGAAGTCAGACTAAGGAAAAGTATGAGCATTAGAAAGAGTAAGTTTTAAGCTATTCAAAAGGAAAATAATTATAGTATTCTTTTATATATTGCTCATCAGATATATGCGAAATGTAATCTACAAAGAACAGTATTTATTAGTGGGCAATCCCATGGAGAGTACAAAAATTCCAAACAGTTTACTTACAATATTATAGCTATATTTATTAACAATTATATAATTAATAAGTAAAATATAATCCATAATTGCATACAATAAAAGGTAATATAGTTATGAATTATAATAAGCAACTTGTTTCAGCAAGTAGATACATAACATCATGGTTATCCTCACAGTTCTCTTTCTATTAGTATCTTTGAAAAAGTTGTTAATTAATATTAGAAAAACTCTGTAATGTGCTGTCCCTGCATGGACAATGGAGATACTGATGTTATGTCACTTTAAATAAAACAGAGACAAACAAACCAAGAATGTCTTACAAAAAAAATCCAACTACAAAATGGCATATTGATCCTTGACCCAAAATAACAGAATTTCTGATTTTCAGGGAAGTCTTCATAGACTTCATTTATCAGAACCTAGATTTGGACATCGCATATTTTTTAAACCAAGCCCAAATATGTATTTGGACCACAAGGACCTCTCAGGTCAGGAAAAAAAAAGGTAAGAAAATCTTGTTAGAGAACTCTGTGAGATGTTTCAATTGCTTCAGAGCATCTGCAAGCAGAGAGCAAGCACACACACCTTATTGTAGGCTGATATTTCCATTTCTGGCTAAACCTCAAAAGTGTCCAGCTGGGTGAAAAAGCAAACAAACAAGTAAAAGACAAGGGTGTCCGGGGCAGTCAGGGTCTTGACACTGGGTGTGGAGAAGGTTCATTTTAGGTCCTATACAATTTATTATTTCATCCATACTGAGTAACCCACCACATAAAGTGCTGCGGCAATCTCTGCTTATGCCTACTGATTTCTCTCTGCCTATTATCTCCTCAACAGACTCATATGGTCAAAATAATAATCAGCAAAAAAAATCAACAAAATTGCTCCGTCTGAAAGGTAGGGGGGGACTTTCAAAGCAGCGTGGAGCAGACACTAGTGAGGTCTCCACAAGACGGTTATCAGGAGGGGGATGTACAAGGTAGCAAGGTCTGTGTACGGAACCTGTCCAAGGCAGAGGTACGAGCAGTAAACCTCAGTGCTTGGACATCCTGGCAAAGCAGAAACTGAAATGAAACAGGCAACAGCCCTATTTGTTTAAACAATGCCTGAGAAACAAGAAAATCGAGACATAAGGTAAAAATATGCATTCATGTTTAATCATCCCCTCATCTGTATTGATATTTATATCACACTGGGTGTGTGCATAAAAATGTTTACATGCAGAATCTTGCACTAGCGGCTGACTGTAGCAAATGTAGACATTTTAATTTAATCTTTTCTTTTAAGTGAATTTTATTTTTACACTCTGTATTAATGAATTTGAAATCAAATGTTAATCAAAGCTTGAAGGATCAAGAAAGTAATGCTAAAACCATACAGAAAGTTAAGTTTACAAAAGATGCTGAAGAATAACCTCCTCTTCCCTGGTAAGTTAATTTTCTTTGTGTTTAGGGCTATCTGCTCCCATTCCCTCATTCATTCTCTGTCTGGTGGCCCACCATACTCTTCTCCCCTTATCCAACATTTATTTTTCACATCCTTGTTAAATTTTTTTTATTCTTTAAATTCTATATAGCTAAGTCTTTCTGCACAAAACTCCACCTAGAAATACAATTGCTTAAATAAAAGGAAATCCACTATCAGAATCAACATGACATTTGCATGCACCCCATTTTTTCGTTTAGCCTCCATTTTAAATGTCTCTTTTTCTACAATTTGCCCTTGCTACTTGTAAAGGCAGTAATCTCTCCCCGTTCGGCACTGTATCTCATTCTATCAGTGTATTATGCCTAGCAAAGTAAGAATCTAATATTGGTTCAATACAAATACTGCTGTGACAATACTTATGGAAATGACAGTTAGTAATATCTTTATATTTAATAAAATGATAAGTTAAGATCAATGAACAACTGATTCATGAAATCGTTCTTGTAATTTTTTTAGTAATCCTCCAAATAATTAAATCAAATTAAATAATTAAAGGGTGAGAATTATAATTTAATAAAAATTAAACCTGTTCCATTCCTAATTTGAGTGCATTGCAGGAAAGCAATTTGTTAAAAGAATATTACTTGGGTTGCAGTATCATGTATTCATGTGATGAAATGCCAGAACTAAATTTCCCATGGAAATCTAAGCCAGGTGCTTTGGGCATATGAACGCTGATACGATCTTTAATTACATGATTTCATTGTTTTCCTTCAAGACCTTTTTCATTACATTTACTGAAATGCTGACATTTACAGAAAGGATGGTACTCATTTAACGAAGAGCTTTTCAATATTTTCTTTCCCGCTGTTTATCCAGTCTGTGGTCTCACAACTAATTTGTTGCAGGTTATTCAAGACCTGCTCTGAAGGAAGAGAGTAGTATTTTCTTCATTAGCTTTTTTACAGAGCTTATCATGATAGAACCTCAATGCTTCATAAACACGACGGAATTTACTTTTATAAAATCACTGTGACACGACTGCTCTTAGTTTGCAATAGAAACACTGAAGCAAAGGGAACTAAATACAAGTTATGTTAACGCTCAAAAAAGGGGAGAGCTAGTGCAATTCATGTTGGATTTAGAATATGAGAAATTCGTAACATTTGCTCTCCAGCATTGCCCAAGCCTAATGTAACCTAAATTCAAATAGTATTTCTAGTTTGGACCTCAGAGTTTCCTGCACACCAGTATTCAGGCAGTAACACAGAGGTCATTCAGTGTAAGCAGATAAATGCTAGCCGCCACCCAAGGTTTTTTGAAATTTGTAAGCATGAAGCAGCCTGAACTCCCTTACCCACAGGGGCTGCAGGGTGGTGCAGTATGGGTGGATCTGAATGGCAGAATACCTGGTGCCAAAGGGATGTTGTTCCTACATACATATATATTCATATGTTTCAGAGGGTTTTACTCCGAACTACATGCAGTATGTCCCAGAACTGAATATTCATTAGTGGTTGGAACATCCTCTGAAAGTAATCCTGCTCTGAAAGTAAGACTGCTCCATGTGGTAGCAGGAACAGAAGATTCACTCCTGAACCAGAGTCCTGATTTGAACTAAAATGCTAATATATGCACAACATAGAGACAACACTGGGTCAACCAACAGTAATCCCACTTTCTTTCCAAAAGTGACGGCATAATGGCATTGTTAATGCTTCTTCTTGCCCACTCTGCAAACTAGTCCCACTAGGAAGTGGGATGTAAAATTGCACCTTTTTTTTTTTAAAAAAAATTTTCAGGGTTAGCCAAAAAGATTGAGAACAAAGAATGGTTGTCATCTATTCTAGAGTACCACTACACAACCAAGCATGCAAGAGCCACTGAGCCAGAACAGGGAATGCAAATCTTTAACAGCGTTGTTAGGATACTCTAGAAGAGGAAAAACTGAGGTTCTCGTCCTTCCTATGCAAAGCCTGTAAAATTGCACAAGCATCCTTGTGATCAGAGAGCAGAAAAAACAAAATAAGCACTGTTAGAATTTTTTTTACCCCTATGTTAATAATCTCTTTATAATGAACTAGTAATATATATGTCACAAGAATGCTGAAATCCTGACTTCATGTAAGTCAGTGGAAAAAACTCCTATTAACCTTTATGGGGTTAAAATTTTACTGTAAGAATTAAAATATAGACACTGTGCAACAAAAGCAGAGAAACTCCACAGCAGATTTTCAGATTAATGTGAACACAACCACCTACTAAAAATAAGGGTGACTTAAAAATACTTCAGGCTAAGTAATAAATCTTTGTAACTTTCATATAGACAAATAAGAAATTAAACAAAGTAAATTAAAAGGTTCTATAAACAAATGCAATTAAAAGCGGGCATATTTTGCCCATTGTTTATTTCATTTTAACACAATTTTTCCCATAAATACATATTGATGATAATTGTACACAATATTATCCACCCCTCATGCCAGTTTAGAACTGCAATAGGATTTTCCAAGGGCAGACTCACAGCTAGGTCCTTATAAAGTATATCATTGCTGCTCTCTGCTGGTCAAAGGAATTATTCCTTTATTTAAAACCTTATAGAGGAAATTCAGAAAATTTTGTAAGAAGCACAGTAAATATCACATGAATAGGAAGATCTTTCATGGTATTTAAATCACCACCTCAGTCATCACAATGATTTGTTTTCATTGGTATGCCTGTATTCCTGAGACCATCAAAATTAGTAATAAATACTGGAATTACACAAACAAAACTCCACCTTCACAGGTCATGGCATTAAAATTCATAGATGTACACATCTAAAGTCACTTTTGCTTGTAAAACTCAAATTTTGAAATCACAAAGCAGAGCCTAAAATTCCTCAGAAATCAACAACAATGAAAATGTAACGCTATGAAGTTCGCCAGACATGATGGGACAGTGCAATGTTAGAACTGAAGACCATTTCACAGATCAAAGACAGTCATTTCCATCTCCAGTTCACGGTATTCATCACAGTGAGCAGTGTGACAATATCGGTGTGTATTGAAACAATGTAGATCCTATTTTTTCAACTGTAATTTGTTAACAGAGGCTGCTGTCTGAAATTACACTGGCATCAAAGAGGTTTTACTTCATTTTTATACCATTAAAACAACCGTTACTAATTTTATTTTTGGATCCTATGTGGTTTCTGCTGTCAGAATTTATGGTATACCGACTTGTGTTTCAGAGTGTTGCTTTTTTTTTTCCAGGTTACCAAGCTGCACTGTAATATTTTCTTTTCGTTCTGTGATGTAATGTGGCCAGTTCTAAACTCAGAACTGTAAAAGTCCAGAAATACAGAATTTAAAGTTGTAAGTCACAGTTCTGCAGGAGTGTGAAAAACCAGAGGACAACTGTCAGACTCGTTTTTGATGGATAAACCGTATGGCACAGAAAGAGCAAAGTTCGACCGAGAGGAGAAAAGTGAGGTGCATAATGCAGTTGTAGAGAAGCCTGACTGAGAAACAAGACATTTGCACTTAATGGAAGGCAAAGCAAGAAGGTCGATGAATGCAACAGTTTAGAGGGTTTGTGGTGCAAGAGTCAAATGTAAAGAGAGTAAAGAAAACATTTAAGTAGTTAAAATGTAAAGCAACGTGGTTTCTGTTGTGCCATCTCACTTCAAGGAATGAAGATTTGCAAAGATTGAAATATCAACATTTTCTGAAATATAAAGGCATTGTGTCCAGACTAGATCAACTACCCAGTTATTAAGGAGGATAGATAGACACAGGAAGCTACAACAATGAGTCGTCAGAGTCCGAACAAAACCTCCAAGTGAATGAACTATCCGCAAAAGAGGTAGTTTTAGCTACAGCCAGTAAGGAGCAAGAACAAATTTTGGTTCCATTCAGGTTTTCTAACTTCACCTTAAAGGATCTGATTGAATCTGTATATTGGTATTATGACAACCGGTACAAACTTTAGTAGATCTCATTTGTAATATTCTTAATGTTAGCATTCAGACCTTCATAAGTATGAATTACCTGCCAAAAATACCCTCTGAGACAAAAGGATGGCTTATGTGTGAACATCCTTTTCCCCCAACCTGTGTATACTTGTTACTCTTGGAAGTTCATGCCCATTTAACAAAATATATTACCCAGCATGTACCTAAAACACGAGCAAATATCTGATCAGCATTATCTTGTCAAAACCTGCTTTGATTCTTTGCCTCAGTTAAACTGGCAAAGAATTTTGTCAATAAAGAACAAACAAATATGTTTCCTACCATTTCTAGTTTCAAGCATCTTTAAGATCTTTCTGGATTAATTTCGATTTGAATTCTGATATAAATAGAAGTCTCACTTTTGGAGCTCTGAGCCGGCTAGTCCTTAACTAAGTGGTCCCACTGGGTAACTATTGCTCAGTATGAATTGAGGTTTCAAACGTGGCTCCAAAATAAACAACATCAAATTACCATAGTGTGAAAATCATTTTCTCTTCATAAAGAAGTATTTTATGGTGGACTAAGCTAATTTTAAAATTTGCTCAACTATGAGATGAAAATTATACCCAATCAGTATGTAAAAAAGTAAGACTCCACAAATCATATCAAATAATATAGTATCTGTACCTAGCAAGAAAAACAACTCAGTTTGGTTAATCAATTTATTTAGCAAAGTACAGAAATATGAATAATTTATTTGTTTTGAGTGCAAACTCATGTTTTTCTCAATGAAATATCTCAGCACTTGTACATGGACACATTTAGCCATAGTCTGGGATTACAAAAATTGAATTGGCTTTGAGCATAGAACATTAAAAGAAACTGCTAGCTAAAGAATATATACCCAAATGGCTTAGAGAGCTTTACCTGAGGCCAATGCACTTCACTTTATGACAACATAAATAAGATGCAGAAAAACATTTTGTCATTTCTGTGACTGTTTTCTAAAACTCTACTTTCTATTAAGTAGCTTACAAAACATACTGAAGCAACTGTCCAATATATTGCTACAGAAAGAAATCTCTGGGCTTTTTTGTGCAAATATATGTGCATAATATATAAACTTACTTATTCCAAAAACATCATTAATGGCTAAAAAATGTACATGATTAGAACAAATACAAAATTACATTTTACTTCCCTTTTTCCTTAATTTCCATTTTTATGTTGTCATTGCAAGTTATCAAGACATTGATTTCACATTGTTTATTTTTTAATTGTTAATATTAAAATTTAATCAAATATTCATATACCAACATTCTTTAATGACAACTGTGAGATTTCAAAATCTAAGCCTCCTAAGTGTCTAAACTTTGTGGCCAATTTCATTTCTTAGTGCAAAGAGCTAGGACTTCAAATCCAAATATGAAAAAGCACTAGATCACTCATTGCCTTTATCAAAACCACCAAGATTTGTCCTATCCATCTCTATTAAGCAAGAATGCTTTTTCAGCTGGTTCCCATAAAATTTCAGATAATTTTCTCTTGGCCCATGTAATGTAGCCAAAAACCTTTTTCACATCAGCTGAGAAAAAAGAAGATAATTCTAAACCAAGTCAACATGTAAAGCTGGTTTGTCACTCAAGCCCTTTACCTCCCTTCTCTGAGCACAGCTTCTTATAAAGCCACCTCTTTTGGCGGTTCTATGGTAGGTGATTGAGATATTGTGATTGGGATCACAATCACTTGCTTCGCCTCTCTCCCACTGTCTGAATAAAGTATGGATTTAGATGGAGAACTCAGGTTCAGCCTAGGAGAAATTCTGAGCAACTAATTTAGGCTGTTACATGAAATGAAGAGAATTTCTGTCTTCTACTGCGTTCTTTCTGAATGCATCTCTTTACTGGATCCCCAAACACAGCAGCGGCAAGTCTGCCTCAACTCTGCTTCACCACCTCTGCATCACCATGGTCAAAGAGATTGCATCTCCTCTCCACAGCATTTTTTGACTGTTGATTTCTTTATCACCATGTGCTCATTCAGAGCAACAGCACAAGGGCAGGCATCTGGATGTGGTAGAAGTGGTAGACTATGGTATACTAAAAAAAGTATAGTACACGTCTTACAATGTACTTTTTACCTGTTCACCAGCAGACAGTGAAGAAATCAAGACTTCCTAACGATGCCTCTGAAGATATAAACAATCTGGGACCCACATCCAAAGAGATGGTATCCCTCTTTATAACCTCACAGCTGAAAGCAACCAGAGAAAGGTTAATTCAGCTACTTCTCTCATCATCTACCTATGCATAAAGTTAACTTAACATCCAACTAATAAACACATGATAATATTGCCTTACCAATCTTTATTCCTCATGACATTTACCATTCTACCTTTCACCTCAAGCTGATAAACCATTTTGTGTCACTGAAGTCTGAGCGCAGCATGAAACGGGAAGAGGCATGAATTGCACTGTGCTCTGGGTTAGACTCAGTGGTTTTAAATGAGCACCCCAGGAGACATAATGAACGAACTCAAATGCTTTTCCCATTATCATTTTCTGTAATGATTTTTGTCGTGAGTGATTAGCTCCATCTTATTAAGAGATATGGTAACCATTTCAAATTTCTGTGTGGAGAAAATGAAAGTATGCTGAGACCAGATAAATGTAACTAAAGAAAATTGAAAAAACAAGAGGGAAAGCTTGCTGTCATGCTGTTAAGTGTTACTTATCATATGTGCCCAGGGTGTCTTTGGGATAAAAGCACAAACTTCACAGTGGAAATTCAGTTCCTACAAACATTACAAAAACTTAAAACTTCCTAGGGGTCTGGGGGCAAACAGTGAGGAGCTGAGGCTCCAGCAGGGATGCTAGACACCTTCAAGATCTTGCCTGCTCCTTCACACTTAGGACATTGCTCAAGGCGAAAGCAAAGTGACACTGACTGACGATGGGCTTTCCTCAGGCCTTTCTAGGAGCCAAGCACTTGCCCAGGGTAATGCACCCACTGTAACGTTGCGTAAAGGGGGCACCCTGGCATTTCCTATCCCCCAGCACCCACTAGTGATGTAAGGCTCATTTGAGGTTTTGCACAAGTTTTGAAAGGCTCAGCAGACCACAGTGAGAGTCTGCCCCTCTACTCTGCTCTGGTGAGACCCCACCTGCAGTACTGCGTCCAGCTCCGGAGCCCTCAGCATAAGAAGGACACGGACCTCTTGGAGCGGGTCCAGAGGAGGCTCACAAAAATGATCAGGGGGATGGAACACCTCTCCTATGAAGAAAGGCTAAGAGAGTTGGGGTTCTTCAGCCTGGAGAAGAGAAGGCTCTGGGGAGACCTTATTGCAGCCTACTGGTACTTAAAAGGGGCTTATAAAAGAGATGGTGGCAAGCTTTTTAGCAGGGCCTGTTGCGACAGGACAAGGGGGAATGGCTTTAAACTAAAGGGAGGTAGATTTAGACTAGATCTAAGGAAGAAATTTTTTACGCTGAGGGTGGTGAAGCACTG
>NW_008794542.1:70930-105109 GCF_000699145.1 Aptenodytes forsteri
GACAGGACAAGGGGGAATGGCTTTAAACTAAAGGGGGGGTAGATTTAGCTAAGATAGAAGGAAGAAAATGTTAATGCTGAGGGTGGTGAAACACTGGCACAGGTTGCCCAGAAAGGTGGTGGATGGCCCATTCCTGGAAACATTCAAGGTCAGGTTGGACGGGGCTCTGAGCAACCTGATCTAGTTGAAGATGTCCCTGCCCACGGCAGCGGTGTTGGATTAGATGACCTTTAGAGGTCCCTTCCAACCCAAACTATTCTATGATTCTATGATTCTGTGAACTTGTGGTCAGCTTATCAAATGTATACTCATCATCGATCATGAAGGAGTCCACCGCCAGCAGCCAAGGGCTCTGTGTAGATTGCCTCCTGACCAAGCATGAACATTAGTATCAAGGACTTACAAGTACACTGCTTTCACCAGTGCTTGTGATCCTTGGGCAGGAGGGCAGTTTCCTTGGAGGAAAGCAGGTAAGGTACAAAAAGTAATCAAACAACTTGTATACATGGCAATCTTATGACTACGATAGATATTATGGATGTAAATTTTCTCTTACAACCTGTAAAAATATGAACACGAGCCATTCCATATCACTTGACCTCACTGCTGAGGCCATCAAGATGGTCTAGACACAGCCTGAAACTTCTGAACTGTTTTATTGTATACTGCTATTATTGGCAGGACGTGCTACCCTGACTAACTTAACAGCCTAACAATTTAGTAAGTTAAATGTCCGGTGTTCTGCTTAAAGAAACCAAAGAGGAGAAAGTAGAAAAGCTCGCAATACATAATATGAGCCTTATAATAGGGTGGCAGATAAAAAGCATCATGTCACTCAAGATAAGTTCCCACAGGGTAAAGCTTACTTTATCTTATGTGCTGGCACGTCAAAGAAAAAAAAATGCCATTTTATTCATGTCTGCATTTGTTTCTGGCTTCTTATGTGCAAGATAACAAACAGAACTGTGCAACTACTGCAGGCCTCGGCTGAAAAGCCTGGAAGTGCTCTAACACCCCATAAATCTGCAAATTTTTTTTAACAGGTGTTATCAAAAGTAAAGAAATTACATGCTGCAAATTTGCTCTCCCATCTCTGCCCTCACTATAATTTTTTGCTCTCCCATCTCTGCCCTCACTATAATGCAGACATTAAGGTTTCTCTGACATCTCCCATCCTTCAACACTAACTGGATTTAACACTTTCAAAAATTTTAACTAGGGAACACCTTGAGCTAAGAGTGGGAGCTTTTCTCTAGTTTATCTCTGAAGACAAACCAGCAGGGTTCTTTGCTTAGTATCCTGATAAACATGGAATTCTACCACTGCAGCTAAGAAAAATCATTTGGAAACAGTGGCTCTTTCTCCCACTGCATTATTTAAGCCAAGAAAGCAAATTACACATCATTCCTTCCGTTAAGAAAAAAACCTTTGACAGTGGCCTATAACAGCAGTTCTTCATTCTGCTGGTGATAAATGAACCACCAGAGAAGCTCTGAAGACTGAAGGGGAGGAAAGTGAATATCTGCTTCCTAGAAGGGGATGGAAAACTGTTTTCCCTTTGACAGAAAAAGCCCAAGAACCAAAAAGCTGACTGAGAAATTTAAGAGCTGTTGGATAAGTACATGGCAGTCAGTGGGTTACCTTGATGTGCTGAAAGTGCACTGGAGGTGGGCTGAGTTTTTACAAAAGCAGTATTGGATCCAGTGCTCAGAAGCTAAAGTTAATAAGACTATTTTGCAACAGCTGTAAGTATAGTAACCTGAAAAGCTATCACAATCTATTAGTGTATGTCATGTAGAGATGGATTATACTAAGGTTAGCAACTACAGAGGTCTTGAATTATATGCATTTATTACGATACTCAAACAGATGCTTAAACAAATTTGCCATTGAACTGACTACTTACTCATTTATTTACTACTGACATTTTTCATAGTGGGCTTTTTAAGATTCAGTGAAGCAAGTGAAGCATTTTTCCCTTATCTGTTCTCTGACACTTCTTAGCATATCACAGATAATAAGGAGGTTATTTCTGTTATTTCTTGCTAGTATTACACGTACCTCAGTTTGTTTCCTTGATTTTAGCCTCTTTGATTGTGTAACATTAAAGCAAAAACATCAGAGAAAAAAGAAACAAACAGAAAAACAAAGAATTATGGAGCTATCTGGCATAAATAACTTCTAGAAAGTTATGGTACTACTGGCAGAAGTTGGGGGTTGCTGCAGCTCGGATGTGGTGGGATGAAGCTATGCATTCACATGTTATGTGATGTAGGCCCCAGCTGGTGTTAATGGAAGAGCTAAAGCTGCCTTATCCTTCCCTGGCTCAATAAAGCAGTGCCCGAGTTAGACTAATAAAAAGGAAAAAGCTATTTTCCAGGCAGCAGGCATAGTTACACAGCAGGTTCACCAAGTCTTCAAGTCTAAAAGGTGTAAACAATGAGAAACTCTTCCACGAGAGCATTTGTTTTAACCCTTTTTATCTGATTGTATAGCAGTACAGCACTTAACACACATTTAATCCGGTCCTTTACTTTCTTAGCATTCATGTTAGTGGATACACTTGTAAACCGAGCAAGCTGTGTTTTAGATAGTACTGACTTCTGCAGTGTCAGGTTCTCAAAATTCTGCTTAAAAAAGAAAAGTGTATTAAAACATGGATAATCACTTCTACACCATTCTCCAGTGCTCCATGTGATTTGAAATCAAAAGAAAACTTGATGCCCCATGCATTTATGAACAGGCCTGCTTTTATATAATTAGGTGTGAATATTTATTATTTCGGCTTGAGCATATGCTTTCAGCACTGATTACTTTTTATCTCTTTTTCTTTTAACTTTTCAAGCAATAACTTTAATAGCTTTCCTGAGCCTGGGGGCTGTCCAAATGGATACTTGAAATAAACATGATTCATGAGAAATACTAAAATTGTTACCTCAGAAACAGAGTCCTGAGTTTATTTCACAGAATGGATAAAAATTAAGCTATTTCCTCAGACAGTGGTATACACAGAGCAACAGTAAAAGTGTTCAGCTTTCGTTTCCATTCAGATCTTAGCTTCTGTGCTGAAGATGACACGATTTCTAGTTAGGGAGAGGTGCCCATTTAAAGTTGGACTGACAATGCCAACTACTTTCACAAGAGCAATTGCAAGTATTTAATGTATTTTTATTCAAACGCTTCTAAAATGAAGCATTACAACTAACCAGCTCCATTAGCAAGCCTTTCTGTCTTTTATTGCTGTTAGCATCATAATCTTGTGTATTTTGAGAGGCATTTAGTACCCAAACATTGGAGATCAAGAGCTTGCTCTTGCTGTTTGTGGCTGCCTCAGCCTTTGAGAGACAAACCTGACCCTTGGTGCCTGCACAGCCTTTACCTGTGCTGGTTCCCAGCCTTCCTCATGCCTGGGATGCGAGCCAGGCTGCAGGACAGCCCAGGACCTACGCACACAGTCAGAGCTCAGTCAACCTTCGCCTTAGACCTAGGAGCTGGGAAGCATCCCTTTAAGTGGAAACAATGATGTTGGTTTTATGCAAATCCTTTGTATTGCATTCACCTGAGCAAAGCAAGAGCAGGATCAGATGCACTTGCTCTGCTGTAAAACAATTATAGCGAGCAGCAGTTCTCTCCCTCAAGCTAGGTGAAGGGCTCATTTTCATTCAAATCTCTATTGTGGTGCTTTTAATTTTCTTAAACTAACTGTGAAGGTCAGTAGAAAATGTGTACTATCATAACTAAATATAAAATCTTTTCAAAATGAGCACCTAACAAACTACATATTGTAAGGTATATCACTTTCTGTAATATTCCTAGGCTCCATATATTTAGCTTAGGGCAATATGAACATTTTCTTATGTTTCAGCTTCCTCCCTGCAAGATGGCAAACAGTAACTAATTTATCTTGTTAAAGCTCCAAGGGACAGCTCTGCCAAGACCAATAAAAAGCATACTTACAGTTTATATGTTTGTTTCCATGTTATCTATAAATGTTGTCTATATTGCAGCATTTGCAGTGCCATAAATTAATGATTCTATATTAAAATCACATTCTGCCAGATCTTGAAAGTTTCCTTTTAAGTAGAAGAAAGACAAATCTAAGAAAATTTTAAAACCTCCGACTCTGAACACATGGCTATACAGAGAAAACAGGCCCAATTCTTGCTAGCTAACTTTTTTTTCCCCCTAAAGAAAAAGAATTAAAAATATAATGTGACAAAATTGCCATGGTTACAAAGTCTTCACCCTACTGAAGAGTGATATGAATTAATATGTAGCCTAAAGAATAAACATTTTACTGCTCTAATTGCACAGAAATGAGTAAGATTCATTTAAAAATGTGCTTTGAGGTTCCTGTAAGTCATGGTCTCATAAAATCAACCCTAAGCACAAAACCAGAAATTTCAGTAACATTTTGCTCTCCATCAAAACACTGAAGTTGTATGAAAAGAGGTAACAATTTATTATCATTCAGTGCTTTCAAATTCAAGTCAACTTCAGGAAGGAAATACACTACAGAAAAGTTAGACTACAAAATCACTGGAGAGCTTAAAAGGATATGAAGAGTAATGTTCTAGAGAAATTACTCTTCAAGCTTTCTAATTGCTAAGGAAAACCTACTCTTATCCAAGCCCATTGACTTCAAGGTCAGCTTTAACTGAATTGCATCCCTGTCTTGTAATCAGTGATGAACTGTGTACTGTTTTCTTGCCATGAACTATTTCTTAGAACTGTTACAAAAGTGATACCTCATTCAGATTACCTGTATGAATACTTAACATATTTATTATTCTGCTGTTCGGCAGTAGGGCTGAATATCAGAAGGACATTCCCCAGACAGAATGGGTGCAATTTGGAAACGCACATATCATTCTAGTACAATAGAAAAATATGTTGCCTCCAGGAGAGATAAACCAAGTAATTCCCTTTACAATTTTATTAAGGATGAATTTGGTATTTAACTACAGGAACAATTCTTATCATTCAAAGATACTTTCTCATTATTTTGGCAACATTAGGGAGGTCCACATAGTAGAATCTAAACATAAAACATAGGAAGTAGACTTATTTTTATAAAGTGTAGATAAGCCTTTTAAAATCAGAAGCTCAATGGCTTTTTGCAGGAGAGACACTTACTTATATTCTTTTCCACCCACATTAATTCTGTGCAAATTAAAAATGTAATTATAGGGCTGTTTTTTCTACTAAAGTCAGCTTCCTTTGAAATTCTTTATATAAGACCTGTGAATGAAAAAATAAATATTTGGAAAGACCATGTTGGGGTTTTCTCACCAGAAATCCTTCCCTAGACAGAAAAAAGTTAAATATTGGCATATAAGAGAATTATGGTTTATGAATGTAACAAAATATACAGTCATTCAATCTTCAAAGATTGCCAATGTAAGTCATCCCTGCGTGCATTCCTTTCTTTGTCATTTAGTACACTCAGAAGCAAAACTGCTTTACAGAGAACATTAAAAAACAAGTGGAAAGGCTTAATATAAAGAGGAATTTATGATACAGTGTGCTGAGGCTTGTGCAATTCAAATCAATTCTACCTGGCTTTGTAAGGCAAAGGAACAAGGAACAATCTTCAGCTTAATTTTAGGGGCTTGTGCAACTGTGACTTCAAATCAATTCTACCTGGCTTTGTAAGGCAAAGGAACAACTGCTTTTTTTTTTTTTTTAATTGAAATTTATTTTAAACATTCTGAATTGACAAACTTCTTATTCACTCCTCACTCAACCCCCTCTATTCCTCAGCTTCAGCAGGGATCATGGACAAATATATGACAGGAAAAGTGGGCCCTGTTAAAGATGGAGGTGTTTAGGATTAGGTGCTTAGGATGACCGAAACATTTTACATCTGTGTAAAACACAGTGCAGTCAGACTCATGGTCTGAATGGACTTGTTTCCCTGTTAAATATCTTATTTTTCTTGTCAGATGTCATTCGGGGAATGGCAGGTCACTGATGATGAACATGGTATTTGATTTCAAGCATAGAAGTGGGTGAACATCAGAAAGACAGTTCTTGATATTGAAAAGATTCCAGTTAATTGCCACAGATGATTTGTGCTTCACAAGAAACATCTGATTCAAACACAAGAATAGAAATGTGGGTCTGGCGCTTCAGGAATGTGGAAAGGTATGGAAAGTACTCATAGCTACCACTTCATTCTCCTTTCTAACACAGTTCTCAGAGAAGGAAATCAGCTTAATAGATCAAGGTAGCAAATTCTTCATTTATTTTGACTCCGTTGATCTTTTATTTAATGTCCCTACACATACTATTAACATGAAAGAGAATTTTTAATACACTTCCTAATTACCGACTGTAGACAATAAATGCTACAGTTACTCTGATACACTTTGTGGAATTGTGGTTAATGAAAGTACAAAGTATGTTCACAGAATCATAGAAAATACAGCTCAAAGATAATTTGATGGGTCAGAGAGCCTTTCCCTTAATGAAGAAAAAAAAATCAACTCTACATTTTGGTAATTCCTGACAAATATTTGTCTAATTTTTTTCTTTAACATCCCCTTTAAGCAGTGGGGTGGATTATCTAAGTGCAAGATATATGAATTGATCCTTTTATTAAGTTTTAATAAGGTTTTAGCTGGAATATTAATTCCAAGAAAGTTGTGGACAACTTGGAGAAAGACTGGAAGACAGCAAGAAGATTTAAGATGAGAAGAAGATTTAAGGACTAGGAAGCTTGACCAGAAGCTTGACCTAGCAGGAAAGACTGAAAGTACTGGGGTTATTTAACCTAGAAAAGAGACTGAAGGGACAAGGGGTGGGTATGGTAAAAAATTTGCCATATGAACCAGGGGCACTCTTTAAATCCATAGCACCTAGGAAAGGAAATACTTGCATTAAAACTGAAGGTGTAAATGCTCAGTTTTCATATTAGGGAAATCTTTCTAAATCCAAACATAGTGAGTCACTAGGACTGTTGAATCTCTACACAAACATTTCCCTGGAAAGAGGCAAAACCAGTTGACTCTCTCATGGCAAACAGGATGGACTAAATGACCTCTTGATGTTCCCTCCTGTTCTGTTTTTCTAAGACTTTATCCTTTTGCTAAGAAGTTGCTTCTAATACCTAACATAAATCTATCTTTATCACATTTTCTACTGCATCCTACCTTGGTTGCAATGAGAACAGTTTCTCTTTTTCCACTTTTCAGCAATATTTCACTTGTTTGAAACTCTCACTGTGTTTCTCCTCAGCCTGCTTTCAATTTTTCCTAATGGCGTCTAAACCTGAAAAAACCCACTATGTCTACTTCCCTGCCACTCCCTTTATTCTCACCCTTCCCTTTATTCTCTAGTGCAATTTGTTCTGTTACATAATATTTAGTAGTACAATTGCAACTAGGGCCACAGTTGTATTAAACTAGTTACTAAGGAAATTCTGGTATTTTGCAGATACAGATGAACATGGAGTCGAATTTTCAAAAATTGTCAACAGAAGTCTGCAAAAGAAGGATGCTAGTGAAAAACTTGTATGCCTATACTTGCCTTAAAAAAATTGCTATGGCTGTCACTGTCATGGATCTTTAAATTAACAAATAGCAGATTTAGATGTTTATTCTAGAATGATACACTAGTGCAATCCAATTCTTTTCTAAATCCATTTGCTAACTGCTTGCTATTAGATAGTTTTAAAGGTGGTCTCTTTTTTCCTCTCTCTTTTCTTTCCTTTTTTTTTCTTTTTTTTTTTTTTTTTGTGTGAAGTACAGCTGGAATCATAAGCCAAGAAAGATTGCTTTGAAATTCCAGAACAATATAATATGAAGTATGTAATGACCTTGTCAGCAGCATGATTTGAATGGTGTTTTCTCTAAGTAATATTTATATGCGGCTGGATAAAAGCTACTAAAGAAGTCACAGAAGCCATCACAATTCTTGTAGATGATTACATTTTGACAGATGTAATCATTCAATGTTGGTTATTCTCTTTTCAGGCTAAGTTAATTACCACTGCACAGTTTTTCTGCTACCAGAATGCATGCAAATATCCCTGCACAACATTGTCCTGTGCACTGCAGGTATAAAAGCTTGTTCAAAAGTATATTGGGTATGTTTAATACTGTGAAAAGCCTTATGATACTAAGTAGCACTTCATGAAACCTGGGGGAGGAAAATGTTTAAATAGCTTCATGCTTTTTCCCCATGCTCTTTTTCCCACTTTGGATTCAGGTTGGTTTTGATAGTGGACACGTCAAAAAGAGAAGAAAAGCTCTATGTGTAATAACTGCTAATGATTTGACTGGTAACACAAGATAGCTCTCTGAAATGTCAATTTTTGCATAGTTTCACCTGTGTTATTGTACAGGTAAGAGCTTCGGTCAGTTGAAAGAATCATAAATTTTAGTAAGCAACTCAATAAGCAGCAATGCAACATGAGCTTTGGATTTACTGGAGGTTTTTACCAAGGTTTCGTTGGTCCAAAGCATATTACTGTAGTTCAGAGTGTGCTGCCTTACGTCTAGTTGGAGTAATTAATAGAAAACTGTTTAAAGAGCAGTATATAAGGAATGGTGTTCCAGTGTAGTAACATAGGCAGCAGAAAGAAGTAAAGACGCAGTGAGAAAGCCAGGTAGAATTGAGAAAGGCAGGGAGCAGAGGTGCTCTCAAATTCACAGGTTAACTGTGAGACTGCAAATTTATTATTAGAGGATTTTGGCATAGTAAGTGGGACTGAAATAGCATTTGTCAAAGAAATTTGTAAGTGGTGGTTTGGTCTGGAAGCTGTCTTTTGGTCTGACAGCAGTAATGCAAGAGAAATAGGTAATCTCCAAGCTAAGAAAACAGCCAAGAAACAGGACAATGTGAACAGTCCTGGGGATTAGTAAGAACATTTATATCACAGTTTCTAACTAGTGCATATGGACCAATTTGTACCAAGGTACAACTTTATTTCAAATAATGACCAGATTTTTGAAGTATCCTTTTCTCTTGGGCCATCGGTGTCAGCATTTACCCTCAAATTAGACATTTCATGCCTGTGTAATTCAAGATATCCATACCTGTGCATACAAATGTGTGATGTGCAGTTTAGTAAACATATAGAGGTGTGATTTCACACAGCAGATGCAGCTTCGTAAACACATAGTAAAGTCAGTCTTGAAAATCTGTCAGATAACTTTTTTGTACAGGATACAGACACATTAGGAGGCATCTTTAACAGAGGGGTTAAAGTATTTTTAAAATGGTTGGAAAATGAACTGTGTTCTGGGAAGTACATTTCATTGAACACAAAGATGCAAGCATTTTTTAACTGTCAAAATCACCTCTATTCAGGTTGTCCTTCTCATTTCTCTGATTATTTTTCTTGAACAATAGGAGCCTGGAAGATTTAAGAAAGACCCTTAATGCTGCAAATTGAACTTTGTGGAACTGGACCAACTTGTGACTACTCTTATTTTATCCTGCTGAGCCTTTACGCAAGGAACCAATGCTCAAAATGCCAGTTTTCAGCAACAGCATCCCTGAGGCTAGAGGTTGACACACATTAAAAACGTTCCAAAAACACAAAGACAATAGATGTCAGATAATGGCAGAGTGGGAATCAAATGCTAGAGGATTTAAATATCATTACCAGAAAACTATTCAAGCATCCACTGTCACAATACCTGCTACAGCTTCAGTTTTTACATTAATTATAATATCTCTAGAAAGAATGCAGTGCAAGTGAGATTAGCGTAATTGTGTCAAAAAGCATTACTTGCTAAAACAATTCCTTTTGAAATCAAAATCCTCTTAAGTTTTGTGATCATCAGATGCTCAGGTGGCACAAATCAGTGCAGCTGTACTTTAGCAAAGCTATGGTGGAACAACTAACTCATGACTTTTTGACATAGAAGAGTTCCCACAAGTCTGTTGAAAAGGCCAATGTTGTAAAGGGGAACTGATGATGCAGTGCAAGTTTACCGTTTCAATATTGGCTTTAACAAACCCATTTGCAAAAGTCTGGTATTTGTGGGAACTCCCCTCTTTCTACAGTGCAGATCTGAGTGAACAACGCTTGAGTGCATACACACACAAAAGTACACTAGATTTTTTACTTATGTCAGAATTCATAAATCTGTTAGAAACAGATTTAAGTATTGATTCTTCTTCCATTAAACTAAATGGAAATTTATCGATGAATAAGACTATTTATAAAATCAGAAGGCTGGTTTCTAAGTATTATCTTCATTTGGGGAACTTGATTCAAATTAATTTATTTCTCTGTGCTTTCTGTATTCAGATCGAAATTAATAATTCTGCTTCCACTTCACAAGAGTGTTGTAAAGAATAATTAATGTCCATAAAGTAAATTGACAACATCTTTATCAATTTCTAACCATAAAATTGATCTTTGTGGTAATCCTGAAACCTTGTGAGATGATCCATATGACTGAAAACTTGCTGGCCTTTCCTTCCTATGGATGGATTTAGCTGTCAGCAAGGAGAGCTGGAGAAGCATCACCTGCTTCAAAGTTACTGGTAGCTTGGAAGGCAATGGCTTTGGATGCTCTGAATTAGTCTTCCATGAGACATACAAGCACAGGGGGAGTCCTAGTCCGGTGTAAGCTATCATGACTTCTCATGTGTAACATAGAAGCAAAACAAAAGCAAAGCCAGTAACATTTATCTTTCCTGCGTTGAAATGTCACAACCTCACAAAGCTGAAGGCAATAATGCTCCTAAACAGTTAGGAGAAGAACTGAATTAAAAAGTGAAAATGATGCTGGGAACTGACAATATACACCTCAGTGCCGGAAAAGCCACAATTTCACAATTGTGAAAGGACACTACAGAAACAATTTGCATAAAGGGGAAGCCAAAACAATTCTACATACACAACAGATGAAATATAAACTAGATGATGAGGATGAAAGTTTCACTGGTGACATCAGTAACACAACCTTGAAGCTATGCTAAGCAAGATCTGCACCCAGAATTGTTAAAGGAATCACTGTCAAAGGCCAAATGCCAATTTTCAACTGCAGGCCAAATTCCAAGCATTGAGTTGTCAGTTGGTAAACATGGAGGTGAAAGAAATACAGGGTCAGTATTGTGAATACTGAAATTGTTTTAAGCTGTTTTTCTACTGTTTGGCCACTTCCACTCATTATAAGAGTCCTACTTCATATTTGCTTTACTAATTTCGTTCAGAAGCTATTCCCAGTATATCCAAGGCTAAGACCTCATCCTGTCCCTCAGTATCCATAAGAATCAGTGCCCAAAATAGGCTGCTTGAGCCAAATAGAAAGGATTTTTTTTTTTCATCATTACTTGACTTTCTAAAATAGCGCCATAAGTTTTATAAGAGTTAAATCATAGTGTAAAGTCCTTCAAGGTTTTTTTGTTGTGCTCATAATGTGGAAAAAAATAGTGGAACAAACTACCTTACCATAAATTCTTTTTTCCACTCCCTACTTTAAAAATGTTTTCACTTTTTAGGAACAGTGCCCTGTCCCACACGCTTTGTTCCTCTCTTTTTCCAAATCTGACTTCCCCTTTTTCAGCTTCTCAGTTTTCTACAGCTGTTTTTTATTTTAACTTGACAGCAAAAAAAGCTTTCCCCGTGTTTCTTTGCTGTTTAGGGGTTTACCTAAACATGTAAGTCTCCCATAAAATCTTCTGTTTTAAAAACTCCATTGTTTGGGACCGTACACTGGCAGGTACTTCTTCTTGGATCCATTCTGAACTTCCATGAAGCTGCAGTGACTGTCAGTGCACAGACAAAACAGCAGATCCCATTGCCTCACTTCTTTGAGAGAGAAGTGTAACACCGCCTGTCTTTTTTAACCTGCTCTCTCCCTCCAGTGCTGTAAGAGGTAAAAGCACTCCTTTCCAAACAATAGGAGGCCAGGATCATCAGCAGTACCCATTGCTCCTCATTCCCAACTTCAGCCTCTTGCTTTTCTTACATATTGCCATTAAAACAGCAGTTCTCAAAAACCTACTATGGTATAGCAGGGGAGAGAACTTGGGCATGAAATGGGGTGGGGAACTTAGTAACAAAGAACTTGGAAAGGCTGAGGTACTCAATACCTTTTTTGTCTTGGTCTGTCCTGGCCACATCTGCTCAACAGCCTCTCTGGTCCCTGCTGCCAGTGCCAAAGCGAAGTACAGCTCATGGCAGAAGATGGGTAGTCCTGAGGGAAGCTAGGGACCACTGAATGCAAACTGGATGTACACCAGTCCATGGAACCGGGTGGAATGTTTCCAAAGCTGAACCAAGGAGAAGCTGAGAGCGCTGCTTTTTTTCAGCCTGAAGCAGAGAAGGTAAAGGAGAGTGTACCTGATGCCTTCCATTGCCTAGTGGGTGGTTGGTGAGAAGATGAAGGCAGCTTCTTCTTGGAGGCATGCAAAGAAAGGACAAGATACAACAAACAAGGTGCAACAAGGGAAATTCTGATCACATGTAAGGAAACAAATGTCCACCATGAGGCTGGTCAGACACCGAGACAGGCTGACCAGAGGGGTTTGGAGATACTCAGACCTTGACTGAAAAAGGCCCTGAACAACCCTGTTTAAGAAGTTGGCCCAGTTTTGCGCAGCAGGTTGGACAAGGTGATTTCCAGAGGTTCCTTCCAACCAAAATTGTCCTACGATTCCCTGACTTTATGAAATGCCAGCCTAGCTACAGCCCCACTTTTCTACAACAAAAGGTTATACAAAAATTCAATAGTTTTTTCTATGATATATTGGTTTCAGGTGAATGACAGTTGTGCCTTCTGTGTAAAAATTCATATGCAAATTTTCAGTTTGGGAAGCTTTTAATTCATCTGGGAGAGAGTTTCTATTCTAAAGCTGTAGGTCAGAACGTTCTGCTCCTGAAGCGTTGCACGTGTGGTCAGCTGTTGCAATATTCAAAGAAATGTGATCACTTTCAGCGCATTTTTTTATTATTCACACTGCCTTCACCCAGAGTGTACATATATAAATAAACAGAAGAAGCCAAGGTCTGGTAGAGACAAGCAAAAGATCTCATGAAAACAAGAAACAGTCAATAAACAAAAAAAATCTGAAAGAGCAAGCTGTCGCAATGCATTAATTCATAATGGGAAGAGGAAAATAACATCTGGTAACTGTAGAGTATACCTAATTAAAGGCTTGGGATAGTTCAGTTCGCAGCTGAAGCAGGCCCTGACATCTTAAGGACCAAGAGAAGGTGCAGTAGTGTAAATGGATTGTGCGTGTAATTATCTCAGAGGGCTAAAATAAAGCTGCAATTCCATTACTTCAGAGAAGATCTCAAAGTCACTCATTTTTACATTCTGTTGATGTTTTGGCTGGCATAGAGTTAATTTTCTTCACAGTAGCTGGTATGGGGCTGTGTTTTGGATTTGTGCTGGAAACAGTGTTGATAAATCAGGGATGTTTTCGTTACTACTGAGCAGTGCTTACACAGAGTCAAGGCCTTTTCTGCTCCTCACACCACCCCACCAGCGAGCAGGCTGGGGGTGCACAAGGAGGTGGGAGGGGACACAGCTGGGACAGCTGACCCCAACTGACCAAAGGGATAGTCCACACCGTATGACGTCATGCTCAGCATATAAAGCTGGGGGAAGAAGGAGGGGAGGACGTTCGGAGTGATGGCATTTCTCTTTGCAAGTAACCGTTAGGTGTGATGGAGCCCTGCTTTCCTGGAGATGGCTGAACACCTGCCTGCTGATGGGAAGTAGTGAATGAATTCCTTGTTTTGCTTTGCTTGCACACGCGGCTTTTGCTTTACCTGATAAACTGTCTTTATCTCAACCCACGAGTTTTCTCACTTTTACTCTTCTGATTCTCTCCCCCATCCCACCAGGGGGGAGTGAGTGAGTGGCTGTGTGGGGCTTAGTTGCCGGCTGGGGTTAAACCACGACAGTCCTGTGAATGCTTTTTCTTTAAAAAAAAAAAGATTGGTACAATATTATATTGAAACCCAGAGCCAAAACCTTGTATTTAAAAATCAAAGTAAAAGGTGAAATGCAAGTCATGAATACGTGCATTTTTTCTCTTCTTCCTGACTGTCAATAAGCATACTTCAAATATCTGTTTTAAGGCAGCAGTCAGATGTTCATAAAGGACTTTGCTTATTTTCTTCGTTTACTCATATGAGCTTCTTCAGCCGTTGCCCATGGAAACACATGCTGCACAGCTGACCACTAGTCTCGGTGCATGTGTTGGATCAACAGCTGGGGAGGCAATATTATTTATTAATATATTCACCACAATTTACTTTGGTTTAAAATTTAACTTGCTTACAAGAAGATACACTTGCTTACAATTAAGGCTTAGGGTTATAACCACATTTCTAAAAGCCGATCAAATCTCTGAACAACCTCATTACACTGACTAGGTAGGGACAGTCCCAACAGAAGCAAATTGTCTTGAGCTTTGAGAAACTTTGGCTCAGATGACATATGCATGACATGATGCCTTATAAGATATTGTGCATAGAAATCATTTGTTCACAGTGATGCAGATATAGCCTACATATTTATTTAGAATTTGACCCAGATACACTAAAAAGTTATTAGGTACACAGCTGCAGAGACTGATAATTTCAGTTCCATGGATTTTCTGTAAAGAGACTCTCTGGCTAATAGATCTGCCTAATTAACCACTGCCAAATATGCTACGGGTCAAGGACACAGTTGTAAAAACTTCCTAGGCTAGAACCATATGGATTCATCTATTCATTTATTCTAATGCACATTAGGTCAGTAACATCTTGTTAACATATTTTAAAATTATCTATGAAATGACAGGATGTGAAAAAGATTTAAGCAGATGGTTAACAATGAATTGCTGGTCACTAAATGCAATAGCTTGACAGATGACAGATTGTATGTGTCCTGCCAGTTTGGCAATATTACCTGGAACGGTGCTGAAACTGTTCATGGCTCAGGATTTTTTATTTGTTTTGTTTTGCTTTCTCCTTTCTTTTCACTTGGAAGCTAACTGAAATTCTTGATGTAGACCAAGCACAAGCACAAGTAAAATAGATATACAGCATATCTCTCGTGCAAAATCATTATACTGTCAACAGTACTCTACCATTTACAAGAAATGTAGTAATCCCAAAGTTCTTTTAGAGAAAATACATCATGAGGAAAAGTTTCATGGTCAAAGATACAGTCTGACTTTAAGGGGTAGATGAGACGAGAGCTACTAATGAGTTAAGATACTGATTTCTGAAAATAAAAGAGTTTTCTCCTCTTTTTTTTCTGATGACTAGTTTTTAATTTAGTTATTGATGTTAAAGAGCAGCAGGAAACATTATTTCAGTCTAATCTCCTAGTGAATATTTTTTCTTGCACAGCTCTCAATTTGCTGTTCAACTGAGAAAAGTTTAGACTGCATTT
Organism: Aptenodytes forsteri; assembly: GCF_000699145.1. Classification (NCBI taxonomy): domain Eukaryota; kingdom Metazoa; phylum Chordata; class Aves; order Sphenisciformes; family Spheniscidae; genus Aptenodytes; species Aptenodytes forsteri. The sequence continues at coordinate 86,293 of NW_008794542.1, forward strand.
CAGATACGTTGGTACAAAATATGGCTTTTCCAATTATACACTGTTTGAATTTCATTAGTGAAAACCACCGTACAATACAGTGATAATTATCACTTTCACAATTATCACAAAAGCGAAATAGAAGTATATCAGCCTGTCAGTTTTGAGGGAAATTGGGTGATTCTGCGTGCAAAGGAGCAAAAGGAAATCCTATTCATCCATCCAATTTGTGGCAGACTTACAAAGTAATCAGTTTGTCCATCACAGTATTGTATATTTGGCTACGTTTTCCCCAGTCTCATACAAGACACTTCATGGATTCTGTTGTGAGTAAAGGTAAAAGAATAGAAAAATTAAAGCCTAGCTGTTTGTTACCGACTGCAGAACGATGCTCTCTATAAACAGCAAAAACTCAATCCTGTACAGGTAAAAATATTTTTCCAGTTCAGCTTTCTAGCAGCTTATCTCTGGAATTTTAATTCTACCTTAATGTTGACTGTCTCTGAATCTAAAAATAGCCCTTTTCATGTGCCATGTGATACTCAGGTTCAGGTTTATTTGAGCTGATTAACAGATAATCAACGTTTGGCACAAATGCTTGATTAAAACTCACATCCAAAGCTGGATGTGCAGAGCTGAATGTTCACTCCTGTCATTAGATTCTAGATGCTACAAACCAGATGCTGTGGTTTATAAATAATGCATACATATGCATTTGATACTGTCTTTGTAAAGTGAGTTCAACACTCAAATGAGATGGGCTGGTATAAAAACTAATAGAAAATTGTGTGTCAGAAATTGGTACACCATGGAAAAAACACACCAAAATAAACCTAAGTCAGTCATGTGGAACACGCCTAATCGATTGATAACCTTAAAGCAAGATAAAAACTTACTCGTTCTTTTCCAAATCTTTCAAGAAATTCTCTTTCTTTCCCTCATGCATGCATGATTTCAACGCTTTTGAATAAGAAGGAAAAAAAAGATAAAGCAAAACATTCATTTTTTTATTAAACTGAATTCTAAACCATTTATTATGGTTTAGAAGGCTGTTTTAGAGCCTTTTAGAGCCTTTATTATTAACCTATGCAGGAAACTGAACTGCATATGTTTTTCCTTCAATATCTCACTGCATTTTCTTTGTTTTATATTACATACATTATACAATATTACATAAAATTGACTTCACCACCAAGTTAAAATCTTCAATGCCATACTTAAATCTTAAAAAAAAAAAAAAAATCAAATCAAACAACAAATATGTATGCATTCTGTTACAGCACTTTATTGCAGATCCCATATTTGGATGACTGGACCTGGATTTTATTAATAATAAAATTATCAAGTATTGACCTTTGGCCAGCTGGCTCTCATCTTTCTTTTCTCCAAAAACTAATCTAAATTAGAAATAACTCAGGAAAACATAATAAACCATCTCACCTTCTGAGGCAATATTTGGTGTTCTGGAAACATTCTTGAAAATAGTTCAGTAAGGGTTGTGTTTGTTGGGACCATCTATGTATACATTCCTAGGGAGCTGCCTGCTAAACTAACTAAAAATCGCAAAGCAGATGCTTGTCAGCAAGGCATTATTAACTCTTGCTCATTTCTTTCTAAAATTTATAACTTTTGAATTGAAAAGGGCACAACGAACATTGTGTTTCTGTAGTCACCTCTTCCTTTCCTCCTTTTCCCTCCATGTGAGTGTTGACATTCCTTTCCAAACCAGCAACTTCCTTCAAATGAAAGAAGCGCCTTCAATTTCTTTGCGTGTTTCCAATTTTCAGTAACAATTTCCTTCAGCTTTATCCAAATCCATATGAAAGATACACTGAGTTAGGCCTTAAGCTGCACTTTCTGAATTATTTCTGGAAGACATGTTGCATTCAATATCCCACATAAAAGACCCATGGAGAACTGCATAACGGTAATTAATGATACAGGTTTTTCTTGATATGATTCAGCAGCCCCTGGGACTTAGTATTTTTTCTAGACTCAGTAGAATAGTTTCTGCTTCAGACTAGCTCCAACATAGTAACCTGGATTATTTCTGTGATAAATCACAAAATGTCAAACTGACATGAACTATAATCACACTTTACTCTGTCTTTTAATGAAATATATTTCATTAGTAAATACAGACAAAACAGCAGTAAATACACACTTTAAACATATTAGGAGTCAGTGATGTATAAAGATCTCAATTTGACAGGTACTTTGTTGAACAGCTTTAACAGCCAGTAATATTTACCTCCTACTAAATAACCGTTAAATGTCTATAATGTTTGGAAAACCATTTTTTTCCCCCAAGCAAATATTGAAAAGCTTTCTAAAAAAAGCTTTCTCTGAAGAAATTCTGTAGGATCAAAAGTAGAAATCTGTAGGGTCATAAGTAGAAATTGTTCTTTTATTTGCACTGAAATATATAGAATTATAGAATCATAGAATCTTTTGGGTTGGAAGGGACATTATTCTATAATTCACTATTGAATGTATAAGATTTAGAAGCAAAGGAAAATATTATCTATAACATCTTGAAATTTTGCTGTACTGAGAAAAGTAACCTACTATGTAAAGAATAAACATGTATGCATTCAACCTATGGGAGTGTTATACGTAATTTTTTTTATATGATCAGGTCTCTTCTTTCTAGCATTTTCCTATTCTAACAACACAGGCACAAACACCTATGCTTATCAAAGTATGATTTTCCTTAGTATGCATTTTGTCACTCCAGTATGTCATGCTGTCATGTTAAACCACATGCTTTTCTCCTTTCAGATTAAATCTCAAACTGCATATATTGCTTTTTGTTTTAAACTTGGAGTCACTATTAAAGCACAGTGGGGAAATAATCACAGGATATATTGAATATCAGACTAAATTTACCAAAGGATTTTGCCAGACTTTGCTTTTTACTTTAGAAAATACGCATTTAGTCACAGAAAATTCAAGATAGTGAAATGTCTGCTTCTCTGCCTCCCAGTTTCTTACTTTCTTCTCTCCATCTTATCCTCTCTAAATATGCAAAGTATTTCCAGGTTGACAAGAGCTAATACTGAAGGTATTTCCAATTTCAGAATGCTGCTATTAGTGCTATTCAGAAGACAGAGACTTCTCCTGCAGCCTAGAATGGAAACACTTAAGAAAGAAGAAAAAATGCTATGCTTGTTTTAATCACATACAATAAGGCCAAAATATACATTTTTATCTGAAGATACTAATTAAAGTATTATTTAGAACCAAAATTGTGCTGCACTTTAGACATCACTTTTGGAAGGGTCCAATCTGCATGATACATGCAACTGAAGAAACTTGCTAGAAAGCCAGAGATGTCTTTTCACAGTTATAATGACCATGAAAATAAGAGACAGATTACAACCTGGTTTTTGCTGTGCAAGCTTGCTGAATCTTCATAAAGCCGTATAGAAGAGAAAAAAGCTAATTATCAGTTACACTAAACTGCTGAAAAAATTCTATGTGCCTTAGGGTAGAAAACAGATGATGAGATGGGATGATGAGAACAAGAAATATAATGGTTGTGCCAAAAGAAGACAGAAGAAAATTAGCAATTAAAAACCAAACGTGATTGTTGGGTAACAGAGGAGGACTGAAACATGCAGTCTGGCAATAGCATTTCAATTTCTGTAATGGATAATTACATGTTAGGCTCTAACGTGAAGGAGATTCCTTTATGAAGCAATCCTTTTATCATGCATTATACATCACTTGCAAGGCATACCAGGAGAAAATTATCTTTTTTCTTGCAAACACTGAGCAATTACTTCTATATAGATATATTTGAAATAAAGTACTGCTGCACACAGTGGAGCCCTTATGAGTTTTGATTGCAAAAAATCAAAACTTACTATGAAATCTATGAAACCTTCATGAGCTTTACATAACAATCACATGTGTTGAGATTTTAATTAGAATGCTGTATTTTGGAGTGAAACTGGTAACTCCAAAGTTATAACTCGTTTCTGCTTAATTTTTGGTAGCCTTTTCATAAGTATACGTTTCCTCTTCCTGAAATAGAACTGCCGGCAACAGAACATCAGTGGAGAACTTGTGTTTGTCAGAAAAGCTGCTTAGAGGGTATGAAATTCTAGGGGAAGTCCTGGTTTTATCTTTTTATTGATGGTAGTAAATCAGAGCTTCTGGACATCTGCTGCTCCTAACACCACCCTATTCCACACACACTCTTCCTAGGATCTCCAGCTGTGCTCTCTTCATTTGCTTAATGCAAAGCCCTGCCTTTGAGCACCTTTAAAGAAACTGGCTAACTAGCTAAAGGGTTGTAATCAGATAGAAACATAAAAAAGGAAGAAGTTTTCCAAAGAGTATGTTTATGCCCATTACATGCAAGAGCACCAGATCCTGTTACAGTGGGTAACAATCTGTTGGGAAATCACAATGTCAGTATTTGCTGATACAAATTCCTTAAGGGACAAACCTACTATTATTTACTCCTGTCATAAAGAAAATGCTTCCTATCGGAAATAATTGACTATTGCAGCTGTTTTAGTCCCACTGTCCTGGGTGATCTACTAAAGACCCCAAAAAGCCAATACCAGAACTGCATACATTTCTACACTAGAAGAGCGTGGGCAGTTTTAAATTCCTCTCAGATTCTGCTTTGGAGAATAGTTCTGAGCTGCTCCAACAAAAATTATTTAATTGCAGTGATTAATACTGAGAACAAATAACGCTACTGTTGCTGTTGTAAAATACTGTCCCAAAACATAACTAAAGAAGATCTAAACCAGAGATGGGAGTAAAAGATACTTGCTAGCCAAATGTAGATGAACTGAATGTGGTATTGCAGTGTCGTTGCTGGATGGTGGGGGGCATTTATGAGAAATGGAAAGTAGAGACTCTGTGGCATGGATTGACTCGTCAGTATGTTTGGTCTGCATTTTTGGTTTGCCACATCAATAACCTTGCTTTCCTGGTATTACCTCTACTGTTGCTTTGTATAGATGGAAAAAACATTCTACACAGGACATTTTTAAGACAACGTTATTACAAATAGTTACAATAATTCAAAACAGAAGAGGTTAAGAAATATCCTATGCTGAAGTTTCTCCTTAAAAAGGATGAGTCTGAGAGACTGCATATTCAAGGAAGGCACAGTCTGAATTCAGATGAAGCATCAGTAAAAAAGGTACTATAACAATAAAATGAATGAGTAGTAGCAAGTTGTAGCAAGCAGGATTATATCCCTTTAGCTGGGGATATAGTGGGAACTCTAGTACGAAATTACAAAATCTATACTGTCTGTAGTATGTTTCCTATGCCAGACAAATGGAAGGCAGCAAATCTAACACCAACACTTAAGACGAGTCTAGAGAATTAATAAGACTAGCATACACTGTTTCTCTGAGCTCTGTACACCAATGTCAGAGACAGGCTCCCAGCCAAGATGGTCCTTTGGAGTGACCCAAATATCTATTAATTTTGAGTATAATTGTTTTGCGCATTGAAAGCCCAACAGAGTTTGAAGTCTCTCCTTCATAATACTTGCTTGGGGTAGCTTGAAAGTTATGTTTTCTCCAATCAATCCTGATAAACAGTCTGTGGAAAGGAAACCTGTCCTGCCTATGCACTCCATTGCCGATTTGTGTTCTACACACATTTGCTCCCAGATGATGAACTGTGGGCTATAGTCCTGTCATTAAGCAATTATTGCCAAATTGTTGGCAATTATTGCCCAAAATAAATGTTATAGGTAAACACAAGGTGTATCAACTAAAAAGGCCATTACCTCTCTAAGATGTCCAGTGATCATATTCATGTGACTATGGCTGCAAAAGTACAGCAGATAAAACCATCTGAGGTCATCTCAGAATAAAACTAATTAAACCCTGTATTAGAGAATGATTTGCGCTTGAACCATATCTGGTGTTGCAAAAGACTGTAGCCATTGTGAGTTGGACCGGGTCAGCTGCTGGATGTGAAAACTGCTAAGTCAGGTTACGGAAGTGTTATTTAAACTGGGCAGCCAGTACAGATGTGATGTAAGGTACAAACCATCAAGATTTACACTACAGCAAACGCAGAGCTAGGATCTCAAAGGAAAGCACAGGAGAAACATCAATGCCCATAGATGTAAACAAAACAACTGTAAATTGCAGTAGATAAACCACAAAAGAGGCTCAGAAGAGACTGGATTTTGCAAAGGCATAGCTCAACTCTAAGGTACTTAGTTACTCTAAGCAGTAAGTATACAAAGCCAGTATTCCAAATGTAACTATTCCGGATGTAGATAAAAGCATTCCCAAATGCATTATGGATGTCATTATCTATATTGTTAATGTCTTTGCTCCATCAAGCAGACAGCCATAGGCTAATGGATTAATACTGGACAGTGATTTAGCAATCTGTGTTCCCTAAATCCATCTGCTTGTTACACTTTGGAAGATTTCTAGCTGAACCTCAATTACAACTTCAGATGTTTGAGGAACAAAACTTTTTACTTGCTTACTTGTACCTTCCATTTACTGCTAAATAACCTTCCTTTCTCTTTGAAGTGATTGTCAGGACACAAATTCACTACAGGGTTACTGCTATCATTGTTCCACCACATCCACCAGACTGGAGCAAGCTAAGAGGGTGTAGGGCATGAATTCCTTAAGGAAACATTGTGGAACTGCCTTGCCAAGAGCTACTCAGTAAACAGAAACATCTGCAATTCCACAGTGTGTGGTGAAGACATGGCTGGAAGTTCAGATGGTTTCTAAGGGATGTCAGGAATCTCTGAGGCTGCCTGGAGTGCACTAGGATGACATCTTGTGGCTCTTCCCTATCACTGTCATAGCAGGTTCCAACACAATCTCCTGCTCTGTGTGAAAATCTTTTAAAAGAAATCATTTAAAATAGCCAGTCTCATTATGGCGAAGACTACAAGCAAGACTACTGACCAGAAGACAAGAAAATAATTTGGTTTACCTGGGTATGCACTTCTGCTTAACGTCCCTGTTGTGTAGAAGATGCTTAAATACTGAAAGTTATCCAGTATGTGTGATGAGACGTGAGAATCACTGTGCTGAGCTGTGTGTAGACTTGGAACAGAGACAGAGACTGAAGTGTCTTCACTGGAAGGCAGAGCAGATTCCTGGAAGCAAAAATCAGGCTAGCGCTTAGTGATTGTATTTATTGTTCTGAGCACTTCGGTAAAAGTAAGGCTGGAAAGAAGGCATAGACTGGGAATTTTAATCAGAAAGGCATTCAGCTGGTGTCCTTGGGACAACTCAATTCTCAGGCTAAAGGACTGACACTTCTGGACTCCTCTCAAGCAAACAAAGCGGTCAAGGTCTGAAAAAATGAGAAAAAGTTCATTGTTCTGAATGAACTTCCCACTCATGACCTCCTCGTTTGAGATGAGTTTGACTGCCTAAGAACACACTTAAGGCTCCTGGAAGATTAACACGTGAATGTAATATATCCAAGATTAGCTGATTCTCAGATCTAAAGAAGGGACCTCATACTTCCATATTGTTGGTGCTACCTGACAGAATATGAACTTCACACATGCTAAAGTCCTGCAAAATGTAGGCAGGATTTCTGAAGGGCCTGCCAGATTAAGTTTCTTAGTCCAAAAAAGAGAGTGTAGGATTGGAAGTAAATGACTGAATTTGAAAGAAAATTGCGCCTTAAATAATTCCAAGTGCTGGCATTCTGTCAGTGTATAAATTAAATAATTGACAAGAGGAGCAGTTATACACAGGCTCCCCAAATTTTTGTGACACAATAAAGCTGGAGTCACAATTACATGCAGTGCACATAAAATATGGTATAGAGCATAACCTTAGAATATGCTGCAGTACAACCCCATAAAGCTAGTTAGGCCATTACGACCTTGATACCCCTAGACGTTTTAGGATCTTTCAGCATTTGAAAATCGTCCCAAGACAGGTGGGATCCAGCTGTAGGAAATTTCATGAAGCAATCATACTAGTAATAGTAATGAAGCAATCTTACTAGTAATATTGTACTAATAATAGTATAGAGAGCTCCTGTAACCTTTTTGCCCTTCACCAGGAAACTGTTAACTGTTTCCGTCTGAATCGTACTTCCAGGACACTGCTGAAGACACCTGGAGACATGGAAGACTCAAATGGTAAGGCCCATCATAAACTGAAGATATTTCCTAAACTTTACTATATTACAATGTATAGTACATGAGAAAAGAAGTTCATATATTAAAACCAGTTATTTCCTCAAGCAATGGACTTGTAACTGTCAGTACCATCATCTCAGACTTGAATTTCAAAATAAAAATATTGATCCTTTTTAGGCCTAAGGTGGATCCTGTTTGGCATCTGAAAGTGCCTGCTGTAAATGTCCTTCCTCCTGAAGCGAGAGGGGATTTGGTTCCTAGGACTGGATGACCTTCTGAAAAGGCCTTCTGAAAAGCAGGGTGTTGTTAGTAAATAGTTCATTTCTGGGCCCCACTGACATGACATGCCATCTTTAACTTGTTAAAGAAAGTTTTGGATAAAATTACTCCAATACTCCTAATGCATACACCAGATATACACACATACTTGTATAGTAATTTATCTTTAATACAAGAGAGGGTATAGGGTTTTCTAAATGAAGATAATAGTAGTAATTAACCTTGAAATGTATTACATTAGCTTTGAAATATTTGTAAACTAGGTAATAAGAATGTTTTAATATGTGTCCTCATAATGCATTAGTGGACTCAGACTGTTTTTCAAGAAAGTGCTAATCTTGGTAACGACAGGGTTTTGACAATACTGTAATATAGGCACAACGCTAACCTATGACTTGAAGTATTCAAAAGTATAGGTATTGCTTACAACTACTTACGTAAATTGGATAGTTTAGGTAGAAAAATGGCATTCCTGAGGACTCAGCTAGAAGAGTAGTTTCTACAAGAAGAGGTCTCTTATCAATTATTCATTTGTGCTAAGCCAGAGAGACAGTGAATATGGATAACGTAAGGGGTCCAAAAGGCATCTCTTTTTATAAGTGTCCCAGCAAATATTCATGCAACTGTGAGGTGTGACACTCTTCACATACTGCACATAACTCATCTTTTTTGGTATAGTAGTATATCTTACAGTTTTGGGTTGTGAGTCATCAGGACTTTCTCCAGAACTTTTTCTCTCCCCTCTCATCACACGCATGCACAGAAACTGATATCTTTATATTTGGTCAATCCCATCAATGATTTCAACACAAGATCATGTAACTTAGCTGTGAGTGTAACAGCACGATTCTCTTTGCAACAGCAAGCCATCACTGAACACAAAAGGTTGTCAGTCTGATGGAAAAGGGTAATAGAGGGACCAAAAAAACCAGGTGAATTTCATGTAACTCAATCATGCCCCCCTCCAACAGGGATATTTAAATAAAGCTATTTATACAAAACATAATTTGGAAGTGAAGTTGGTCATAAAAGGTGAAACCAAATGAGTTACTCAAAGTATAGGCAAAGAGAAGATGAATGAGGTCTATGACAATACCTCCCTATCAAACCTTCCTGATGTAGGGGTAGACCCTGGAGTACAAGAGTCTCTTCTGATGTACCTACAACATTTGCTGAGCGTTACGCATTATTATAATGCATATGTCCAGTGAAGATATCTTTGTTAATGTCCTAAACAATTCACTTCTCTAATAACCCTTTCTCTTTTCTGCTTCAGATATACAGGTTTATTTTGTTGGAGTTTTCTGTATTAGAATTTGTTGTTAGTAATGAGTGTTAAACTTATAACCATACGTCTTCTATGTAAAAGTACACAATATTTCCTACAATAACTTTGATATAACTACTGGGAAATAAAGAATTGATTAATAAATGGGTATTCACCTGATTTAATCTCTTTTTCTTTCATTATCTTACATTATCAACAATGAAAAGATAGCTGTTGTGGCCTGCTTTGGATGATCCAAGTTTTATCTGTCTGTTTGAAGAAGAATAATTTTTGGACTATTGATCCAAAAAAGAAAATGTGCCTGGAGAAGCATATATATTAATGCTTCTGTAATGTTGTCAGAAAATGACAGTAAGGGCTACCAGAAATAAAGATTGGACAACTACAATCAGAAATTACTGCTAGAGATTTCACTGGGGAAAATGACTGCAGAAATCAAAACCAGAGATGTTGTATCACACTAAATCATCTACCTCATTAGATTTAGGCAGTATTCAGTCTGGCTGGACTGAATTTTCTACCAGGTGCAGAACAATTAATCGATAGTTACCAGAGAAATAGGTCGGATAACAAAAGGAAGAACTCTCCTATATATATATATATATAAAAGCTAAAACACAAGATCTCCTTAAGAAGATATACAACCATTTGTAATTTTAGATGAAGAAATTTGGGTGGAGAATTCAGGAAGGAGCCACAGGGAAATGTGAACATACAAACTCTAATACTAAATAATAAGGCTGTCTAGCACACTTTCAGCGATGCTGCTTAATCTTTCACCTTTGATATAAGAACACCTAGGACTAAAATGATTTAGCAAATATAACTGACCTAATCAGGCAACTGAAAAAAACAGGAAAATTCAACTAATCTTTCTTACTCCACGAGCGAGAGCATGAGAAGGTAAAATAACTGGAAATAAGCCATTTTTAATGTGATTATTGTGATGTTGATCCACATGGGTCTACCTGAATCGGATCAGAGAGTCTTACAGTGGAGTGCAGAAGATAGTATATTGGTCAGAGATTAGCCAAAGCAGCTAGCAGATTGAGTTAATCATAATGCAAAGCTCATAATCACAACAATGCAAGGACCTACCAAAACCTAGTAAGGGTTTTCACAGTGATCCTATCAAACTACACAATACAATGATATATGTAATCTGTGATGTCAGGGAGACACCAGCTTGAAACCACATGAAATAAAGTTCCTAAAATTTGGAATTACTATTTTCTAATAAAAGAGACATTGAGCTAAATATTATGTAAGTTATATTTTAAATATCTTTAAACTAGAAAGATATGAGGTCAAAACTGGATTGGAAGTTAACATAAGGGCATAAGGGCCAAAGCTGAGCATCTCTTTGCATTGTATTTGAGCAAAATGAATGCAGTCTGAATTTAAAGCACGTGTATCTAATATATCTAAATCCATATATCCTTGGTGTGTCAAAAAGCCTGAATTTCTGAAACTGAGGAATATTTTGAGTGAAAGTGACTGATGGGAAAATCAGACAGAAAAATATAATAAAAATTAGGAATTCTATACAAAGATGCATTAGGTGGCCAAAATGTTACAATCTGGCAATAAAGAGAGAAGTTTTGGTTAAAAACTCATTTTCTTTCTGTGGTATAGCAGCTACATTAGTTATAAATGTGAGAGTAATAGAGAACACATGGAAAAAAGGGAAATAACAATCTGCATGAATTATGATGTATAGAAAACTTACAAAGGAAACTAAAGGCAAAGGAGAAAATCCATCACTGAAAGGCCTAAAGAGCTGACAATAAACTTTTAGAGTTTATATTTGGGTTGGTTATTTCTAAAATGCATTAGGAACAAAAGGAAGCATATTAACAAGGATAGCATCATAGAGATAATATAGCAAGTGCAGTTGATCTCCTGATTTCTGAGACGTATACCAAATGACTGACACAGAGCTAACGGCCAGAAAACATATACTGCCTACTTAAAAGGGAGGGTAAATCTGACTTTTAGAGTTTATATTTGGGTTGGTTATTTCTAAAATGCATTAGGAACAAAAGGAAGCATATTAACAAGGATAGCATCATAGAGATAATATAGCAAGTGCAGTTGATCTCCTGATTTCTGAGACGTATACCAAATGACTGACACAGAGCTAACGGCCAGAAAACATATACTGCCTACTTAAAAGGGAGGGTAAATCTGGGAGTGATGCAGAGAAACAAACAACATGACTCATTAGGTGAAGATAAAGGGAAAAAACTGGAATCCGACACTCTTTTTTAACAATAGCAAAAAGGAAGAAATTGTGAAATGAAGTGATTACTCCTTCTTCCCTTGTCATCTTCAGAACATGTCAAGGTTTTCGATTGACCCCACCTAACTTTAGAAAGCCTGTAACTCTCACAATTTGAGAATAACACTGACCTTAACGGATAGATCCCGAATAAAAAAGATCACTTGTGCTCAGTTGGTCTCTCCTTTCATCAAAGGCATTTCATGGTTTAGTCAAAACATGCTATGGGGTTCATCAAAAAGCCAATGGATGAAAGTTATTGCCCTGTGGCATACAGGAATTTAAAGCACATGATTTGACAACTCCTTTTTACTTCATATATCGACTTGTGAAATTTACTACTCTCTGGCTTCATTTTCCTGATATATTTGCATACATCAGCAGATAATTCTATTTACTGTTGTAAAACATTTTGAATTCCACAGGAAAAAACAAGTGCAGAAAGTATTATTAGCACTAATATATTTCTAAACAGAATGGGTACACCTGATTTCACTATTCAGGTTATTTTCTTCTGCCTACCAAGTTCAGTATGCCATTTTTCCCCTAATCATTGACAAAACTATGTTCTTAGAAAATGTTTACTCTTCTGCTCAGTGGACCATGAAACTAATTAGCTCTAAATATCTTGCTTAAAAAAACCCCACAACATCAATTTAAGTTTTATTGGTTTTTGATAATTAAAAAAGGCATAGATTTTTTTTTTTGCTATTTCAGCCTTAAGTACATAAAAGTAATAAAAGTTTTCAAAACTTGGTAGAAATTGCGCATATTTTGATCTGTACCACCCACATTTACTGATAACTAAGATGATAGTGAAAAAGTGAAAAAAGAGAGTCAATAAATGTAACTAGAGGGTATTTATAGATTTTCATTAAAAGGGAATTCAGCCTTGTGGAGAATATGTAAAAGTAAAGGCATTTACAGTGATAGGCAAACACTGTGCAGTATATAATTTTCCTTTGCTTATGGTGGCTCTTTGACAGTAGGTATGTAGCATTTACTTATTCAAAGTAAATAAATAAAAGATACTTTTAAAAAATAAATTCTGTATTGAGTAGCCAGTAGGAAGTAGGGGAAGTAAATATCAGAAGTTGTCTCCTTGGGGGAGATAAAACAGACCAGAATCCCATCTCTTTCTCATACCCAGGTTGTTCTCATAAAATTGGCTAGGTTATCACCTAATATTACAAAAGAGTAAAACCGAGCAATAAGGTTCTAGTACTCTTCCATTTCATAGTAGATGAGACAATTTCCATTTATTCAAAGTCCCATTCTATATAAGATAACTAATAACCAAACTGCAACAGGAATGAGACCCTTGTGTTCATGAACTGCATCATAACTATTCACCACAAAGAAAAGTTGAGAGTTTTCTCATCAACTCTCTGCTTACTTGGGTCTAATATTTTTGTTCTTTTTAAAAAAAAAGGTTAATTATAAGCTAGTAAGTTTGCAAAAGGTATTGTATTGATAACTCAGAGTGTAGTGCTCTTTATCCATCAATTTCTTCGGCCTCTCTTCATTTGCAGTTTTATCTACTTTGATCTCTGTGGATGTAAAGCACTAGACAAGCACATTATTATCGGGAGTGACAATTAGTCTTGAGAAAAGAAGAGACACTGACCTGGGAACACTAGAAGGTTTTTCAGCAACAATGGACTAGCCTTCAGAAGATGATTCGGAGATGTCAGACTGCTTAAAGCAGGCAACTAAAGGCTGAAGGCACCTATTACAAATTCCCTTGGCTAGCAAGTTTCTTTTCTTACCTGCCTATTTCTGTTTTTGAAAACTGTATCCAGAACTTGAGGCTTCTAGTATGAAAACAACAGAAGGGGAAAGCTTTCCTCTTATTCATTCTGCCCAGTAGTGGCCTGCTGACCAGTCATGCAGGATGCACAACCTGGTCAGGTGCTCACGTGTGCATAGCTCCAAATCAACTACAATACATGCTGCTGTCTGCAAATGACTTGCTAGTGCTGTTTGAGCAGAAATATTTAATCAAGGAAAACTTCACTGGAGTTCCGTGTTAAAGATTTCTATCTACTGCTCACTTGCCCACATCTGAGTAGTTGTTTCAACAGCTGTTCTAATTCAATTTATCTTGTTATATATGGAGACTTAATTGAATAAATTACTTCTAAGGAATGCCTGAAATTGCTAATATTAAAATTTCTGTCATGTCTTTTTCTTTTGCACGCTGTCGTCCATGATTGCTTTCATACTTCATAATTCTGCATGTAACTGTCTTTGACATCAAGACTGATCTTAAGAAAATGGCAGAAAAGCCCTTACGTTTATTATAAGCTATTTCTAGTATGAAGTGCTAGTGGTTATGAATCCTCTCAAATGAATATTCCTCTGTTTCCATCCATGAACAACACTGTGAAGAGGGACATCACTGTGGAAAAGTTGAAATTCCCATCAGATCATAGCCTGGACAACAAAACAGCTTCAGTGGCTGCCAGTTTCAGAGCAACCACAAATAACTTCAGCCTTGTTTCCAGTCTTATCTAGTCCTTGTCAAAAACAGTTGTAAATATCACAAACAACTCCCTATGTGTCTGTGGTTTTGCTCTGTTGAATGGGAAGTTGTCAATAGTCAGAATTATTAAAACGGGATTAGAAGCTGCTTTGACGTTTTAGAGGAATCAAATCTTTCAGTAATTTAACTCAATTTTTATAGTTTTAGCTTAGCTGTAAAGTTCTACTGCCGCCACACTCAAGGGTCCTAAGCAAGGAGATTAGATAGATATCAATAATATAGAAACATGGAATCTACATTTCACAGTAACATATATGATTTCTTCTATGCCATTTTTTTTCCTGTTAGAGGTACTAACTGCTATGAGTATTTCCTAACAAACAGGGTATTCTTATGTAAATATTTTTGATCACTCATGTCCTTCACATTTCTTCTCTGAACCTTATCCCTAATGATGTAGGTTTCAATGCTTACATTGATGAAGAGGAATTTATTTTGCTGTTTATTTAATTAATAAGTGATGTAGCTCTCGAAAATCAATCCAGGTTTCCCAAGAAACATTAGGACAAAACCATTTTAACTTAGGAAAGGGCTGATCTCATGATGCTTCAGCCACTCTGTCTCCAACAATTTACCCAGAATAACTGACATACAAGGAAGATAATCATATACAAACCCTCTTCCATATCTTGATCAAGTTCATATGATCCTTATATACAAAGATCACAATCTTTTCAGAAAAGTACTAGAAGTATACTGAAATCATATAAACCGATATCCTGAATATTGCATAACCTTAAGATGCTAACATACTGTATATTCGACTTGCCTAGTTCTTGTATCTCACTTCAATTGTGAATGACTTTTGGAAAAACTTGCCATACAAGAAATATGATTAATTTTAAATTTGTATCTAGATGTGAACAAACTTTCCTCATTAGGTATCAATACATAACTCCTTACACCTAATACATTCCTGTTTTAAAAAATCAGTAAAGTTTATTACGGAGGACATAACCTAATTCATGAAGAGTTAAATATTTAACCTAGAGACAAAGTCTGTGCAATCCACAATGCATGAGAGTGAATAAATCTGTTCTGCTACTTATCACTTTAGGAGCTGTCATACAATATTAAAAACATCTATTTGAAAATACTTTTATAACAACAGTAAAACTGCCCAGCAGTTAAAGGCAACTAGACAAAACCACAGAAAGCATACTGTTACCTAAGTGAGTGCAATACATCATAAAATAACATTCAACCTAAAGTCTCTGCAACCCATAAGCTACAAAAGTGTATAAATCTATTCTGCTGCTTATCACTTTAAGAGCTGTCATACAATATTAAAAACATCTGTTTGAAAATACTTCTACAACAACAACAACAGAATCACTCAGCAGTTGAAGGCAACTGGGCAAAACCACAGAAAGCATACTGTTATCTAAGTGAGTGCAGTACATCAGAAATTAAATATAAGCAAGTAAATACAATTTTTATTCTGAAAATATTATTTTCATAAATAATGAAAATAATTGCATACTATTATTATTATACACATAATTTGTATTGAAGAGTCTGAAGAAAGCAGAATATTACTTACAGTTATGGTAGTTATTATGACACTGAAAAGAGGAAAATGAGATTTTGCTATTGATTTACATAAATTGCCCCTGATTCTTCCAAATTAATGTGGAAGTGGTTCACAAAGTTCAGAATCATGATAAACCAGTGTAGGGTGGAAGATAAGTTAGCTTCAAGCTTTTGCTACCACAATAGGGACTAATTCTGAAACCTAGACTTCTACCAAAGCTTCAGTATCATTTAGAGAGTTCAGATTTAGCATCCTGCTTTGGGTGCACTGTGTTACAGATTATTACTGAATCTGTGGATGATTTCCAAATAGATGTAGGATGTGTTTTGTAAGACATAAACTATTGACTTGTATGAAACACGCAGAAAGATTTCATTGGGATATACTAACCTTTGGGGGTGGGGGGGGGGGGGGGGGGGGGGAGAAAAGGGATATAACCTATGCAAAACCAGGCAACTGCAAATGTCCTTATAACAAACAACATTTTCAGAAAACTGCAACCAACTTCCTCACTGATTTCTGGAAAAGCACATGGATAGTACGAGTACACTTGTAAAATTCATTTTTTCTTAACATTCTGCTTAAAAACATCTCTAACATTTGCACAATTTTATGACACATGTACTTTTCATTCATGGGTGGAAATGAATAGCCTTGACACTTAAAATCATAACAATTTTTTCAACTCCCTAGTAAAACTGTATAAATCTTCTTTTTTTCTATTGTAATCAATTCAGATCTTTAATTCTCAAGTTTAAGAAAAAAATGGGGAATAAACCTGCCCTGTTCCTGAACTACGAGAAAACAAATTCCTAAGTCTGTGCAATTTAGCTAAGCCCGTTTTTCATACCTCATTGTTTATATCTATTACTTGATTCCCATATAGCGTGCCTTTTATCTCATTCACAGCAGTTGAACACCACAGAGGAATGGGGCATGTATGTCTTCCTGTGGTTTCGTCTAGCTGGTATGCTGGAAACCTGTCCTGCACCAGGTAGAAACTTTAAGACTCCATGCACACACAGACTGCCATTTTTTTGGCCAGTGAGGCAGACAAAGCAGGCAGCTGCACGAGAAACTTATTTCTTACAGAAATCTTACAACCACTTACAGGCAGCTTCACTATATTTCTAATTGTCTTTCCATTATCAGCTTCCCCAGCCATAAAAACAAGTACAGACAACAATCAAGTGCTAAATTTTGGCAGGGAACGCAACCAGATGTGACAGACTCGACAGAGCACACACAAACCTGCCAACCAACCTAAAAAGTAAATACTGCCTTTTTTTCCGAATCTCTGCAGCCTCTAATGCCAGAGATCACTTTTATCATAACATTTCTCAAGTTGACTGGCATTTCTATTTACAACTGAACACAAAACAAAAAGAAAAGTAGAATTTCATACATTTGAAGGGAATCTCTCCATTGTCATTTAAACTCAATATAATGCACTCTAATGGATACATAAATTATTTATAAAAATGTGCTTGATAACACATTTTTGTGAGTCCCTGCAGGTTTTCAGGTTCTGTAGTCAATACTAGCAAGTCCACACAAGGCAGCAACAGAGAAACAGTTGAGTGAACTTCCTTATTTAAAATCACTGCGTTTCTTGAAAGGGTTACATAAACAGGATTACTTTAGACCTTTTCATAGGAGCAAATTTTGCTTATATTCTTACTCGTTAACACATGAAACCACAATCTCTCAGTCAACAAAGTTCCCCTTTTCATAGGCATAAGTATATACACTGTACTCAAATGCTAGCTTACAGGAAGATTTGAGAATACAGTATTTCGTCAATATTTGAGAAACAGACCGTTTCAGTCTGGAACCTAATAAAACACTGGGATGCAATGAATATCATTACATTATCAACCATGCTACAATCAGTGTTTTTTTAGACTAACTTTTCATATGGTAAGAATAACAGCACTTTTAGAAATAAGGTAAAAATAATCAATATTCCGCTAGCTTTTACAAATAAAAAGCACATTTAAACTACAGTAACCATCTTATTTTTCATTTTTACTGCTTTATACACAAACAATATTGCTAAGAAGAAAGGAGGTGATCTCAAATAAACAAAGCATCAAGCAATAAGACTTGCACTTGATTGCCCTAAGTGAATGTTCAAGTTGCTTATTTTGCATGAGTATTGTAGTTCTTCCTCAAGCACATTTTAAAATATTAACAGTAAATGCAGTATTCAACAGGTTTTTAAATACTATGAAATATATATCTTGGTATTATAACAATCCCAGCACAGATGATGTTAACATGAATAGATTACAATTTTGAATAGATTACAATACAATTTTAAGGCAATAGAACTGTATTTGCATGTTAACATCCTGAAACCTGCTTTGACCTCTGCTACTTTAAATTTGCAGATTTAAAACAGGAATAAGAGATTCAGCTTTTAAGGCATTTATCTCTGCTTTACATCTAAGTTTATACTTGCAGTATTCAGGATACCAGTTTGTTTTTCCTGCGAAAGAAAATCACCACAACTTTAAGATCCACAACACACAGCCACTGATGTGCACGTCGCTCTCGAGGTGACTCAGGTAGCGCCTTACATCCAGTTTACAGGTGCCCCTCGCCTCGCCGCAAGAGAATAACCAGAACAGAAAAATGACAAGCCACTGAAAAGCACTCCCTTACCTTCTAAACCTGCTTCAATCAGCCCAAACTGTTCCAACACTTTAACAAAAAGCACAATCACGATCAAAACTGCTATCATTTCAAGCCCTTCCAAGTTCATGATGAGTTAGGTCATGGTCTGA